>NC_065923.1:28747876-29347876 GCF_024586455.1 Bactrocera neohumeralis
TCCGACCGAACCGGGCGATCTGTTAGTTTTGAGGTTGCGAGCGGCCAGTTTCAGTTCCTAGAGGGTGAGGCTATGTACATAGTGGAAGGCAAATTAAGTTGCAATGGGAAGTGAAATTGGTTAATCAATGCCTTTTAGGTAATCGAATCACTCATTTAGGTCCTCTGTTCCACATACTAATGCGTTTTTAACAGTTTTACTTCTTCAAATTAGTTAGGTGTGCTTTTATGATTTTTGTACCACCCTGTGCGCATGACTTTTCTATTATTATAATAGAAATTATATTTTTTTCGTCGTAATTCCCCACTGTTGCAAAATTATTACTCAACAGCAGCCATAACAATGTTTCCGCTTAATTATCTAGTAGCAAATTTGTTGCTAAATTACTTCATTACCCCCAATTATGAGTAATAATCATATTCATAACACGCCAAAAGCATGTCTCAGATAAAAATCGATAATTAGCGATTATATAGCAATAAATATTCCGCAGTACGCTTTCAAGTTACACGAAAACAAATAAAATTATTAACGAAACAATTGGAAAACTAACATTTATATGACGATAGAACCTTGTGATAGCATCAAGAATACCGTAAATGAGAATGTTTGGATCCATTGAAACAGCATTTGACATAATTTACCGCTGCACAAAGCATTTAAAATGGCACATGCAACAGTTATGAACTTCCGAAATGTGGGATAACAATCTAAGGAATGATATACATTGGTATAGCACAGAAGAGCGATTTTGGTATAAATAAGCTGCTAACGGTAAGCGAATGAGTAGTTCCTGAAATCTGTTTTTACCTGACGACTGAAAATGAAGAGCAATTTCGGCATATTTTTGGCGGTACTGGTGCTGCTGGTGAGTGGGAGATATTTAAATAAAATAAATAATAAAAAATTTATATAAATGAAAAAAATAAATTTCAAATTTACAAAAATATAAACCTTCTAATAAAATAATTTGAAAAAAAATAACATACCAAGAACTAATAATGGAAAAATAGTAAGAAACCTTTTGTTAAATTAAAATATGTATGTGCTTACGAGTGAAACAACAAACAACTAGAAAAAATTTTAACCTCAAAAGCTTTTCTAAAAATGTTTTCGAATTTTTTAAATTTTTATTATTTTCAATTTTTTTATTTAATATTTATTGAATTTATTTTCGAAATTGAAATTAATAAATATTGAAAAAATTCGAAAACATATTCACACAAAATCATAAAAGGAAAATTTCAAAACGCAATTGTATAAAATTTCATAAATTTTAACACATTTTTTTTTATTTCAAAAGCTAATTTTGAAGTTAAAAAAAAATTAAGTTAATTATAAAATAAATTCAATTAAAAATCAAATTAATTTAATTAATATTCTAATTTCAAAATATTGAAAAAATGCAAAAATAATTTTAACAAAAAATGTAAATCGAAAATTCAAATCTGTACAAGTATTTAGGATAAATAATTACGATTTTATTATTTAATAAATTCGAAAAAAATTAAATACACCAAATATAAATTTCAAAATTAATTTTTTTTAAATTAAACAATTTAAAAGAAATCAAAATTTAATTTGAACAAAAAATGAAATTAAAATAAATAAAAAAATAAATCGAGAACACAAAAAAATAAGGAATTGCATCAAAAATAATGCAAAAAAATGTGAAATAATATGCTTAAATATATGACGTAATAAAAATTTTAAAAATTAAAATTAATTAAAGTAATTAAAAAAGTAAATAATAAAAGTTTTAATACTTAATAAATTAAAAACAAAAAATTAATATAAAAAACAAATATTTCGAAATTCAAAATATTAAAATAAAACTTAAAAAAAACTAATAAAAATTTTGATTATAAAAAAAAATTAAATACACCTAATACAAATTTCAAATTTCAAAAGGTTAAACAAACTGAAGAAAAAAATTAATGCAAATTTTGATAACTAAAAATGTCGGAAGAAATAAATTAATTTAATAAAAAATTTAAAATTGCAATTATTGAAAGAGTTCAAAAAAATTAATAATAATTTTAATTTTTAATAAATTTTGATAATTATAGGGACAAAAATAAAAAACACACAGAAGAATTTCAAAATTCAAAATATTGAAGAAAAAACTTAAAAAAATGTATTAAAAAATTTGATAATAAATAATTTCGGTAAAAAATTAAATTCATTTAAGAAAAATTTTAAGATTGAAATTTTTAAAACAAAATTTAATTTAATTTTGTAAATTTAAGTAATCAAAATTTGTAAATTCAATTACTGAAAGAACTTACAAAAATAATCAAAATTTTAGTAATTAATAAATTTGGGAAAAAATATAATTCAGGTAATAAAAAATTAAAAAATCACGTTATTGAAATAAATTAAAAAATATAATTCAAATTTTAAATATTTATTTAATTTGAAAAAACACAATAAATATACATACTAAGCATTTTAAAATTCGTACTGTTAAAAAAAAATTCAATATTAAATATTTTCGGAAAAAATGTATATTCATATAATAAAAATTTAAAAATTCAAATTAATGAAAACCCTTTGTAAAGTGTATAAAATAGAAATCACAATTTTTTTAATTTATACACTTCCGTTAAATCAATAGCAATTTTTTAAACTCTGAGCCAAGTCTGTTTTCTAAATCAAAACAAATCCCATCAATAATAATCAAGTTGATAAATAAACATTTGAAAAATTTTTCCAAACAATTTTGAAATATTTTCTAAAATTTTCAAAATACTATTTACCAAAAATTTTCAAAATATTTTCTAAACAAATTTAAAATATTTTCCACAAAATTTAAAATAAAATATTTTAAAATCTCTAAACATGTTGGGAATTTTGCTTAAGAAATTGAAATTTCCAAAAATTAAAATTTTAAAAATAATCTTTAAAATTTTTTCCACAAAAAAATAAATATTTTTTTCAAAAAATGTTAAATAACTTTTCAGAAATTTTCAAATAATGTTGAAATTTTTTCCAAAAGTTTTCAAAATATTTTCCGAACAAATAAAAAATTAAATTTAGAAACAATTCCAGCAATTTTGAGAATTTGATTAAAAAATTTAAATTTCCAAAAATTCAAATTATAAAAATAAAAATTTATTTTTTTTTTTTTTGGAAGAAATTCCAATACTTTACAAAAACGTTTTCAAAATATTTTCCAAAAATTAACTATATATTTTCCAAACAAATCGCAAACAACGTCCATAAAAATTCACATACATTTTTTAAAAATTTCTATAGTTTTGAGAATTTTGGTTACGATAATCCATTTAAGGCAGCTGGTCTTCATAGAACTTCCTAATTCGCCAGATCCATGTAAATTAGAAGGTCAAGCGCTGACTTATTTTTATTTCGAACTACTAACCGCAATTCAAAAGATAAATAACGAATTTCAGCTAAATAACTTTACTATCAGCAAATCAAATGGAAGAAAACCTAAACTACTGCTTATCAGTAGGCCATCATAAAAATGCATAAAGAACAAAAAAACTATTTCATATTTTATTCAACTTCCTAGGCGATCAGCTGTGCAAACGCCCAAGGTGGCGGCGGCGGTGCTGGTGGTGAGGCCGGCGCCGGGGCGAGCGCTGGCATGAGCATAGGCGCGGGCGCGAAAGGCGGCGCAGGCGGTGGTGCCGATGGCGAAGGTGGCGCTGATGGCGGCGCCGGTTTCGGTGCGGGTTTCAGTTTCGGTGCTGGTGCCGGCGGTAAGGGTGGCGCCGGTGCAGGTGGGCGCTAACCACGGAAACTTACACCTGGAAATACTGATTGTTGTACATAGATAAATGCAAATGTAAATAAATGTGTGTAGCAAATCCGGAAAGTGTCTTTTTTTTCTAACGTGGCAGTCCAACATTTCGCGTGTGATTTTAAAAGTCGATTTCCGCTCTGTCATACTCAAGGCGGACACGCGCAACTGACCCAGTTGCATGGTCTCAATAATTGTCTGTGTGTATGTTTATTTGTATAGCGGCGGCATGGCGTCAATTACCGTTTGAAAAATGCGTAAGGCGAGCGCGCGAATCGGATGAGTAAGAAACATATTTGATGGCCTCATAAAAGTTATTGCCTCGTTACGAACGCAACGTGCTTATATTCATTAAATTTGTATATGTACATATGTTTGTATTATATATGTAAGTATGTTTGTATGTCAGAGAAACGAGCGTGTCTAAAGTCAGAGGCTCGACAACGTGAACGTGAGCTTATTCGCAACGCTTCTTATCAGGCGCGTGGTGTCTACTTACTGTTATCTTAGCACCAAACACCTGCTTTTGTTTTTCTTTTGACATTGTTGCTTTCGGTAATACGATCACTTTGTCGCCTGTGAAATCCCTCCGCTGCGGAAACAAATAATAATAAATTCTTTAAGCTAAATTATAATGCACTTAAAAGCTGGTCACATGCATTGAGTCAACGCAAGAAAATATTATTGCGACCAAGAAGTTATTAGTGGAGTAACAGACATCATCAATTTTTTTTTGAGATCTATTGACATATTCGATATCTTCGGTACTTAGCAGAGTAGAAGACACCATCGGTTGGTCCCGTTTTCTTTAGAGATCCATTGGTATATTCGGTACCTCGAATCTCGCATCTTTTTCAGAATGTATGAAATTGTTTGCAAATCTGTCCACCGGCTGATGTTTGTTTGACTTTTCTCTACCTCTGTATTTTTCGATATCTTCCTTTTTCTCACGCCTTTTCTCCACTATGTTCCTCTCTCTGACTGTCCCTGGTTTCCTCTTTTAATGATAGTCAACCTATTTCTACAGCAAAAGCGAACGAGATCACTTTGACTTTTGTAGTCGATACATACTGTACAACTTAACCTCAAAAATGTGCTCCATTTTCTTATGACTCTACTACTTTAGGTGATTAGAACAATGGAAGATCCGGGAATAGAAAATACTCGCAAAACTATGGAATCTTCGCTCGCTTAGATTTTATACCGGAACAAAAATCTTTGGGTATTTTCTCTGCTATCATACTTGTGCGGGTATTATGAGCTTTAAGAAGCCACTGGAGGAGCTGTCTACTGCCGGAAGCTATTCAGCTTCAGTCTTTGTAAATACTGCGGTGCTTTCAAGCCGAGGCTTCCGCTTTTGGAGTAGTGACAATTCACTCCGACCGCGGAGTCATTAGCTGCGGCACATATTTGGAATATTTTACACCAGTCGTTGCTCCTTCTCGCTGAACAAGTGCAGCCAGGTCTTTCTCCACCTTGTTTCCAACGGAATATCTACCCCTTCTTCTGATTTTCACGGCGGGCACTGCGTCGAATACTCTCAGAGCTAGAGTGTTTTCAGCTGTCAGTCACCGTAGTAGCTGTCACTTAATTCGCTGAACTATGTTAATGTCGTCGAGTATCTCGTATAGTTTCATGCCTCTGCACCATATAGAAGAACGTGGATGATGAGTGCTTGTAAAATTTTGTCCTTGTTCGTAGAGAGAGGTCTTTGTGGAGGTCCCTGAGCAGGGATGTTTCGCCTTCTGACTTTAGCTCGCCTTCAAACAAAGTTTTTTGGCTACCCAAAGGTTACTTAGTCTAAGAGCGGAAGTCATTAGCTGTTTGAGCAATTATAAAAGAAGTTTCTGGCCACTCCTAAGTGAATGGCGCTAAGAGAACTGTCTTCACTTGCGTGAATTTCTGCACATGACTCCTTCCTCCACATCAATAATAATGCAATAATAATGCAATGAAAAGAGAGTTGAGAAGTGTCTTCGTCACGTCGACATTTATAATACACACAAAGCTCCTAGTCCAAAAATAACGAATGGATCTGCGTTAAAGTGCTTTCTGCGATCTTCTAACCTCTTTTGAAGCCTAAGATGTCGAGTTTCATAGTTGAATCTATGGCATTTCTGTTATCCTGTGAGTCAACATTAAAAGCTCTGTTTCTACATGTTTTCTGTAGTTAAGTGTTAAAGATCGATCTTTTATACACTACAATATTTTGGGTGTGTGTCTCTGCTTCAATTCTGTCGGTTTGTGTCCCAACTACATTCGACAAATTCGCTCTGCTCTCATATAATGCACCGCCCTGCGGCGTCACTGAAAATCATAAATTTGCAACGCGTGCACTTTGTCACACATTGTGTTGAAATAAAATCTAACCAAAGCATTTATGGGCTCTTCATTTCAATGATATGTGTAAACAGAAAAGTCAATACGGCGCACGAGCGTTTCACACTCGCGGAACGCGACGATTTCAAAGTTTATTCTGAGATTCCGTCGAATCAATAAATAAACTGACTGCAAGTACTTGTATGCGACAACAAAAGAGAACAAAAAGTGTAGAGAATAATAAAAAAATAACAAAAATGTATGAAATAATGTTGGTCAGTCCATAAGAACGGTAACGCGTTCGAGGCGAAAGATACGCGCAAGAGCGTGTGTGGGCGCCGTGCGACGGGGCGTATGAGGTACGTGCATAAGTATACGAGTCGGGCTATATAATTATATGTACATATGTATGTACACATGTATGTATGTTTATTGCAATATAATAATATTTTCATGAACTTGAACCGCAATGGCTCTGATCACGTGCAGGTGGGCTAACATAAGGCGTCGTTCGTCCGTCCGAGGTATTAAAAGCTATGCGCCAACTCATTTGATTGTTTTTTGTTTTTGTTTTGCACGCGTTGTTTTTGTTGTCGCTATTTTATGCCATAAACGAATAGTTATCTGCAAAAATAAACAACAACAAATAGTTGGCAATTTTAAGCGTTTGCGCTGGCGGTAAGCGCATTTAAAAGCTGGCGTAAGGTGCCTGTGTGATGCATGCCGCCCTTACTTTGCTTTGTTTTTGTTTTTGTTATTGTTGGTATCGCTTTTTCGTGCTGTGACCAAAATATTTATTTATTTATATCGCTCATGTGACGCTGATTGATTTACAGACAACTGTAAAATTGTGAAATTTCGCACATACAAAGGTATTTATGGCTTTGTGCGTGTGTGTGTGTGTGTCGACCAGCCGTTGGCGCCAGTTATTCACAATCAGTTTGGGGAAATACGACTTTCAAGGACTTTTTCGTTGAGTATTTTTGGTTTATGACAATGTCTGGCAGCCCAAACAATTGTTAATTGAGAACTTTTTAGAGCGTATTTCACAAGAAGAGGCGTGGAGAGTAAAGCAGTTAACTCATCAGCTAATCAATATATTAATAAGCTATGCATACCGGCCATTGATGACTATTTTTCAACACAAAGAGCTACACATACATACATATACATATGTATGTATATGTATGTCTATTTTGATGACGAACTAATTTGAAATATTTCATTGTATTCTACTGTGAGCAAAAAATAGTAAGACTTTTTTCACAATTATAAATTGTTAATTTATTCTTCAAAATCTAAGTCGTCTCCCTCAAATTAATCCACAGCGGACTCGCTCGTTCGATTTCGACAATATTTAGTACCTGAAAATCTTCTTATAAGCCTATGTTACAGTGCGAAAATCACCGAATATTTGGACTCCATTATCTATGGTTGACTTTTGACCGAAAATAGCGGTCAATGTGTGAGATATACAATTGAAATTCAGATAGAATCCTTTACTGACAATAATAATGCTGTTTGTCGGAAATGAATTGAATCGGACCAATACTTCCATAAGTCTTAATATACCTAATATTTATAAAGATTTTTGAACTTCCAAGTGGCTTTATGCCGCATACATATGTATGTATATCGGAAAATATTTGAGTTAGCTCAGTAAAAATTAGAGAGCATATTTTACTCATAACATTGTATCTTTATGCCTAAAATGGATGCAATTGGGCGAGAGCTTGGCTTATCCCCCATATAGCTAATATCAGAATATTCGAATATCCGGCTTACTTTCTTCCATATAATTATTGGTGATTATATGTGTGTACCTTAATGAAATCCGCGGAACATTTTTTTTAGAATATGGCATTATAATAGTTAATAGATAAAATTGGGAGTATAAAATGTTCGGTTGCACCCGAACTTAGCCGAAACGACGCATAATACTCAAATAGTGCTCTCTTTTGACAGCTTGGCCGGTCGGAAGAAATTTTAAATGCATCACATCTCGGTAATCGAAGAAAACTGTCAACATAACCGTGATTTTTGATCTGCCTTAACGTGGTTTTTCGACTTCGGCTCACCTTTGCTACGCTGTTCGACCGATTGATCGTCTGTTTCCGTGTCGTACACATAGATCCAAGACTCATCGCTAGCAATAATACGTTTTATGGCACCATAGTAGTCGGAAAGCATTGTTTCACAGACGTTAACGCGACGCTGTTTTTCGAAAAAATTGAGTGATCAATGGTGCTCTCATATTTCTTAGGCCCAAACGACTTTGCAAAATGATTTCGATCTAGCGATAACACCCGTAAAATTTCTCGATTTATCGCACCATAGTTCCTTTAGACGTCGGATGTTGAAACATTTGCCCTCGAATAATTTATACAATCAAAAACACTTATCACCGAAGGCTTTGCCAACATTCTGAACATTTCTTCAGCAGAAATTGGTTTCCGCACTCAAAATTTAATAGAATTTCTTTGTTGAAAATTTTCAGTGACAGTCATACCAATCTAGAAAAAAAAATATTTCGACGAATGGGTTTTCACAAGAAATTGAAATTAAAAAGTATTACTGTTTTTTGCCCACGGTAGTACTTATGTATATGTATATGTATATGTACATATGTATGTATGTAACTGTAACGCTAAATATACTTACATATGTATGTATGTATGTAAGTCCGTCCAACTTGTTGAAGCGTTTATCGATTATGCCGAACTCTGATCTGTGGGAGTGATTATGTAGAAAAACTTTGCACATACATACATAAGTATACATATGTACATAAGTAGGTATGTATGTATGTATGTATGCATCAACCTAAATCGCGTATTAAAGCAATAAATCAATGAAAGCAACAAAACTATCAATAGCAAATTGATAGTCATAAATATTGCTAAGCCATTTTCATATGAATTTCGATATGTTTTTGTATGTGTGTAGAGTGTCTTTGCATGAAACGCACACACATTGACATTAGAATATTGCAAAACCGCAATTGCATTGTAAATAATAGCGATTATCAAGCGGATTATCATTATCACAGCGGCGTGCGGCTGGCGCGCCATTCAATGTCAAATTGGTAAATATACTTACATATGTATATTGGTATATGTCTGTATGTACATATGTATGTGTGCATGTGTTGTATTGCAAATTCGGTTTTTGTTGTACAATTAAATCGTTTGCATGTCCGCCCATCGCGAGTGCGTTTCGGCGCCTCCAACTGCGCTTGAACGGAAGCGGTTGGCGGAGGCAGTGGCGGCAATTCCGAATTGTAAACAAACAATCAAAATGAAATTCGCAATTTCCGCAAAAAAGCAACATTACATAAATACAACACACGCACATCGCGAAATTACAACAAATATACTATATGCTTGTAGGCACTTAGCGAGCAGCTAGCTAAGCATTCGCGCGCTGCGTGCACGCTGAAAAATCGCAAAAAAAAAGAAAAAAAATTTTGTATTCAAGAAAATCAACGACATCATTATGTCATAACAATAGTCAGCGAAGTCGTAAACAAATTTCAATGCACACGCACTCACACACACACACACATACAGGCGTATGCAATGCAAATACAGCAACAAATCAACGACGCAGAACATCCGACTATCAAATTGTAAATAATACAATTGAGAAATTAAACCAACAAAGGCAATGAAATACGTATACGTTACAACAACAACAACAAAAACTAAAAGAGAAACAACAACAACAACAAAAGAAAAACAACAACAACAAAAACTAAAAGAGAAACAAGAACAACAACAACAACTAAAAGAAAAACAACAACAACAACAAAAAATGCGCGCAATTGCAATTGTAATACATACACACCTACATACAAAAAAATCATATATACACACACACACGTATGTATGTACATCAAACAATCGAGAGTAAATCGCGTCGAAATCATAAACAAATTGGAAAAATATAATATGCGCAAAATTATAAACAATTTATGCCGTTGAATTTACACTTTGTCATTGTTTGTATACATATGTACATATGTGTGAGTGTGTATGTCTCTTGTAGTGGCGATAACATGACGATTCTTTGGGAAGCGCGCCGCTGAGTCAGCTGTTGCTGTTGTTTTAATGGCATTGCCTACAAACAGCTGCTTGATTGCCATTATAGCGGTACTTCAATGCACGCACACAATAACATGCTCACACACACAGACACACAACCACTAATAAAAATAATAACAAACTCACGCGCAACGCTGAATCACAACTTTGCTCGCAAAAAACTCGCTGTTTTACCATAAAAGAAATAGTTCACGTTCCAAAAAAGTCGAGCATTTAGTTCTAGCTTATGCTAAAATACGTCAGCGGCTAAGTTGGGCGATTGCTTTGTTGGTGTATAGCGCAGTAGTTCAATAGTTCGGTAGAGAATATAATTGGTAGACCATTTAAGTGCAGAACTTAAGTTATTAGTGGCGGCTTTTGTGGGCGAAAATATTTTTCTGATTATTAATTTATATTTAAAACGCATTTAACAATTATGAAATTTTAAATTAAGCCAGTGACAGGTTAAGGCACGCGAGCGTGGGTGACTAGCGTGCTATTTATAAATTTTTATTGCTAAATTTTATCATTTTGTATATTTTGAATGGTAAACAAAAACAAAAAAAAAATGTTAACCAAAGCTATGATACCCTACACGAAATAAAATTGAAAGAATAAAAATCTTTTACGTACAAAAATTTGGCTTGAATCAGTCAGTTTGTATGACAGCTATATGCTATAATGATCCGATCTGGAAGTTTTTTTCGGATATCGAAGCGTTGCCTTTTAAAACAATCCCTGCAAAATTTCGTGAAGATATCTCTTCAAATAAACAAAGTCTTCCACACAAAAACTTAATTTGGATCGGTGAGTTTGTATGGTGGCTATAAGCTATAGTGATCCGATCTAAAATATTTCTTCGGATATTGTAGGGTTGCTTTAGAAAATAACTTGCGTCAAATTTCGTGAAGATATTTTGTCAAATAAAAAAGTTTTCCTCACAAAAACTTGATTTGGATAGGTGAGTTTGTATGGTGGCTATAAGCTATAGTGATCCGATCTAAAATATTTCTTCAGATATTGTAGGGTTGCTTTAGAAAATGACTTGCGTCAAATTTCGTAAAGATATTTTGTCAAATAAAAAAGTTTTCCATACAAAAACTTTACTTTGATCAGTCAGTTTGTATGGTGGCTATTAGCTATAGTTGGCCGATCAAAAACATTTCTTTAGATATCATAGCATTGCTTTGAAAAATAGTGTATACCAAATTTCGTGAAGATATCTCGTCAAATAAAAAAGTTTTGCATACAAGAACCTAATTTTTATCAGTCAGTTTGTATGGTAGCTATACGCTATAGTAATCCGATATCGGTGATTCTCACAAATGAGCAGCTTCTTAGTTAAAAAAGGGCGTGTACACAATTTCAGATCCGTATCTCGATCAAAAGACGGATAGACAGCTCATTCATATGTAAGTAAATAAATATATTAGGGTGGGTTCATTTCCAGCGAACCAAATAACGGATAAATTGAGTATGCGCAAAATATTCAAATAAACCTTCTGAACAACTTTGCTTGATAAACTGCAGGTCTAAAACATGTTTCGAGCTAGCGGTTTTTAAGGCTAAAGCTTACTCAAGCTTCCATAAACACCCCGCATTTACAACTTCCACATTGGTTGCTCATTTAACACACGCTAAGCAGCCCAACAGCAGACAGTTCGTTGCTTGAGCGTGGGCGCATGAATACTTCAACATGTGGACACATTTAATTTCGTTACCGCAAAAGCTTTGTTGTCCTTTTCATCACAACCACCAACCAGCCAGCAAAAGGCCCCAGCATGACGAGTGGCCTCCGGCTGTTGATGTAACAATCACAATACAAATCAAATTTCCCACGCCATGTAAACAGAAAAACAATAACAACAAAAGCAAAAGTAAAGTTAAAGCCGAGCGCTGCAGACAAGCCTACGCCAACACACACACACACATGCAAACAAACAGACGAACAGAAATAAGTGATTTGATTCGATTATGCGTTGGTTGGCGCGGTCCAGCACTCGAACACCCGGTTGCAATTTGGCAGATACACGTACATATGTATGTATGTATGTGCGGTGGAATATGCGTGAGCAGAATGTGTGCGTATGAGGGTTTCGGGTCATTGCTCGCTCTGGTCAGCGCGTATTCGTAATTAGTTCAAGGTACAAGCAAACAAACATACATATGTATATGCTTATATAAGGATATAGTCACACGTATATACACACATACATACACATCTTATAAATTCTCACATTTATACATACATATTTTCAAACACACATACATACTTATTTAGGTATAATAACCGGTAGCTGCGCATCAGACGCTTTGTGGCGAGTCCAAGGATAATTGAATTCGCCCATGATAATTTCATTTTACACTTGGAAACCTCAGAGACGATAATGACTAGAAGGACAGACACAAACACACACTAACTTGTATGTATTGTGTATGTTTGTATGGCTGCGGTTGATGCTCTAGCGATGGGTAGCAGAGAACGGTTGATAATCTAAATGCTAATTGTTATTGTTGCTTTTGTGGCTTGTAATATGACTATTATGTAGTTTATTTAATTTTTCGGTTATTATAATCCGCTTGTAGCCAACGTTGGCAGTCCAACAGCATGTCCGCGCCGTCGATCCAACAATATGGACTGTGTGGCAAGGTTGAAAATTTTGCAATTAAAACGCCCACGCGACGCAAGCGCTTGCTTTGCAGAGTTTGTGCGCAAAGCTGGCAACAACAACAACAAAAACATGAAATAATACCTTTTACAAATAAATAAGTTTTCATACGAGCACTTGATTTTGACTGGTGAGTTTATATGGCAGCTATATGCTATAGTGCTCCGATCTAAGCAATTTCTTCATAAATTGCAGCATTGGCTTGGACAGTAATCCATACCAAATTCCGTGAAGATAGCTCGTCAAATAAAAAAGTTTTTCTTACTGAGACTTGATTTTGACTGGTGAGCTTATATGGCAGCTATATGTTATAGTAATCCGATCTAAAAAAATTTTTCCGAGATTACACCGTTACCGTGGATAATCATACCTGCCAAACTTCGTGCAGATATCTTGTTAAATAAAAAAGTTTTTCTTACTGAGACTTGATTTTGACTGGTGAGCTTATATGGCAGCTATATGCTATAGGAGTCCCGAATCGGCGATTTCGACAAATATGCAGCTCCTAAGAATAAAAAGGATTTACACAAAATTTCAGAACGATATCTCAAACACGGAGCAACTGGTACGCGTTTATATAAACCGACCACAGACCAAACGAATTGACTCAACTCGTCAATCTGATCAATTATACATTTATATATATTAAATATACATTATAGCATTTCCGATGTTTACTTCAAGCTGTTACGAACTTCGTGACGGTCTTAAAAATCCCTGTTCAGGGTATAAAAATATAGCAATCACAGCAAACATGCGCCCTTTAAGGACCTACAGGGCGTATGAGTGTTCTGTGTTGGCGTTCGCTGCGTTGGTGTGGCATTGCATATGCAAGTGTTATTTTTTTTTATT
Organism: Bactrocera neohumeralis; assembly: GCF_024586455.1. Taxonomy (NCBI): domain Eukaryota; kingdom Metazoa; phylum Arthropoda; class Insecta; order Diptera; family Tephritidae; genus Bactrocera; species Bactrocera neohumeralis. Next base: position 28,761,565 of record NC_065923.1, read on the forward strand.
ATTGTTGCTGTTGTTGCATTGATACGCTTACCACGCCGCCGTATGATTGGTTTCAAGCGCAACTTAATTATTCCACAATATTGCATTATCCGACAAAACCAACACATGCACACGCACACTCCCATGCAAAACAAATCGTCATTGTATTGACCGGCCAACGCAGTCGGTCCCGCGTTGGACGAGGCCGCCATATGTTGTATGTTTGCTGTGCGGCTAGCTGCCTGGCTGGCTGTTTGTGGCATGGCCATAAAGCAAATAAAGCTGAAAGAAGTGTGGGTTATGGAGCGCATGATGCTAGCAGTTACTTATCTACACACAAGCAATTCACAGTGTTAAGACACCCATAAATGTAGCGTTGCATGTGTGCGGAATTATTGAATTGAAATTAAGCGTTTTCCAACTCGTTTGCCGCAAGTGGAGGTCAATAGTTTGCAAATTGGTAATGAAGTTGGACCCAAGCGGTGGATGCTTGTGCGGCAGAGCCACATAATTTGAACAAAAGTTGAGTAATTTTAAAGAACAATGTGGATATTATGACTATTTAGCGATACTTGAGAGTAACTAATGCAATTCGTCACCGAAAACCTTAATTTTGCGGTGCCTTTGGGTTTCATGTAATTGTTGGGGAGTTTACTATGAGCGACTGCGACTTTGCTGGGGCGTTGTATCCGCTTACAAATCGAAAATACCACATACTTTTAACAAGCCACATAAGTATGTACTACATAATAAAATGTGCTTTGTCATTAAAGTGCCTCGCATGCCATTACCAATCATATGAAGTAAAGTCAGCGGGATGTTGAAAGTCCTCAAATTAGTTATGTATGTATGTATATGGCGGCTAGGTCAAGTTATCGCCCGATTTTCATTATTTTAGGCACAAAGATGCACTATTATCGGTAAAATACGCTTCTTCACTGCCATTAAGTTAACTAGCATATTGGCTGATGTATGTGGTATAAAGTCACCTGGAAGTTCGAGAAGCATTGTAGAAGGTGTTTTCCAAAGTAAACAGGACTTTTTGAATCTAGCGCCCCCTGGTGGCGCCATCTATATGTCAACTGGTGCGTTAGAATCTGTTATTTTTATCGGTTTTTCAGTGAGAATTTCATGACATTTCTTCGTTTGGAAGTGAAGTTATTGCGTTTTAAGTGTTAGTATGTTTGTGTTGTCGGTGCGAAAATGAGCTTCGAACAAAGAGCCAACATTAAGTTTTGTTTTAAAATTGGTAAGATTTTTACCGAAACGTTTCAATTGATGAAACAAGTTTATGACGATGATTGCCTATTCCGTAGCAGAGAGTAGGAGTGGTTTCAACGTTTGCAAAGTGGTCGTGAGGACATAAACGACGATCAACATGTGGGCCAATCAAAATCCGTGATCTCCGGAAATTCCATCGAAACCGTACGTGAATTCATCAAAACTCAGCCGAAATCATCATTGAAATTCATGAAAATGGAATTGAACATCTCCAAAACATCGATTTATCGCATTTTGACCGAACATTTGGGCTTACGAAAGGTGTGTGCACGGTTTGTTCCGCACAAATTGACTGACGACCAAAAATTGCTCAGAATCCAACTTTCGAAGGATGATTATTTGACCAAAAATCACATTTTAACCATTAAGCAGCCCCCGTATTCTCCTGATATGGCACCGTGCGACTTCTTCCTTTTCGGAAAAATGCATTTGCCCATGAAAGGAAAGCGTTATGCAGACGTAAAGGCCATTCAAAAGGCTTGCACCGGCTTACTGGCGGCCATACCGACCAACGAGCCAAAACACTTGTTGGTCCGTGGACCGTGGACCGTGGACCGTGCAAAAAGCTGTATTGAAGCAGAAGGAGACTATTTTGAAAAAAATAAATTGATTTTGTCGAAAAAAACCTTTTGTTCTGTTTTTCTTTTTTTTTTTGTTTTAAAGTCCTGTTTACTTTGGAACGCTTCTTGTATTAGGTATATAGGGACTCAGGGAAGTATTAATCCGATTCAATCCGTTTTTGGCACACCGACATACTATTGTCAGGAAAGAATTATCTCTGAATTTTAAATATATATCTCACATATTGACCGATATTTGCGGCAAAAAGTCAACTATAGGTACTGGGGTCCGCATTTTGGGTACCTAGGGGCTTGATCCGAGTTTTTTGAATTTGGGCAACTTTTGGTCATAAGGTGGTCTTACCACACGGTGCTTAAAAGCACGTGAATATTTCAAGGCAATGCTTTGATTAGCGCCCCAAACTATACAAGCTTTTTGCAATTATTATTTGGTCCCATTGGTCAGGTGGAAGAGACACCTTTTCCAGCTTGGTCGGGTGCGATCAAATCTAGTGACTTCTTTAACTTGAAATGTCTTGTTATTAGAAGGAATCTCATTCAAAGTCTATACTATCAGTTCAATCTGAGTATTATAGCACTATTTCTGACAAGACTATGCTGTTATTTCCAGGCAAGCCAAATAACATTCATAATGTACATAATGTATATTGATTTTAGTCGCCTCTTGCGACAGGCACATCCCACCATACCATACCGCGGCTGAATTCTACCCTATGTCCGTTTGGAAGAATTCTGTTTACAGACATACTTATTCATCTCGTTATAGGAAAATTTTGACATAAACTAGTGATCATTAATTCTTGAATATAACCAGCCATCATCAAAATATACCCAGATTAAGTCTTCTTAATTCTTACACACATGAACTGAGTTTTGCTGTCGTTTCTGCTAAGAATATTCAAATCCTATTCTATCTCTCTTTCCTTTTACCACGATCATCAAACCTTTTTTAAAACATCATATATTTTTGCCAAAAAAAGAACAAAACAACAATATATCAGCCTCGCTGCACTTCTATTATTTTACAATTTCCCAAAACTTTCTATTTTCCCAGCCTTTTCCCATGTAAGGCTGTGAACTTTCGATAAATATTTTTATTTTATTTATCTATAATTTATTTAAACATAGAAATTGAGCAAATAAAAACATATTATTTTAATTACATATGCACATAATATTATAGATAATGTTATTTATTTTATTGCTGTGGGATTTCTCATTTTCGCCATTTTCACAGCGATCACATGCCCAGCTGGCCTTTCCCCACTTTGCTACCGACATGAACTCGTGCAAATTAAAATAATTTAACATCTGCATAAATAAGTATACATACATATGTATGTATGTAAGTACATATAAATACATATCTATATGCAATTACACAACATGTGCCTCATTAAATTTATATTTATCTATTTTATGTATTAATTTACACTTGCAAAAATGTTTCCTTATTAAACGCTCACATGTTGCTCAAGGTATAATAGTTGTGGTCTTCTAACAGTTGTTTGTAAGTTGTTAATATAATTCAGATATTAAAATTAGGGTTGTATAAATCAAAGTGATCAGGCTGGGGCATAGATTTCCGTATGTCTGTCTGTGCGCTTGTCCAGTTCTCCGTCCAATGACTTGAATGTAAATTGAGATATCTTGGTACAACTTCGGTTTCTGAAGATGTTGGTATTGCAGATGGATCAAATTGGAATATTGAAACACTGGAAGAACAGTGCATCAATACAGTCACATGTTATGATGGACAAAATGCCAAGTGAATAAATGTGTAAATTTTTCATAAAAGGCATTGAATTTAGTTTATTTTACACCAAATAACTCAAGCACTACTGAAGGTATGGAACAAAACTCAGCATAAATAATGAATTCTCTTAAAGCGTGGCAACTCAAGCCCAAAAATTACCATCCGGTTGTAATACAGGATCCCGCACTCGAAGTGTAACCAATTTAAAAAACCATAAATTCGGTTTGGAAAACTATTTTTATTTATTTTAAAGTACAAAATGTGTGAAAATAATCACAAATTCAGCACCAATTCACTTTTGCTCGATATGACCACCTTTTGCCTTAACTATGGCCTTGAGATGGTCAAAAAACGAATCGCAAGCTGCCCGAATGTGACTTGCCGGTATTTTGGCCAACTCATGGACAATGGCTTTCTTCAGCATCTCGAGACTGGTGTATTTTTTCTGACGGATGCTGCGGACGGATATTTTCAGTTTTTTAGCCATTTGATTGGCACTTCGTCGTGGATTTCGCTCAAGTCGCTTCTTCACTTTCCGAACCATCTAACGTGACTTTGCAGTCTATTGCGTGATTAAACAAAACTTTATTCACATGAATATTACGGGCATCTCGACAGGATAAAATCTATGTCTTGCGAACTGTCAAATCTATTGCTATTGCCATTGCATCGCTGATCACTTTTGGCAAAACGCTTTTGTACACTTGTGAACAATACTCCGAACTGTCATTCACTAAATTTATAAACAGCTGATTCCAGTGCGACAGCTGCGCGAATGGTCTGAAGTTGGCTACACTTCGAGAGTATGCGCTGGTTCATCAATGGAGGGCTCAAATCGTAGGAACATCTGCCATGTGAACAACATAGCCTAACCAGCGCTTTGCTAAGATTTTTTTGAGCTTCACTACTTGTATATACAAGTCGCCGTAGAGCTCATGGGTCCATCTTTTTTGATATTCATCACTCACGCGGACGGCTCCAGAGACGTTGCGGCGAACAGTTATCTCGAATGCTCCAAGTGCTTTACCATCTCAGTTCATCATCGTCCATGTTTCTGCGCGGCATTATAACACGGGGCAATTATAGAGCGTAATTTTTGTCCGTCGTTCCGATGCCAAAGTACTTGATCTTCAGGCTTAGATGGTTGATGGAATTTACCCCGTTCCACCTACAGTCGGACCTAAGTAACCGGAACGGGCTATTATCCGTCCCTTGCTGGCTACCAATTTGGCTCGATTCCTCGAATTTACTTCAGGAGTGTTTTCTGCCGCTACAAAAACATCATTGAATTCATGGTGGCTCAGATATGTACAAAGTATTTCACTTTTTAAATTTTGTTGCAACAGTGACATATGTACATATATTCTCAGACGCGAAGAAATTATTTGTGTGACTTCCAGATACTTTGTCTTTCCCTCGTTCAACATAAAAACTCTTTCGTGTCTTTTCCAGCGCTGGAAAATGTTGCGCAATTGGCTGTGTTGTTAAGACTTACGATGTCAATATCATCTTCGTACCACACTAGCATTTTACTTCTAAAGTAAAGATCAGTGGCACGAATCACTTTTTCCCACATAATATTTAAGAAGCCAAACAAGGGGAAAATACCCTATCTCAAACTTCAACCGGCTTCGTACGGTTCGGAAAGATCCTTTACCATCTCTCCCACCATGAAATTTCCGCTCCTTTATATAGCCTTGTCGTAATCCTTAACATGCTTGCAATGTTCTTCATCAAAAGGGGGGGTCTCTCATCCGAGATTTACCTTTTCATTGGGGGTGCTTTTGTTTTGTACGTGACAGGTGCCAAACCTAGAGCACAACATTGGAGAGAGATGAGTCGCCTTCTCACTTTAGCTCAGCTTCAAACGGCTGTTTTTTTGGCTACGCACATGGTCTAAAACCGCAAGTCGTGAGCTGCTCGAGCGATATGTAAAAGGATTACTTCTGGACACTTCCAAGTGAATGGCGCTCAGAGAACTTTCCTTTTGGTCAAAATGGCGGCTTCCCAAAATATTTTTTTTTAGGAGAAAACTTACACTTTAGCGTGTACAAAAATATTATTATCAAAAAACTTGACAAATTTTTTTTTGGTTTTGTTTTGTGAAAATTTCAAGTCGATTGGTATGAAAACTAGGCATCGAGTAAAACGCGTTTAAAATTTTGGGAGCCGACTAACTAAGTTAAAAAATTTTTACAAAAATATTAAAAAAAATCATACCTTCGAAACTAAAGGGTGATCCAACTTCGAGGTTCCCTACTTTTTAAAAGAAAAAAACACAGAATCTTCTAGTTTAATAGGAAATGTTTATTATCATTTGAATCAGCATTCTTTTGCATTTATTTTTGAAGATTATCTCTTTCAAGTGTTGGCCGCGTCCACGTCTTACATGGTACATCAGTTGAGTCATATTTTCGATGATTCCTTCGACCATAACGATTGGTAACTGACGAAAGCCACGGGTGATATTTTGCTTCAAGGCCTGAATCGAAACGGTATTGTCCGCATAGACTTTAGACTTTGATATCACACCATCTTGGTGGTCAATCGACCGACCCAAAAAATTAAATTATCTGCTCACCGAAGTGTTCTCTCAATAAGTCCGTTGTTTTTTCTGTATGAAATGGCACAAAGTTAAAAATTCTGAAAAATACGCTCATACTTCCCAAACTATTTGCCGAAACAAACTTAAATTTTCGGAGAATATTTCCATATATACATACTTACATATGTAAGGATTCGATTAAGGGAGAATATTAAGGTTTGAGAATATCAAAAGTTATAAAAATTTGTTTAAGTATTTATGCCTCAGAAGGCAATTAAAGACATAAAAGCAAATCAAATTTTTTTAAATCCGAAAGTCTTTTAAAATGTCGGGAGATCCCATAAATCCGAGTAAAATATATGTATCTATGTACGTAACTGTATTAGCATAAAAACTTGTGCAATATTTCAATCAAGAATCTACTTATGTATATTTCACACCCTCAGTTTTACTGTGTACACAGGTCAGCCCTACATTTTTCAATTTATTAAAAAAATAAATTTAATGAAGTACTTATTATGTCTAATTTGAACTCTCTCATCACATCCAAGCAATAGAAAATAAATATTTCTTATTATTGCAAATTTTTCCCATTTCCATTTATTATTTGCCATCGAGCGATTATCGCACACTTTAAAAGCGCTTTCCCAGTGCGCCAACGAAAAATCAGACAACTTAGCGCCGCACACAACAACAGCAGCAACAACAGGGGCGCAACAACAGCCGCAGCGGCTCTCAGACAAAGTGGCTGAGTGATAGACGGACGTGGCTGACTTTCTTGGCAATGAACATGGGCGCACACGGTCGCATGAGCTGCCTCGCCTCTGCCCAAGCGGTAATGTCTAAATTAAGTGTGCAACGCTACAACACCAACAACGGCGCAACAACAAAAATGCTGTCGAGATTCACACTGAAATGGCGCTGATAGTGCCACGGCCATTAAAATGTGCATTTAAAGTGAAATTAAACGGCACGGAGCGAAATAAACATACAAACATGCATACACATATACAATTATAGTGGCATTGTAGCAACAAAAACAACTCATTAAAATGAAAATTCGACAAATTGTTGGAAAAAAAGTTTGAATTTATAAATACAACAGTGAAGGAAAAGTGCATTGCGTGCCACCGCAATCACAACAACAACAACTTAATGCATGTATTTATGTATGTATGTGTGACTTGCAAAAGTGGTGAATTAAAAATTATAGACATCGGCATAAAATTATATTAAAAATTTAAATTATATTGGCGCGCTTTCTTCTGGCATAAGACACGAGCATACATAATGATCCAAATATGTATGTATGTATATGTATATATTCATTTATTTCCATAAGACACATATGTATTTACTTATGTATATAAACATAAATATGTACATTTGATTACGCAAATAAAATGTCTAGACGCCAGACACTATCTAGTCTATAATTGGAAATTGGGATGTGCGAATGAAAAGTCATGGCATTTAACGGTAAATGAGGACAGCGTAATGTTGTTTCTTGTAAACACATTAAGAATTTCATTTAGACGCTTTTCAATGTAGAGAAGGTATCTGAAAATGTGTGTTTAATAGTGATGTTATTCTAATACACACATACATATGTACATATATAATATTCTCTACTCTCTTAAAGAAAAAACACAGACTCTTATAGTTTAATGCGAAAAGTTCATTATCATTCGAAAAGAGAACATTCTTTAGCATTTAGTCTTTGAAGATTTTCTCTCTCAAATGTTGGCCGCGGCTCCGGCTTTACATATCCTCACAGTTAAAAGTCTAACGGTGTGAAATTACACGATCTTGGTGGCCAATCGAACGGCCAAAACATGAAATTATCTGCTTACCGAAGTGTGCTCTTATTGAATCCATTGTGTGATACGATGATCCCACCGGTCCACAAACCACACAAACCCGTTAGTTTTTCTGTATGAAATGGCACCTCTTGAATCTCTTGAGGTTGCTTTTCGCCCCAATTGCGGAAATTTTGCTTGTTTATATACCCATTGAGCCAGAAATGGGTCTCATCGCTGAACAAATTTGGCTCGAAGATCTGCCTGGAACTTTTCAGGAGCAAATAGAGCGAAGTGATATTGCTTGGGAAGGTCCAGTGGCTTCAGTTCTTGCATAAGATCTATTTTATATGCTTTCAATTTAAGATCTCGAAGTAAAATGCACCAAGTCGTTCCTTACGTCAGTCCGAGTTGCTGTGAACGTCGCCAAAACGACTCCTACGGCTGCTATAGTTTCTTCACTGCCAAATTACATGACGAGATAGTATCTTCAATTGAAAAAGTTTTCGATACATGCATTTCTTTCGGAGCTTTCAGTTTGTAATGCAGCTATAGCGGTTCGATATCAGCCGTTTCGCCAAACAGCTACTTAGGGTGAAAAGGACATGGGCAAAGTTTCAGAAAATTGAAGGACTAGTCGCGTATACTATACAGACAGGCGCACCGAAAAACGGACGTGGATAAGTCGACTCAGCTAAGAATGCTGATCATTTAGATATGTAAATGAACTTTGTGAGGTCTCTGACTACTTGGGGTCCAACTACTTGAAAAAATATCTTGTTCCTTAGATTTTGTAGGAAATTTACTGCTCTATAAAAATGGTCTCGTATGATTTTTCGATTAAGTTAAGCGTTTACGAGATATTCATCGTCAAACATCAATGCATATTAGGGTGGATCAAAAAAAAAATAGGTTTCTAGACACTTCCAAGAAAACCTCTCCAAAAACCTATGACTTTCATCATTCATAATGATTTTTTTTTTCATTGAGTTATAAAATTCATAAGAAATAAACAATTTTCCCAAAAATAATCAAACTTCAACCGTTAATATCTTTTAAACAGTTGGGTTTATGAAAAAATCGTTGGAGACCTTTTTTGTAGAGCATTCAATTTCCTACAAAATCTAAGGAACAAGATATTTTTTCAAGTAGTTCGAAGCGAAATATAAATTTTTCTATCTGATAATAAGATAAAATAGAAAACTGTAAGAAGGAGGACCTTCCCGTTACAATTAAGAACTCATGCTTGGAGAGGCTTTCTTAGAGGTGTCTATTTTACAGAGTACCAAACGAAAACAATTTTTTTTTTATCCACCCTAATGTATATACATTGTGTACCCGGAAATTGTAAATAAAATGCAAAATATTTAATTATTTATCAATATACTTATGTATATTTGGTGGCCTTCAGTTTCTTCAGCGAATTTTCATTTCTTCGATCGACTGAAAACGGGTTCCACGGAGCGGCAATTATAGTTTGGGGAAGGAGAAGAAGTCCAACGGAGCAAAATCTGGTGAATACGGTTATTGATCGATAGTGTTTATTGCGTTTTTGGCTTTAAAATCGACCACAATCGTGGGTCAATGTGATGTTGTAATACCAAATCGTATAAAATCCATGATTTCTCATGCAATGCAAACGCCTCAATACGACCGAATAAAACTCCTTACGATTGTGAGATCGGAGTTCAAATGATCAAGAATATCCAAAGATACCTATTTACGGTACTCGTTTTTGATAAAAATTTAGCTTCATCGGGTCGAGTCGAATAAGAACGCTTTCCTTACCCAAAATATCCACCAAAAACCATTCGAACGAACTAGCGAGAGATGTACAGCTCTCTTGCCATCTCTCTAACACTTGCTTGACGATTTTCAAACACCATAGCCTTTACTTTTTTAATATGTTCATCAGTTGAAGAGGTCGAAGGTCGTCCAGAACTAGGCATGTCTTGAACGATCTCTCACCGTACGCCTTTTCGAATTCTTTGTTCAATATTTTTATCCCTTGAAATGTACCGACCGAAGCATCTCCTGTTCACAAACTGGTTGGCAGATCACTCTCATATTTGGCATAGATTTTAAGATGATTTGTACATTTTTTTGAAATATCATTTACCCAAAAAATTTAATTACAATTTCTTGGCACTTTTTTGTCACAATGTATACATAATTTATGTGAACTGAGCACCAGTCATAATGTAAATATGTATATAAGTATCTCCGAAGTTTTCTTCTTTGAATTAAGGGGCCATCCCATGTGATCGGCTCTAAATATCGAATTTTCGAAAATTCTTTTTTCCATAAATTTCTTTCTTAAAATGTTTAGAATACGGTAGCATAATTTCAATATTTGTGTCCAAAAAAGCAGAAAAAACACGCAAATATCGCAACTTTAGTTTCAAATGCCTACCAAAAGTTCAATTTTTGGTATATTCATTTGATAAGGCTTACATATTAAAAAACACTTATGGTTTTGTTTCAGTTACCTAAGCCAAACCACCGAGGGGGGTGTTCAGAACGCTGTAACTCATGTTCTGCACAATATTTTTAGCTTAAAATCTATTATTATACTGTCGAAATATATGTTAATAAATGACTGAAAGATCTATTTCTTTAGTGGTCGTACAAAAAAATTCCTAAAAAACAGACCGCCACATGGGATAACCGCCTTAAACTCGCTAAAAGATCTTGTTGTTGTAATCTTCGTCCTTGAAATATACTTATTACATTTGCAGGGTGGAAATATTCCATGATTTTCAAACAGTTTTACACTCTCCTAGTTTACTTGATCGAGTTCTTACTTGTTCGTAAAGCTATTCAGATCGTTTATATACCATATATACAGAACGCATAGAAATAATTTATAGTGATAGTAGTTAGTAGTAGTATAAAGTAAAGTGCAGAGTTTGACTTTGTTAAAAGGAAGTTCTCTCTCAAATCTTCTAGTTTTCTGTTATATAGCCTCCGAAGTAAATCTCTTCAAAATCAGCAATAATATCAGCGAAACGGGCTTCGGATGAGACTTGCCATCCTATAATTAAATTTTATGTTCTGCTATTAAAAATTACTATATCTAAGCCCACCGCTCTGAATTCGTGATATTCATTCTAAGTTGGTTCAGGAATTTTTTATAATATTGACATCTTTGAGGGAAAGTTTTCCCAAAAAAATCTGTTCTTATCTTGTTTTTTTTTGGTTGAAAAAAAAACTTTTGTACAGTTCTAATTTTAGATATATTTTTTATTTTTGTTCACTAAAAAATGTTTTTTTTTTTTCAAAAGTCTGGCAACATCTTCATTAGTCATTGGGCGGCCTTGAAGTTTTTACGTAGTTTTGAAATGCTTTCTACTCTCTGAAGTTGGTTGTAAAATCAGAGATTTTGTTTCTTTTTCGGAGAGCACTCATTTCGAAACAGTTAAAGTTCAGTTTGAACACACACAAATTTATGTATTTCACAAAGTTTGCGCCTATTAAATCAATGAAATGAGCTAACCGCTCTCTTCGATACAAATTACTATATGGTTCCATCCATAGTCATAAATTTAAAAATTGTGTCCTCTTTTCTCGACGTTTTCAAGTTATTAGCCTCAGGTACCTTGCCGTTAACACCCTAGCAGCGGTATATGGCACCCCTTATGGCTGTTGGACCGTTGCTTGCTGTCAGTTGCAATTACTTCTACATGGTTTGTTTACACATAATTGGTATCTATTGTTTTTGTTGTGGCGGGTTGACAATATTTGGCCGGGAAAAATTTCGGGTCCGTTCCGGTTACGTAGATCCAACTGTCGTAAGAACGGCGCCTCCACGGTGGCCGCCTAGTTTCTCCTGTAAAATGAGTTTGGAACCAATTTTAGGTACTTACATACATACATACAGTAGAGGCCCGCTAATCCGGATCAATTAAAACCGGCCCCTATCCGGAATATAAGGAAATCCGGATTACCAAAGACATATCAGAACTATGTATTATGAAAAAATATTTATAAATTTCTGTGTGTTTATTATAACAAATAATACACATGTTCCAATAAAACAAAAAAAACTTAAACCAATAAAGCATAAAAGCGAATGTAGTGAATAATAAACATGTGATCCTTAGAGAATTTCTCCTTACAAGTAAAATGAGTTTGGAACCAATTTTAGGTACTTACATAGTACATATGTATAAGGATTTGAGCGTCATAGAGAGCTGCTGGTGTTTACCCGTGAGCGCCAGCTTCATTTCAAATTTGTTAGAATCTTCCTTTACACTTTTAACGTTCCATCCAGTTAGTAGGTACTACATTTACTTCAAGTAAAATGAAATTTTGACATGTGTTGCATTTTCTCGCGAACACTTTGACCTTCTCTGTCCTCTATCAAGGTAACCTGACCTAAATTGAGTTTAATGACGCGATTGCTTGATCATGTGCCAATTTAATTGCTAAAATATGCATTCCTACACAAGTACTTAAAGAAAAAACATGCATACCATACATATGTATGTACATAAGTACCTTCAGAATATAAGTAAATACATATGTACATACATATGTGTGTACGTAACGAGAAATATTTTTCCAATTAATGAAAGTAATTTCTTGAAACAACTACAATTTGTCTTCACCTGTGCGCCAACATGTTGGCAATTATCATATCAACAAACACGTACTTATGTCTGTCTGTTTATATGTATGTTTTGGTATGTGTATGCATGTTTGATTGTTGGTGCTAGCGATATTTACGCGTCACAATGCGATAAGCGACTGCTTGAGGTAGTTCCCAGACTTCGCGCAAGCAAGCACACCTCATATTACGTAAGTGTGCGTATGTGTGTGTTTGTAATCGCTACTCATCGCGCTGATCGTTCGCATAATTCGACGAAATATTGACAATTTGCATTCCGGTGCGACACACTCGGTATTTTACCCAATTCCGTTGAAAAGCAGTTAACTGACTGAATTCTCGTGAGTAGTCACACACACACACACACATACATATATAGTCTCAAATATGGTATATACAAACATACACTTATTAATTATTGGCATGAGTATTCTTAACCGTATGCATGTTTATACCTTGATAACGGTTTTTATTTTCTTTTTGCTTCACGCCTTTTTCATTTCTGCAAATTATCGATAAAAAATATCTTGATTAACCGAATCAACAATAACAAGTTAAATCATCGCTCAGCAATGCCCCACATAACGCGTAACTTTTCGAGTCCAAAGCGAAAACAGCACTCACAGAAATCAATTATCCATATTTTTTGGGTTTTTTCCTTTTTATTTTTCGCTTCTTTTTTTTGTTGGCCACCAATTGCGGCCTTATTTGTCATACCTGTGGAAAATTTTACAAAAATCATCGAAAAAAAGGAAAATTAAACAGAGCAAAAGAGAAGTGTAAACAACGCGGCTGATAAAGTGTGAAAAACAAGCCTCTGTACGTTGCACCCGTCAATGCAGGGTTTATCGCTACCCGTCATCTAGCGGGTTAAGCATTAGCCACCGAACGCAGTCAAATCGGTTAGGTGGAGTTTTTCTGAGTTTCGAACAGCATGATAAAGAGAGATTCAACAGAATTTTCTTTAGTTGGACCCCATAAACGAAATTTCATTCAGTCTTACCCAAACAGATCTGCTCGGTTAGATCTACGAAACTACGGCCCTTTGTCGAATAAACGCCGGCTAAATTCCAGTAACGTAGCACGGGCTGTAGATTGTCCAAAGTCGTTGCTGTAATACTTGAACTCGAGAGAGAGATCAACTATCGACCCATACCGATATTTCAGTACATACTTAGTAGGATCGGTGAGGAACTTTCGGTTAGTCATTCGCTCAAACTTAGCATAAAACAGACTTCAACAGTAAACTGCACAGAAAAATGAAATTAATTTCCTTCCATGAACAATATACCGAAGCTTTATGAGAGTTCATTATTCGGCTTTGTTAGAAGTTATAAATTGGTATCGCTCAGCTGAAAGCTATTACTCCACTCTAGTGTCTTCAAACTTGGCATAAAACAGATTCCACTGGTAATCTGTACTCAGAATATTAAGTAAAATTTTTGATGGCTACCTGCCGTGCTGTCGTAGTGTATTATTGAGTGAAAGAAATTTTACTTATTTTGATATACTATAGTTATAATTTGATTCCGATTAGCTGACAGTTATGTCATTTTTGGTTCACACTTCTTTAAGAATATATTCTGGATAGATAGCTATATCCCATATGTAGCTAGATATACCCTATATCGGGATTCATGAAATGTTCAATGCTCGAAAGAAAAACAATCGAGGCGAACTTATTTCATAATAATTTAGCGGTTTAGGTATATTTCTTGTCAAAACTCTGTTGGAAAATAAGATGACAGCCGTTTTGCTAAGGTTAGATGGCTCATTCTTAAGCAAAACCGCCTTGTTATGTACAGCCTTTTGTGAAGCCATAGAAAATCAGCTATCTATCAGCAAAAATGTCCTAAACTTATCACAAATCTGCTTAGGTTTTTTATTTGTATTTTATCTGGATCTCTAAAAGTATGAAATACAAGGTACTTTTGCATTAATCTGAAAAAAGCGAGACATTCCAGGAGGAAATGTCGAGATGATTCTATTTCATCTTCTGCCAAACAGCTGCTGCAGCTGACATCCGGTAAGATGTTCAATCTTACTGTATGGATCATGATCAGACAGTGTTCACTTTTAACTCCTACAATCATTGAAATTGATCTTGCTGAGAGCGAAGAGTTCCCTAGACCTCTTCCGATTTATTCTGGGACAGCTGAACCTTGCGACTGCGCAGCTGCTGGTAATCAGCCAAAACTTGCTGAGCTGGTCTGAGATCCAACAGTCCAGTAGTCACAAGAAGTCAACTCAGAAGCCCGTTTCCATTTTGCAGTTATTAAGACTTAAGTGGACTCATTAGCCTCACAGTTTCCTGCAATACCGCCGTGGCCAGGCACCCAAACCAGTCTAATCATAAAAAGGTTCGATACTACAGATAAGGAGTCTACAGATCCCTTCACTAATCTTATCGCACAGTCAGCGAATTTAAGGCTATTATCACTGCTCTACGATCGGAGTGAGTAGTCACCGCTCAGAAGGAGGCTGTGCTCCAGAACAGTAGATCTGCTGCTAACTTTATACCAACCAGCTCGGCTTGAAAAATGTTGCAGCGGTCAGGAAGCATAAAACCGGAGCTGAAGGAAACTTCCCAACAATGTATTCCTCCACCTAACCTCTCCGCAAGCTTCAATCCAATTGTAAAGCAGCTCTCCTCGAGCGGGTTTTTCCCTCCCATGCCTGCCTCGAAGGTATCTGAGCAGAAAAACATTAGCCAGGGCTGGTCTCTTCGGCCTGGTAATCCAAGTATTTTGGAATGAAAACAAAGTTTGCGAGGATTTTAGAGTGCCTAGGCTCGTAATCATCTAAGTTCCCAGATTATCTGAGCCTGAATTAAAATTTCCAAAAATTTTTAGAGGTAATGGAGATGCGGACCTAGTAGAGACTTCCGAAGTGAAAGTTAGTCCAATAGGCGATGTCGGATATACAGACGTCTGAAGAAAGGGCGAACTATACGCCAACATAAAGTTTCGTAAATCATAAAAACACCAAATTGCGGCCATCATTGTCGTCTTATGACGTTATGACGTAAGAATTCTCAGAACTCGCAATGAATTTCATCAACTCTCGAAATATTCCGCCGAAAAACAATTCCCAAATTACCTGCAGTCATACCGAAGTACTTATAGTCGTAAACACATACATACATACATATGTGTGTGTGTTTGTATGGAAATTTCACCAGAAAGCGATGACGTGTCACCTGTTTATTTTGTTTACAATTTACCGCTACATTTCATTGCCGGCACAGTTGGCAAAGTGGCCGCTTCTAGAATGCGCCAGCCACTTGAGGGCATACAAAAACTCATTTGGTGGGGTTGCCGTCAGGGCTCAAATGTCATTTTTGTTGTTTTTTGTTGTTTTTGTTATTCGCATTTGGTTGATAATTTGGTTGTTTTGCAATTATTTTTGTTTTTGTGTGTTTTTTCACAATCGTTTATCTGTTGTTTATTTGCAGCTTTCTAACAACAACAACAAAGAGAGCAATAATAATCAGAGTTGTTGTTGTTGCCATTTCAATTCAGTATAATGATTGTGAGCAATTATTGCTTGTTTACATCTCTGTGATGATATTTGCTTGTTGTTGCTTTTGTTATTATCAAATTTGAGATTTGTTTACCCCAAGTAGCAACAACAACAATAACGACTCATCGTATATACAGGTCATTGCTACTACTATACTAGTCAACTGCTGTTGTTTTCATTGTTGTTGTTTTCTTAGCGTTAAGTGATTTCTGTAAAAATCGTTGTTGTTGTTGTTTATACTTTATTACACCAATTTTTCTGCCGCTGTCAGCCAAATTTAGCAATGGCATTGGCGCTTGCTGTTTATGCGCCACTTTCTGACCAGCGATTGCTTTCGCCCTGCTTCTTCTTCTTCTTCTCTCCCCTTTGCACGCCTCTTCTCCTCACTGCTGCCATTTGCAGTTTGCACGCTCGTGCGTTGCATTTTTTTCTTGTTTTTGTAGCATTGAACATTCAACAAAATGCCGTTTGACGCATTTGCATATTTTTATTAATTTATTTCGCGTTGTTGTTGTACTTGTTGTTGTCCTCTTTCGCTAATTTAACACATTAATCGCATAAATCTCGAAACTACGCAGTTTTCATCATTTTAATGTCTGCTGGTTGTTGTTGATGTTTTTATTGTTGTTGTTGTTGTTGGTGCTGCTGACGTTAATATTGCAATTTTGCTCTGTGGAATGACACTTTTTCAAACTCTTATTCTTCTTCATTTAAAAATTTCATAGCGCTAATTAACTAAATATTATAATACAAAAACAATAGCAAAACAACAACAGCAAAACAAAACTGCAAAAACTTTTTGTTTTGAAATTTTGCGCGCACAAAAATCTGCGAAATTCGTGTCTGTCGAGGCGGTTAAACAAATGTTGAGAATGTGTGTGTGTCTGTGTGTGTTCGCGTGTGTCGCTTATACCAAAAACACGCTCTAAATGATATGCAAAAATTTTGCGAAAATTCGATAAGAAGTTAATTTATGGTGAGAAGGTCACCGCTTTGGCCTCCACATTCGTTTGCGTAAAAGTTCAAAATTTTGCGAAATTGCGCGTTTTCTTTGTTTGGAAGCGCTGCAAGTGTAAAAAGTCAACAACAACATGTGTGCATATTTTTTGTTTTTTTTTTTGTTGTTGTTGAAATTACAAGCACGTTGGCGACATTTTTGCGATTGCTGCGCCAATTTCAGACCGACTTGCAGCGTCTGCGACACGTGACTAACCAAAATATTACAAGTATAGGCCTTGCAGTCTGCGTTTCTTGAAAAACGCTTAAGCGCCTCTAAATATTATCCTTTTCATGCAAACACTCTCTGAGACTGTGTTGCATTCAACTAACACAGCTTTCCCCAAACCGTTGACCAAGCGGTCTCGGAAAACGAGAGCGGCAGCTGTTTTATGTCAAGCCAAGGGATGTGGCAGATTGAAAACCCGGGCACTATTTAGTTAAGTTAGATAAAGTCAGATAGCTGATCCCTTGGCACGGTGAGAGGGTCACACTTAGCATTTATGTTCGGTTCTTTGTGAAGTCAGACGAAAACCACAAGAGTTTTGATATAAGCCATCGGTAAAAGTCCCCGAATCTATCACAAATCTTCTTATGTGTTTTATTTTTATTTTCGCTATTTCACCTGGATGTCTAAAAGTATGAGATCCGAGGTGTTTTTGCCTTGATCTGACAAAAGTGGATATTCGAAGAGGAAATGTTAAATGATTCGATTCAATCTTCTACCAAACACCTGATGCAGCTGACATGTACAATCTTACTGCATGAATCCTGACCGGAACTTCTACAACCATTGAAAGGTAGAACTTGCGGAGAGGCGAAGAGCTCCGTAGAGCTCTACCGGATTACTCTGGGCCAGGAAAACCTTGTGAATGCACAGCTCCTGGTGGTTTACCAACGATTGCGCAGCTGGACTGAAGCCCAACAGTCAAGTAATGAACAACAAGAGGCCAACAGAGCTCCTTCCCGTTCCCATTTTGTAGTTATTGAGACTGAAGTAGCCATCTTGCTCAGTGATATAGTTTCCTGCAATACCGCTGTAGGCAAGCACACAAACTAGTCTAATCAAAAAATAACTCGATTCCCTAGACATCGCTTCACTGGCCTTGAGTGCAGAGTCAGCGAACTTAGTACTTAAGTATGTACTTGTATCGCTGTCCTACTTCCGGAGTGGATAGTCACCACTATGCTGCGATCCGAAGATCTACTGCTAACTTTATGGCGTCCAATCCGCTAGGAAGACACAAGCAAGCTTTAATCCATACGTAAACAAGCTTACCGCCCCTCCCCTACAGCGAGTGCCTTTCAGCTATATTTTCTTAATTTCAATCTGATCTGTGATCTAACCTAGTTACCTGTGGAGATGCAAAGCTCATACAACCATTTTACAGCTGAGGCCATCTCACCGCATTACCCACATGAACTCATATCATAAAGCCAAAGTACATTACGGACCTCTGAAACATAATTTTTAATAGAGTTTTTTGAAAGTACCGCCTTATACATAAAAAGTTGAATCATATTGAAGAGCTCGAAAGATACTACCCTTTTATCATCGAAAACCTAATTTTATTCCAAGAGTAGTACGTCAAGCATTTTACTGACGAGTTTGCAGATTTCTTCATTTCCTACAGCTCTCTATAGTTACTACCGATTTGGCTTTACTTTATATGAGGAAAGTATGGTCGACTTCTAGAACTACTTTCATAAGTTTTGGAAACTGTCTCGCCAGTCTGAGAAGTTGTATATAAAGTAATTATAAATAAGATTATAAGAAAAGATGACTTAGTACCCTTCCCTTTGACTAGCCGAACATTTTCTTTACTAAGTTCAAAAAGAACTTTATATAATATAGGTTTTACATATTTATGGGGCAAATCTTTCAACCCGAGGTTAACATTAATTTTGCGGATTATATAAATTTCAAATAGAGAAAAATGTCTGGAGAGGTCTTCAATATCATAGATAATATTTTAATTCCTCTATTCTACGATATACATAGAGGGCAAAAGGCTATCATAATGTTGAAAGTGGTCGGTATTTCTTAAAATCATGTGTTGAATATTCAGAGTAAAGGAGTGTGTAACCTATTTCGGGGGGTCTCAGGTTATTCATCTTCTTTTTTATTCGCGTAGACACAGCTTACGCGGTTATAGCCGAGTTAACAACAGCGCGCCAGTCGTTTCTTCTTTTTGCAATGTGGCGCCACTGTTGGTAATTTTTAATTGGGGACGTTTTTGACGTGGCGATTCTCAAATGCAGCGCACAACCCTTAGAAGGATGGAAGGGATGGTTCGCCTTCTCACTTTAGCTCGCCTTCAAACGGATGTTCTTAGGCTACCCGGAGGATACTTGGTCTAAAACCGGAAGTCGTGAGCTGCTTGAGTAATATGTAAAAGAATCATTTCTATCCACTCCCAAGTGAATGGCGATCAGAGAAATTTTCTCACTTGCGTGAACAAGATATGCTCCATTGTTTCCCTGGTGCTTTGCTCTAGACATTTCCTGCAGTCTTCTCGATCTGTCAGCCCCATTCTGTGAAATTGCTTTGAATGTTCTTTTAGTCTTATTTGAGTTAAAAATTTGATAACTATATACGAACAAAAATTATTTGGGGTTCTCAAGTTAGAACTTTTTATATAATGGTTATTAGTAGATGCCATCAATCAGTTCTGTCTTTTTTGTAACATGTTCCTTATCTTATGTCATGGTTCTTCTTCGAAGAAAAAATCATCACTATATATAGCCGTAAGTGTGTTAAATCCCGTTTTAGAGCGATAATAACGGTGTAATTATAATTGAATATCATTTTTTTATGATACAGTAAATATATCGAAGGTAAACGACAATTGATTGATCAGTTGGTTCATTTGATTGATTGCTTATAAGCCCTTAAGCCGCTAGACATACATACAAATATATTCGAATATATTTCCGTAAACAACAAAGCTACAGCTGACGCCACCCGGAACAGGTGAACCAATATAAGAAATTGAATCTAAAAGAATGTCGTTTTGAAATTCCGATAAGACAGCTTAAAGTTCTAGGTTTTTTTTTTTTTGTATACAAAAAAGTAAGTGGGGTCGATTCATAAACTGTATGTATGTTTGTGTGTATAGTAATATTCGTTGGTTGGTTGGTTGCTCGGTATTATTATTTTCGAGCACTAAAGAGCAATAGCTTTGCTAATAAAAAACAATGAGGTAGCCAAGATTACAGAATGTGAAAGTGAGAGAGAATGAGCGAACAAGAATGAAAGATTTCAATTTGTAGTTTGCAGTTGAATGCAATTTCCGAAATGGTGGTTATGAGTTGCCAAGTCTCTTACTTATAAGAGTGAGGGTTTGAAAAGTGCTCTTTGAAGAGTTGGCTATTGGCTAATCGAGGAGCATAAGGTATTTATTTTTTACAAAAAAAAAATATATCTGAACTCCTTAATAGTTGAGACCTAAAGTAAAGGAGTAGATGGGAAGCAATAATGTAGAGGCTTGGCCTAAATACCCAACTTCGGTCTAAGCACTTTATAGAAGTTCCCAAAACAAGTTCGAATCTGGAAAGATCATAATCACATTGAAGTACGAGTATTCATGACAGCCGTTCTTATATAAAGGGTGATCCATTTCGATGTTCCCAATTTTTTTTTAAGAAAAAACACAGAAACTTCAAATTTAATTGGGAATGTTTATTATCGTTCGAAAGAACATCCTTTGGGATTTATTATTTGAAGATTATCTCTTTCAAATTTTGGTCGTGGCTACGTTTCTGATTATCCATCCGTTGAGTCTAATTTTCTATTACTCGTTCGAGCATTTCGACTGGTAACTGATTAATGACACGCGTGATTTTTCGCTCCAAGGCCGGAATACATATCCCTACAGAAAAGAGTCTAACGGTGTCATTTGACAAGATCTTGGTGGCCAATCGACCGGCCCGAACCGTGAATTATCTGCTCACCGAAGTGTTCTCTCAATAAATCCATTGATTGTTGCGATGTGTGGGAGGTGGCGCCTACTTGTTGAAACCAAATGTCCCCGACGTTAAGAGGTTCAATTTCAGGCATCAAAAAGTCGGTTATAACGGTGCGATAATGGTCGCCATTGACGTTTACGTTCTCAACGGCATCATTTTTGAAGAAATATGGACCGATGATTTCACTGACCCGCAAATCACACCAAACTGTTGTTTCTTTTGGATGAAATCGCCCTTCGTCCCAAACGCGGCAATTTTGCTTGTTTACATACCCATTGAGCCAGAAATGGCACTCAACACTGAAAAAAAATTGTCTCGGAAACGTCGGATCTTCTAGAACTTTTCAAGTGGCCATAGAGGGAAACGATGTAGCTTAGAAAGATCGAGCAGCTTGAGGTCTTGAAAAAGCTGTATTTTGTACGCTTTCAAATTAAGATCTCGACGTAAAATGCGCCAAGACGTTCCATACGTTAGTCCGAGTTACTGAAACCTACAGTGGAATGTCTTACAAGTATTTCGCAAATCAACAACCACCATCTGCACCACTTCTGAAACCATATTTCCATGCTTGCTACGCTCTAGACTCTTCCATTGCACCGTCGTTCGTTCGACGTGGCAACGCTCGGTGGCCAATCAATGTTGCCTGCCACTTCTGCAAATATTATATTTCGCATTTGTTTGCATTGCGTGCAACGGCAAAACTTAACGATTTTATGAACAATGAGCAGAAGGTAGTTTTCACAATCTCAATCCTTGCCAACGGGAAATTTGCTCGAGCAGGCTGCAGACCGAAGCCGAAGCTGAAACTGTAGCCAACGGCAGTTGCAAGTGCGCTGCACTCCAAGCGTCTTTTTGCGAATAGGTAGGTATGCGTGTGTCGCGGCATGTGTACCCATCCAATGTGGCACGTGGCAAGAAGTGACTTCCTCGCAGTTCAAGGCCTGCTTAACCGAGCACACGCCAAAGCTGAAAATCCTTTGTATACCGGGGAAGCCAGCGCGCGCGTGCAATGACATTTTCACATTGACACATTATTGGTTATTGTGGATTACTATTTCGCTGCTACAACAACAATTGTTTTCCAATTTAATAGCAACAACAAGATGGCAGTAGTTGAACCTGCAGTGTGCGGTGCTGCTTGCTAACGCGGTGCCAATAACAAGCAGCTCGACCGGCACAACAGCGTGGCAAAACCGAAAATAATTGCTAGGGAGGCAGCAAGGAGCTCGTGGAACTTTCGAAATTAATGCGATAGTCTGTGTGTGTGTATGTGTGCGTGTCGCCTTTTGTTGGAAATACAGCCGTTGCGATTTAGTGTCGGAAGTCTGTTTAAAATTCCGACTTGTCCACGTTGCTGAGGTGAAACGAGCCGCAATAAACGAGTCGAATCACATTCACCAACAACAAGCAAAATCGAAATGAAGTCCGAAGTCCATAGCGTTGTTGTTGTTCTCCATTGCAGTTGTATTATTATTGTTGTTGCATGTTTCTGGAGTATGCTTGTCGAGTTAATTTTCTGCCATTTTGCTAATATTTGCTCTCCTTTTATTTGGTTTGATTCGTATGTATTTGGTTTTGTGTTCGGAAATTGGCAAAGACTGAAAAGTGCTCTCGAGTTGTACAATACAAAAATGTCATGGAATTGGTTGAACAGCGCATTTGTGGTGGAAAACGTTCTCGCACACGTTAAGTTTTATGAGAGAATGGCTACCTAAAAGTAAAGGTTGAAAAGGCGTTTGAGCTCAGACTGCGATGGTTAGTCTCAAAAAGAGGTGGCTACCGATTTTCTAAATTTAGTTAAGGTCTTAATTTACAAACGTTCTTTCCTGAAGAAGAGAAGAGAAGCATTGAAGTGAAATATCTTCTACAATCATCTGATATCTGTAGATTAGATGACTCATCTCCCGATGGATTTTGTCGTCGGAGATGAGTCCTTAGACTTTTACGGTTTTCCTTAATCGCCACTTCCCCAAAGTGTAAGTTTGGAGTTACAATACAATATCTATTTTTTTAGTAGCATTAGTGAGCTGTACGATCCGACCTTGTTCTCGATTTGTTCTTCAGGAGAAAAGGAGACACTAAATTATCTTGTATTTTAACAATATTTGCAAGCTATAGGATATGTTATGGTTCTGAACTAGTGCATTCTTTTTCTTCTGAACTTCTCTTCTTCTTCGCGTTGAAAGCTTCTTGCTTAGCTTAATGCATTGCCTGAAGCATTTAGAGTCTTTCTCTCAAAATTTCTACGAAGGAAGGTTTCAAAACCGGAGAATACTCATGTAGGGCCCAAAGTGTTGATCTAGTGGATGATGCTCAGGTCATACTGAAGTTATTGAAGGAACACTTCTCCAGCCTTCTGAACGGCAGTGGAAGTGTAACTTCTGGAGATGCCGAACCTGATTCCCCAATCGATGACGATGAAATAGATGTTCCATTGCCCGACGACTATGATGAGGTTCGAATAGCTTGAAGAACACCAAAGCTCCACGGGCTTTGCAGGATATAGTCGGATGAAAGCATGCTCGTCGTTTGGAACCGAAGTACTTGTATGCTCTGCCCAATCCACTGTAGGAGAGTCGCATAATAGGTCTTATCGAGCGTAGTGTGTGAAAGACTGAAGCCCACCGACAACAAACTGATTGGTCCTTATCAGTGCGGCTTTAGACCTCGAAAATCTACAATCAATCAGATTTTTACCATGCCAACGAACTTTTGAGTATTTTCTTTGTGGAAAAAAATAGCGATAATCTTCAACAAAAAGAGAGGGAGAGAGAGCCAGATCATATGGTTGAGGCTGAGAAATGAATCATTGGAATCTAAGGATAGTTGTTGTTGCATTGTCTCCTGAAATGAGGATATTAAATAGAATTTTTTTTTACCAAGTCAAGGAAAAATACTGATGATAGGGTTGCCATCTATCAGAAGAATAAACCAAAGGAGCAACAACTATTAAATGTTTATCAAACAATCAGCCCTCCGGAAAGTATTCAGCAAGGTATTAATTAAAAAATGCACACTTTAAAATAGAGTTGCCACCTACAGAAAAAATGTAAAACTGAGCAAGATTTTACAAGTATTGTATAAAATTTTACTAGTTTAAATGCATCTATAGAAAAAAATTTCGTATTAAAATTTTTTTTCTTTTGAAATGGAGTTGCCACGTGTTGAAGAAAGTAAAACTGATTAATACCTTACAAATTGTGAGCCAAACTTTGAGAGTTCAAGTGATACAAATCGACTTGCATAGGAAAAAATATTAGAGGGTAGGGTTGCCACATAATTAAAAATTTAAAAACTGAGAAAATGTTGCAAAATGATAAAACTCTTCATTTCACTAAAAAAAAAAAAAAATATTTAAAAAACTATACGTTTGCTCCGAAAATATTAAAAAAAATAGTATTTAAAAATTTTTAGCGAATACAGTTGTTTTAGGACATTTTTAAAGAATAAAATTCCAATTTAAATTAAATGCTTAGGTTTCTTTACCTGAAATAGAACCGAAAAAAAAATAAATTTTGCAAATTATTGTCATCTTTGACCACCGTGCGATGCCGTTCCATTTATGGCATTGCATATTTACAAACTTCATTTGAACAATTTAATATCACGTCACAACTGGATCTTAACTACGTCAGCTGTTCATATGTATGTGTGTGTATTTCAATATATGTAGATGCATTAATGTCTATTTGTAAACTAGTACAGAGCATCCATTCAAAAATATCACAAAAGGCACCTGAGCTGGCTCGGAACTATTTGAAAAATTATGTATGTATGTATGTATGTACATATGTATGTACTTAAACGTATGTGTGTATATTTTTCAATGACGGTGGACATAAACGGATACACATATATACAAATTTACATACATATGTACAAACTCATACCTAAACGCATATTCTTACAACAGTTGTCATAGCCGCTTGTTTGTATGCCAATTTAAAAATATTTGCTTATATTTTGTTTTATTGACTTTTTTTGTCACTTTTCTACTTGCGTCATTTAAAATACTCATACGTAGCAATCTTTGATCGAATTGAGCAAGTCAAGCGTTAGTTTAGGTAGTTTTTATACCCTGAACTCTGTATTTAGTTTGCAACGAAGTTTGTAACACCCAGAAAGAAACAACATCCGAAATACATATTTTTCGTACCGTTCAAAACAATGGGTTTTCAGTACCAATTGGTAGTGTGGAATGGACACACTGACCACCTTGGTAGGATTCGAGGCCCATCTGATACCTCTGCCGTGCTTTAGGTGCGGCACCCAGTTGCAATGCAACTATACATCGAACTGACAAAATGTCAATCTTACCCGCTTTTGGGTATAAACCACAACCACCACGATACTCCCCGAAGGGTCAGTCCGCATGGGCAGATTACAGCGAACTCCAAGAGCTCCTGCTTCCCCTGGTATCAGAATTAAGACTCCGATTAGACTTCATAGCCGAAACTACTACCAATTGATACAGCTCGGAACTAGTGGACATGGGTTGGACCGCATACACACACCACTCATACAAAAAACTATCATTAAATCTTTGTTAAACGCCTTCGCAGATTAAACAACACACGCGCATACGACTCTTAACAGTTCGGCATTCAGACTAAACTTCCATCAGTCCAGCTTATCACCCAAATACATCGAGCATTCTGCAATAACATGCACCCAATCCTCGACCCGCGCCCCACACAAATATCTCTACCTGTCAGATAGGTGCTTCTGATGCGAAAATGCTTTCAGGGGCCTTTGGCCCGTAAGCAGAAAACCCAGACTCAAACAGCATCTGAAGTTTCAGACAGAATCTTAAGTCTGGTCTGGGTTACCCTCAACAAACATAACGTCCCAGATGTACCTGTAAGCCACCCGACCGTTAAAACTTTTGTCCAAACGGTCTTGCCAAATGCACCTGACCCTATCATCTAGAAGCTCCTTAGATATCCCTCCCTCTCCACGTAATCATCGAAAATCCAATCATTGCGCTGCAATGACACACTCAAGCCCCTTCTTAGCCTGAATGCAACAGCACGCTGTATGACAATCAGGTCAAGAATGGGTGCACCTAACAAGCATCAAAGAAAGTACAAACGGCCATAGCTGTTAGAGTGAATTCCTGCGTCAGGATTAATGGCGCTAGTCTAACTTATCAGCAGTCCAGAAGGTAAACCGGGAGGCAATCTAAAGTAGATTTGAGTTCCAATTTGAGTTGATTCAACATGGTTTGTCCGTCGTACCAGTGTGTCAGTTTTTGAGAAATCGTTCTGAAACTTTGCGTATGTTCTTTTTACCCCAAGAAGCTGTTCCATTGTTTGAACTACCGATATACTGTTAGCTGTCATACAAATTGACCGATCTAAATCAAGCGCTTGTATGGAAAACATTTTTATTTGACGAGATATCCTCGCGAAATTTGACTTTGATTGTTGTCAAAAGCAACGGTATAGTCTCCGAACAAATTTTTCGAATTGGTCCACTGTATCAAATAGCTACCATACTCGTATAAACTGAACGATCAAAATCAGGCTGAGGATCGTTTAAGTGCTTTTATGCTATAAGAAATGCACCAGTGAAGTGTATTATAGCTTCGGTGCAGTCGAAGTCAACTTTTTTTCTAGTTTCTTAATTATGTAATATGATTAATGAAACTACTTGCTTCTACTAAAACAAATATATATAAACAAAACCAAATAATTGCCTAAATTCGAGCCACTTTTTCGGGCCCTTACACAAGTAAGCAGACGGAAGTGGTACTTTTTATTTCATTACTATTAGTTTTGTTATTGCTTTTTTATGTTTATCAACATATTATATCAATATAATAAGCATTCAGGAAGTATTATTTGTTGTAAGTTTTTTATTTATTTTAATGGAAATTTTTCTTTATTTAATTTCATTTGAAACGACACTTTCTACAAATTTTGTTGTTGTAGCAGTAAGCTGTACGTTTCAGTTTACCCTTTTCCGTAAATAAAAAAACAAAATATTTGAACAAAACTCATTGCAAATTGACGTCAATAAATTTTGTGCTACGGGGCAATATTCAGAATTTAGCACAATAAAATTGTTTATTTACACACGCACACGGATATCTACAGTGCACACCACCTGCGAAGCATACATACATACATACATACACATTCATACATATGTTTTCAACTGTGTACACGCGTGCCCTCTTTCCGAGATAATTTGTTTTTACGGCGATCAAAGGTGTTTTGACAACATATGACGATAAATAAATATCATAGACGAGGTATAATGGGGTGCTAAGAAGGCGCCAACCAAAAGCCGTTAAATTAATTGCCTACACAGACGGCCTTATTGTGGTAGCACTGGCTAAACAGCTACATAGATGACCTACGGAGCAAATGCAATGAGTGCATAAACGGTCTGCGCCAATGGTTCTCCTCAATGAGTTTAGAACTGGCTGAGCAAAGGACAGAAGTCTTGCTCTTAGGTACTAGAGAAGTGGATGGAAGTATATCTCTCACCATGGAGGGGTGAGAGACCACAACTAAAATATCAGGGAGTAATAGTAGACTCAAGGCTCAAATTTAAGGATCACCTCGAATACTCTGCAGGCAAAGCGAACGCCTTATCAAGGCTGCGTGCGTTACAGCCGAAGATTTTTACTCACAAAGATAATGAGATCAGTTGCCTTAAATATGTGACTCCAATATAGATTCAGAGGCTAGGCATAAAAGCATATGCCAGACAAATAAGCTCAGCCCATAGGCGTTGGCACTAAGATATATCCGAACAATATCGAGCGTTGCTGCTTAAGGGGGTATTCTAGTCTAGAGGCTCGAATTTCGAGCTTTTCTCAACAATTAATAAAAAAGAAACACTAGATATTTTCACCAACCGTTTTTTTATCATTTGTTTATTAAACTTAGAAGAGTACACAAAATAAATTTCAAAAAAAAAAAAATTTCATCGAGTTATGCGTCCTCGAATAAAAGGGGGAAAAAAGAGGCCGTGTCCTCATCGCCATGATTTCTACCCTTGTCGTCATCTGAAAAATAAAACAATGACAGATTCTTAATGAGTACAAATGTCGCTATGTCATGAAGCAACAAAACTAAAAAAAAAACAAGTAAGGAAGGGCTAAGTTCGGGTGTCACCGAACATTTTATACTCTCGCATGATAATTTTTCAAACACCGTATTTTTGTAAAGTTTTATTCCGCTATCATCATTGGTTCCTAATGTAGTATACATACATACATATATTATACAGAGAAGGCATCAGATGGAATTCAAAATCGATTTATATTGGAAGAAGGTGTGGTTGTGAACTGATTTCACCCATATTTCGTACATGTCATCAGGGTGTTAAGAAAATATTATATACCGAATTTCATTGAAATGGGTCTAGTAGTTCCTGAGATATGGTTTTTGGTCCATAAGTGGGCGAGGCCACACCCATTTTCAATTTTTAAAAAAAGCCTGGGTGCAGCTTCCTTCTGCAATTCCTTCCGTAAAATTTAGTGTTTCTGACGTTTTTTGTTAGTCCGTTAACGCACTTTTAGTGATGGGCGTGGTTATTATCCGATAACCTTTTTGAACTGGGATATGGAAATGCCTGAAGAAAACGACTCTGTAGAGTTTGGTTGACATAGCTATAGTAGTTTCCGAAATACGTACAAAAAACTTAGTAGGGGGCGGGGCCACGCCCACTTTTCCAAAACAATTGCGTCCAAATATGCCCCTCCCTAATGCGATCCTTTGTGCCAAATTTCGCTTTAATATCTTTGTTTATGGCTTAGTTATGACACTTTATAGGTTTTCGGTTTCCGCCATTTTGTGGGCGTGGCAGTAGGCCGATTTTGCCCATCTTCGAACTTAACCTTCTTATGGAGCCAAGGAATACGTGTACCAAGTTTCATCATGATATCTCAATTTTTACTCAAGTTACAGCTTGCACGGACGGACGGACGGACAGACGGACGGACGGACAGACAGACATCCGGATTTCGACTCTACTCGTCACCCTGATCACTTTGGTATATATAACCCTATATCTGACTCTTTTAGTTTTAGGACTTACAAACAACCGTTATGTGAACAAAACTATAATACGCTCGTTAGCAACATTGTTGCGAGAGTATAAAAATTCTCATATAATGGCGACTACTCAAAAAAAAAGGTCGATTTTTCACTAATTTTTCAATTTTGTCGATTTTTTTTATACTCTCGGTTGCTAACTTATAGTTTTGTTCAATAACGGTTGTTTGTAAGTCCTAAAACTAAACAGTCAGATATAGGGTTATATATACCAAAGTGATCAGGGCGACGGAAATAGAGTCAAAACAAAACTTGGAAACCGGGAAACCATGAATAATATAAATTTTTTTGGCAGGACAATTGTTTTGGAAAAGTTTACTAAGTTTTGTTTATTTTAAACTACTTGGTTTTTTTTTAAGGCATTTCCATATACAGTTCAAAAAATGGAGTAATAACACGCCCACCTAAAAGAAAATCACTAAAAGTGCGTTAACGGACTCATAAAAAATTGTCAGAAACACTGAATTATACGAAAGAAATTGCAGAAGGAAGCTGTGACATGTACGAAATATGGGTGAAATCGGTTCACAACCACGCCTTCTTCTAATATAAAGCTATTTTGAATTCCATCTGATGCCTTCTCTGTTTAATACGAGTATAAACATTAGGAACCAATGATGATAGCGGAATAAAACTTTACAAAAATACGGTATTTGAAAAATATTTAAATGACGAATAATGAAATCTCGATTATCACTTTACCATGATTATTGTTCGGTTTAAATAAATATTATAAATCTCAAATTCCGGTCTAGTTGCCACATCACTAAAATGGCTATAACTTTGAAAATAAGATGAGTTTTGAAATATCCTTTTAGGGCGATATTTTTGAATATCAAAACTATCGAATTATGAAAAAAAAAATTTCAATTTTTTCAAATTTCTAGACTAGAATACCCCCTTAAGTAATAGCCAGTACCATACCCATTGACATCCATGGTGATGAACATGAGCGGTTATACAAGTTAACCGAGCCGTTTATAGGACCCAAAAGAGAAGAGAATCAAACGTTTAACAATATTTCAGCAGCGGTGGCAAAGCTGGATTTCCACCTAACCCAAATACTAAGTAGAGTTCTTTAGAAACTACCTGTACTGAGTCCAGCACGACATTAGTCCGAATGATCCGATATGTTCAGTGCTATTTGTGGACTATGAGCATGTATTCTTTTATTGCCCTCGTGTCTTAAGTACAAGGGAAAAACTTAAAACGAAGCGGCAGCGTCAATCATGACAAAACTGAGACGGATAGAGTAGATTAGGTGTCCGTCAGTCCGTGCCATAAAAAATATAAATCATAGACACACAAACATATTCACAACTTTCCACAAAGCTAAATATGACGGAGTTAAGGGTTTAGCACGTAGGTGTACTGTTTCGCAAGTCCATTGTAGTAAGATAATACTGATTAGACGAGGTCCCGAATGGGGTGTACCTTTAGCGAGCAGTACGAAACGTGCATACTGCATACTACTAAGTATCAGTATCTATGGAAGATTCCCATATCCATATACTTGTATATTTTATGAGTTTATTAAACAATTACTTTTCTTCTCTAACAAATATTTAACGGCAAATAATTCCCGGACTTTCTCAACTATTGCTTCTAGCCCTCCCCACACACTATGCCAACTGTTTGGCGACACATTAGCGTCGCCGGCGCCTCTTATTAAGTGGCTCGTAAAAGGTTTATTGGTCATGTGCCACTACCGGGAAATTCCATGAATGAATGAATACTCGTATTTCAACTTTGAACAAAGAGTACGCTTTATGTATTTTATAAATTTACACCTATTTTAAGATTTCTTGGTATTTCTTCTGGGCATTAGTTGCGCATTATGGTGGACAATGGTGACTGACAGTTTCAAGTGCCGATAAGGTGGTGGCGTCACATTGTTATCTCCCGTGAGTTGGCTGCGTATAAATAGTTTTTGATTCAATCTGGCGCTGAGGGAAGCACTCGAAAGCGATTTGTTGGGAGAAATGTTTGCGAAAATTCTCTGTAATGGAAGTTAATGGTGCTAGAAGCGCTTTTGACTGCGAAATAATGGTGTTTGAGGAAGTAAGTGCGTAACCCTTACCCTCCCTCTACTGGTCTTAACTAATTTTCAATTAAGTTATTGGAGGGGTAAAAACCTCAATAGTAAGACTTAACGTATAAATTTCTATATTTTCCCACAGATCAAAACTTACTAACAATTTTAAGTTCGAAGTATAAACTTTTCAGAAATCTGAAAATCATCCTTCAATATATAACAGATCCCCTCACTTATCAGGGAAAATTACTTGAGCGCAAGTTTCCATACAAGATTTTGATTTTAATCGGTTAGTTTGTATGACCGCTATAGGTTTTAGTGATTGCCTGTCCCGACAAAGTAGCAGGTTCTTGCTGAGAAACGTCTGCGAAATTTCAGATCCATATCTCAAAAACTGAGGGATCAGTTCGCGGCAGAAAGAAAGGCAAATGTATAGGCGGATGTGTCACGGTGCTACAAACTTCATGGCAAACTTAATATATCCTGCTGAGGGTGTAAAGCCAAATATCTCGCTCCGTCCAGTTAATTGGTGTTGAATCTTCCGCATTGACTTTTTTCATGTTTAAAATTGAAAGAACTAAAAAAAACTTAAAGAATTTCAACAGAAATATGTTGGCTCTTAAAATCAGTTCATAGATTTTTCTAGAAATATATGAAGGGATTCAGAAATACCACAAGAAAATTGTAGAAACTAATTGTCGGCGTATGTTTATGAGAGTCACTCGAGATAGAGTCATTCTTCAAGCTGAATACGCGGTCATGCTTCAGTAAGTGCCTTCATTTGAAATATTCATCAATCACAAAGCTAAAATGTTTCAAATGATCTACCATCTGTGGCAATAACAATGACAAATCGTATGCAATAAATTGAGCTACATCAGACACGTGACACCCCATGCTGATATAATATTAAGCTGAAGATTTTTGGTTTCCGTGTGAGTTCTTTTTGCAAAATCTGCTAATTCAGGATTCTTTGGTTTCAAGCAGCTGAAATCTATGCATTCAAGGGTTAACGTCGTCTAAAACACACCCCAGGTTGGACAAAGAAGCGAACCAAATGGGCCTGGTAGTGAAAGAGGGCAAGATGAAATATCTCCTGTCATCGAACAAACAGTCATCGCATTCGCGACTAGGCTCCCACGGCACTGCTGAGTGTCATAACTCCAAAATCGCAGATAATTTCGTCTATCTTGGAACCAGTATTAACACTAACAACGACGTCAGCCTCGAAATCCAACGCAGAATAACTTTTGCCAACAGATGTTACTATCGACTCAGTAGGCAATGGAGATTGTAAAGCCCTCCATTGACGAACAATGGACGATGACAACGTCTAATGAGTCGGCGTTACCAGCTTTCGAGAGAAAGGTTCTGTGGAAGATGTACGGTCTTTTGCGCATTGCAACGTCGAATACTGCAGTCTATAGAACGATGAGCTAAGAGACAGCAGCTATGCTGGCTAGGCCATGCCGTCGAAATGGATGAAGACACTCCAGCTCTGAGGGTATTCGACACAGTACCCGTCGGTGGAAGCAGAGTAGAAGGAAGACTTCCACTACGTTCGAAAGACCAGGTGGAGAAGGCTCTGGCTACAGTTGGAATCTTCAATTGGCGCCAAACAGCGAAAAGGAAGAAACTCCGCTTTAACGACGTTAGCGGTGTCTACGTCAATAAAGAAGAGGATTCCCAAGTTCTCTTAGCCACTAAGAATCGAACACTTTTGCTAAAAGTTGGCACTTTGTTACATTTTACTTTTCAAATTTTTTTTTTATTTATTCGAAATAT
Source organism: Bactrocera neohumeralis (assembly GCF_024586455.1). NCBI lineage: Eukaryota > Metazoa > Arthropoda > Insecta > Diptera > Tephritidae > Bactrocera > Bactrocera neohumeralis. The sequence continues at coordinate 28,794,491 of NC_065923.1, forward strand.
TCTTAACTATAAAATTTTCAACCGCTCGATTGTTTGGCTCAAAAAATAAAAAAAAAAACTTGCAACACATGTAATAAAAGTGCTGATAATAAAAATGATATAAGGCATGCACAACTCATTTGGTCAGTGGCGACAGTTGGCTCGCTAAATTTTCTCCGAATCGCTACCAAATCGCTCCACATATTCGCCATTAACTCGAATGCGCCCATATATTATTGGAGCAATTTACTTGTTGGCCGCCATTACATACGACAATAAACTACTTATATAGATATTACGATATGTGAGTATGTGTAAGGAAATGAGAATTTACTATTTACAAGAAATAAATTATTTTTTATCTCTGTAAGCACTTTCATATGCATTTCAAATGTAGATATATATATTACATATTCCTTACAATACATCCAAACGCAGCATGCAACCCATCGTAAAGAGAGGTGATGGTCATGTGCTGCTGAAACCGAAAAGTTAGTACACCCAGCACAAATTTTGACGGCCAAATAATTGGTGAAGACATACCACAACTGCGGGTTAAAACCATTAGATTAGAAAATCATATAAGCGCTGTTCTTAAATAGTGACGAATGAGTCAACAATGATTCGGTAATGTTACTAGAACTACCCGGCAATTTGTCCTTTAAACTCTTTGGAAAATTTTGGAAGAGAAACTTCGAAGTCTATTGCTTTATTAGATAAAAGTATAACGCCTAAACCTTTTTATATTAATAAACTTTGCGTACCGGCAGTGCGTTTTTGTTTTCTTTTCCTGGCGTCAGTACGAGTATTCGAGCTACAGTATTATACCTATATTCTTTTTTTACTAAATTAAAAACTTTATTATGCTAACAATAAAAAACTTGTATTTACTTTTTTCAGGTGAACACCACGAATCTGCACTCATTATTGCCTATTTTAAAGTCACGTGTGTGTCTCGTGTTCGGTAAGTCTCTCATTTTTTCAGCTTAGAATTGTTTACTCACGTTTATTTGCTTTATATCTATGTTATTCATTTTGCCGGCGCCAGCTGTCAAATATTTTCCCATTTCCTTGTTTACAATATGTCATTTTTTGATAATAAAAAATGGCGCGAGATGTCAACAAGTTGACACAGTGAAATGACGCAAATCGTCAAATGTTTTTATGCCAATGTCATGTTATTGTTTTCATAATTTCTTTTGTTTTTTTAGTAAAGGAGTTTTTAATTGTATAGGAAATATACATATTCTATATATATAGACTTTAAAGTAACGGTACCGTTGATTAACTTCCTGCTATTTTTCGCTGTCAAAATCAAAACTTCGGCAATACCATCTGATCAAATTTGACCCGGACTAATAAAAACAAACTCATCAGAGGCTGTTGTGTCCTTTTCATAGAGGTGTTTTTTAAGCGGCGGGTCCCAATCCCAGCGCATAACTCTGGGGAAGCATAAATTGTCTACTCACTTTAGGTCGCCTTTTGACGGATATGTTTTGATTACCCAGAGGATATTTGGTCTAAGCCCGGAAGTCGTGAGCAGGTTTAGCCATATGTAAAAGAATCGTTTCTGGCCACTTCCAAGTGAATAGCAGTCAGAGAACTTTCCTCACTTGTGTGAACTTCTACACATGGCTCCATCCTCCTCCTCGGACTGAGTAGGCAATTGAGAAGTAAAGTCCTCTCTAAACAAAGACCAAATTTTATATAGGCATGGCCGATGACAATATATAATGAGTCGGCGTTATGAGTTTTCGTAATAAAGGTTCTGAGGAAGATTTATGATCCTTTACGCATTGGCGTACGGCGAAGACTTCAGTCGATGGAACGATGAGCTAAACGAGATACAGGAGGAATATCTCCACTTTGTTGGAAAGACCACATAGAGAAGTACCTGACTACAGGTGGAATCTCCGATTGGGGCGAAAAAGTGAAAAGGAAGAACGAGAAGAGGAGTAAAAATATACTACTTATCTCATTTTCAATACAAATCTTCATAGTATTACTATATTATTTTATGCCAATGCTTATTTTCTATACACTTGTTGTAAGATTCGTCTGGAATGATCTTCAATGCCTTCAGCGAATTTTGTATATTTCGGTTTCGGCTAATTTTAGAAGCGCAATTCGCTATGAAAGTATTGTAGGATGATTTCGCCGTCATATTCATAAACCCACGTCGCGTCACTAGTAATAATGCGTTTGAGGAATGTAGGATCCTCAGCTACGTTGCCAAGCATCTATTTTGAAAAGTCAACTCTACGTCGTTTTTGCAAAAGGTTCAGGTCTATTACTACGAGTCTAGCATTGACACGCTCCATACCCAAAACTTTAAACAAAGTGTTTTGTGTCGGTCCATAAGAGATATTGAGATCATCTGCTATCTCTCTGATGCCATCTCTTTGACGCCAACAAAACGATTTTCAAACATTCATATTTGAACTATATCGATGTTGTCGTCATTAACAGCTGTGGACGGACGACTCGCATACTCTGTGCCACTTCAATACTTGTGCTTATGAAAAGTAGACTCCCCCAAACACTCTTGCAACAGCTGTCAAACTCTTTAAAATTAACATCTGGAATTCACACGAACATAAAGGGAATCTAGGGTCCCTGTCCGGGTCAAATTTGATCAAAGGAAATTTTGAATTCTACCGCTTTAAAAAATGTTTATCTACTCTTAACGCTTTTTCACACGAACATAAAAGGAATCTAGGGTCCCTGTCCGGGTCAAATTTGATCAAAGGAAATTTTGAATTCTACCGCTTTAAAAAATGTTTATCTACTCTTAACGCTTTTTCACACGAACATAAAGGGAATCTAGGGTCCCAGTCCGGGTCAAATTTGATCAAAGGAAATTTGGAACTCTACCGCTTAAAAAAATGTTTATCTCCTCTTCACGCTTTTTCTGCTGGGTACAACTGCACACAACAGTGCAACAACTGCATTTGAGTGTGGCGCCACTGGCGTCCAGTGTTTGGCAAACACTTCTGTCAAGTTGTTTTATTTATATGTATACATATGTATGTGTGTGTAACTGTAATTGCATGCCACATGCCAATTATTTATGATTAGTTACGCACTCAAGCAACCAGAAATCCGGCGGTGGCACACAGGCTACTCATACACACGCACAATTTAAAATATATTGCCACTAACTTTATATTTACATACATATGTATGTATGTGTGTTTGAATGTGCATGTAACCCCCCATCCTTTGTAGTATTTCATTGTCTACAAGCTATAAAATGTGCTCTCGCATCGACAGAATTGCCATAAATGTTTTGACATCCTTTATAGAGTGTTTACAAGGACATGATCCTTTCCACACACACACACACACACGCTGTACACACGCTTGTTAGCATAAAATACAATGAAACAACATAACGTTTTCGCATTTGACAAATTTCGACAGACACGCAGCGTCGGCACCGCGCACCTCCCTGACCTACATATGTTGTTGCTACAATGCTACAAAAGCAAAAACAAGTTCCGCAAATCGCGACACATTATTGTTATTATTATTGTTGTATATGTTGCGTTGCCCTCAAAGGGTAACAATGCTGTCACTCAACAACCCCCCTGCCACAAACTCAATCAAGCGACAACAATCATTTCAATTCGCATTTGTTGTCATTGTTGTTGTTGTAAACATAAAATTCGTACAAGTTTGTCGGCACGCATGTAAATGAATGCGAGAAGTTCGTCCGCCGTCGAAAAAATGTAAATTATGCGACTGTGTGCCAAAGGGTGTACAACAAAACAAACACAGCAGGAAGTGAGGTTATGTCGAGCGCGTTAAGTGAAACAAGTGGACGCGAGTGTTGCGCTGTGCGAAAAGTGTTGTAATTGTAAAAAAGTTGCTCGTAAAATATAATATTGCTAGAAATCACTATTGCACAGAAGACGCGACGCTGCTTTGGACTGAGTGAGTGGGTAACGTAGTGTCGCTGGCCATTAAGGGGTTACAGAAGTTTTCAATTATTGGCCGGACTTTGTTCCATGTTACAAGGATGGCTTGAAAGGTCGGTAACTTTTTAAGATTTTCAAGAGGACGAAATGCGACACTGAATCTGAAAGCTTTTTCAAAAAACACGAGTGCCTCTGCACAAAAATCAAAAAACCGTGAGAGTGGTTTTGGTTTGTGACTCTTGACATTTCCAACGGACTGGTTCTTGATACCAGGTTATCAAAGGGAGTTCAGAAAAGAGCTATTTCTTGTGTTCTACATCGAAGCTGTGTGAACTCATCGAAAAAGCTGCTTGGGCTTTCGAAATTTTCAGTTGAAATTCAAGATTATGTCACTTTGGCGCGAAAATAGTCGAAATAGCTATGATACAACTAATATCCGAAAAGATACATACTTATAGATCGTCTTTTTCTGCACAATGCTTGCAAGAATTGTTGGGACTCGCCATCAGCGAACATGCCAGAAGCATATCAATCAGCTTAACCATATATTCGACGTTTAAAGCCTAATTTCAGGGATATATGACTTTGGCGAGAAAATATACCGAGTTTCCGTGAAGTACCGAAGTTTCGGAAAGATCAAGCTTTGTATTATTTGTTAGCAGTTCATCCTTTTAAAAGCATTACACTTATAACGATTGATGGAATCCGAAATGAGGTACCGAAACTGAACGGGATATCTAGAAAGCGAGATTCAGGATTATATTTGAAGAGTTTCTTTTTTTCTCTGCCTTGATTGACTCGTCGGATTCAAGATATTACGTATACGCCATAGTGCACTTAAGAAACTACTATACTATATGAGTCAAAAAAAGGTTTCGAAATTCCGAAATTGCCAAACTAATTTGGTTTAAAAATAATGGTTGCGGAAACAGAAAGTTTCACCGAGCTTTGCTAGTGTGTCAGGTAAGAGGAAGGTTAAGTCACGAAGCAAAGGTTATGATGGTTTGTGAAGTATTGAAATAACAGTATGGATTCTAGAAAATCGAAGCATACCTAGAGAAAATTGAGGGCGGTGTATAGCCACCAATACAATTATTACCCCTCTTTATACAAACGGTATTAGCTGACAATAGGAATGTGACCTCACAACGCTTAAAGAAAAAATCGAGACAGCTTGTTAAGAATTTCAGTAAGTCGATCTAAATATTGCTCCCAGATCCCAACCAAGAAATTATTTGAGGCCGCTGTCAAGGCACTCCATAAAGGAGCAACCAAAATCAATTAAGTAATGGAGGAGTGTGAGAATGAAAGCTGATGAATAGATAAAGTTTTTTGGTTTAAGAATTTTTTCCTTCTATAATTCTGTATTAAAATAATTTAAGTGGGAGAAACGTGTACCTGGCACTTATTACTCTAAAAGTTCTTCAGGTATTATACAAAATGTTCGTTCCTATGTATCTACAGTTAAGAATTTCTTCGCAATGCAAAGGAACATTCGCTTTTTTTGTTTCAACACACATCTCTTTATGTATGCATGTGGAAGAAATGCGATTTTTTCCCATTTTCGTTCGACAACCACACTCTCTTTCTCTCCTCACTTTAGACATCTTCAAATGAAGTAGCATTAAAAGTCAAGAAATCTCTTAGCCCTTTCATGGATTAATGTGTAGTGTCTGGTTGTTGGTCTGCTCTGTCAGTCTGGTCTAATCTAAAAATGTCCTTTTGGCGCCTCAAATCAATTCGACATGTGCAATTCGTCTGTGCTGGCCTCAAAATAAATGGAAATGTGTTGCAACATTATAAAAAGCAACAAAATACATCCGTGGTTAATGTAAGAGGCATGTGCTCTCATACATACATACATATACACTTGAAAATAATTCCATAGAAGAGCTGTAAAATTTGTAAAATAAGAGTACGATGAAATATTTGTAAGAAAAGGCACAGTAGGAAATTTTGGCATGAAATTTATAATTTTTTCTCAGCTGAGTTTTAATGACTTTAAAATGTTTAAAAAAATTTAAACATTTTTTTAAACGAACATTTCTCTCATATATTTTTTAAGGGTGATAAAGTCAGCCATAATTAAAAAAAAAATTTTAATGTGGATTCGAAATCGAATTTACTTCGAATATTTTCGAAAGCAAATTAGAATGCTTCAAAGGTTATTTCTGACAATATCCACAGTGGATTATTTAAGTAGTCTCAATTCGTTGGTAAGCCTCTTGAAAATAATTCGTTAGAATTGCCAATGGCTTGAATTTTTAGCTATAGAGTAGGGGGGTGGCAACGTTTTGTGACAAAAATTTGCTAAATATACAGCAGATTGAAATTGCCATAATAAAATATAACTTACTCGCTGGATTTATGTTTCATATACAAATGTGGCAACTCTGGTATAGACTTTAAATTTATTACGTGATAGGATGGCAACTCTGTTATCATAAATATCGCTCAAGCAAAATTTTATTGCATTTCTTTTAATTAAATATACATTTTTGTATGAAAATAATTTGTATAAAAATTATTTTAATAAAATTGGCAACTCTGCACAAAATTATTTTTGCAATGAAAAATTCTGATTTTTTCAGTTAATTATTACATTTTTTTAAATATATACATATATATACATATGTAAATAAATAATATTTGTTATTGATCTAAATTTAACAGTTAGTTGGCAACCCTGCAAGAAAAGATTAAAAAAATAAAAAATTTAATTAATAGATATTAAACGCATTTTCCTTCAGTCGAATTTTAAATAACTAAGTTTGTCAACATTTGCGTTTTAGTTTCATCAAATAGGTGGCAACTCCCTGCAAAAATATTTTTGCAATGAAAAATTCTTAATTTTTTCAGTTAATTATTAAAATTTGTTTAATTAATTAAAATAAAAAAAAAAATAATATTATCAATAACAAATATTATTTATTTACATATGTATGTACATACATACACACATACACATTTTTATAAAAATTTAATAATTAATTATTAAATATATTATTAAAATTTTATAAATATGTGTATGTGTGTATGTATGTAAATAAATAATATTTGTTATTAATTTAAATTTAACAAATAGTTGGCAACCCTGCCACAAAAGTTTAAAACATGAAATTAAGTATTATTGAACGCATTTTTTTCAATCGAATTTTAAATAACAAAGTTTGTTAACATTTGCATTTTAGTTCCCTCAGATAGGTGGCAACTCTATTTCCATAAATATTGCTTTTGTAAAGTGTGTTCACCTTTCGATTAATGGATGGCCAAATATTCCAATATACTATATGCACTTTAAAATCGTTTTATGAAATACTTGTATGGACAATTTATTAAATAAATTCTTTGAAAATAATTAAGTGGCATCTCTGAAAAAAAAATGTTTTAAAGTATTCAAAATTTTTGTTTGAAACTAATGCGTATAGCAGTATTTTATTTTAATTATAAAATTAAATTTTTATTCAGACAAATGTCTGGCAACCCCATTGAATTCACTTACTAAAAGGTTTGTAAATAATAAACAAAAAATGCATTACTGTATTTTTTAATACTCGTATTTTTTTCATACAGTGTGTATTTTAGCATTATTAAATTTTTCGTTTAACAAAAGTCTGGCAACCCTTTTAAATTTTTTTAATGAAAGCTTAATAACTACTTTTTCCATCATTTCTATGCTTCAGAACTTTTTTTTTGAAAATAATGAAAATAATTTAACAGGTGGCAACTCTTTACTGTCTAATTTTTCAAGACACTATAATTTTTTTACGAAAAGTAGAAATAAATTTCATTGAGTTGTAAAAACATCATACACCAAAATTTTTTCCCAAATTTATTGAAATAATTTTAATCAGACAAATGTCTGGCAACCACATACAATTCGCTGTCCTACTAAAAATTCATTCAATTAAGTTGTAAAAAGTAAGTTTTTTGAAAAGTTTAGATCACATAACAGCATCTAAAAATTGCGCTCTCACTTCGGACGAAGAATTCTATACAAACCAATTTCTAAGCGGGAGCTCATAATACTACTATACACACATACATATGTACATATGTACATATATGTAAGTATGTACAACAGTTTGAATATTGATGCGAAAATGCTTTTACGGCCTCAGCCCGTTTGCTGTTTTCCTTGAGTACCTTGCAAATGCATTATCCCAAATTACAGTTATCCATGTTAATACATACATCCATGTGTACTTTTACAATATGGTTGCAGTTATAGCTCGCTTGTGAATTGCGCGCTGGGTGCGGCCATCAATTGGCATAGAAACTTTGAAAGTCGTCCATCGGCCATCGGCCATCGCTCGCCATTCACCATTTGCTACTCGCGTTGTCTTGTGACTGGATATTTGCTGCAGTAACTGCATTTTTTATTGCCGCCACAAATTGTGTGTTGTCTTAAAAGCCTCCCAGCAACTCTAGCTCCAACTGCTACTGCTGCCACTCTGCCTGTGCGCAATCAGCAACAATGGTGGCGGCCAGCGACAATTGAATATTCGCCGTAAATCAAACTCACACCAAATGCGTGACTGCCGAATGCCTCAATACCCGGGCTGGTCGCCTCGTCGCTCGTCGCCAATACTGAGCTACTGGGCTGCCGGTTGGCCTTCCACTAGATAGTTGGAACAAGTGCGGCGGCCGCGTAAAACGCACTTAAGCACTTAATTACGTGCATGTGTAAGCACTTATGCTATGTACGCGTCCGCGACTGCAAGCCCATTCACTTTAAGGTGCAGTCCGCCGACTGCCGATAGCCGCCGTCGCCGCTCGTCCGCAATGTGACAGACACCAGTGATTGTATTGACAGCAGTTCGCACAAATTGCGGCGAAATATTGCGTAGAAAAATCGTAATGAATGACATAAATCTAATGGTGAGAGGGAAACGGTGGCACTTTTGTAGGTGTCAGGAAGTTGAAAAAGCACGACAGCTTGTAAGCGCGTAAGTGGCTTCGTTATGATTTTGCGGTATTCCAATGTAAAGTTGTAACATTTTTCTATTTGTCTTTTCACGAAGACTGATTGCTCGACCAAGTGACTTTCGAAGCTAACGATTTACAAAAACAGAAGATAACTGAAGATGAAATCCTTCCAGTTTAAAACTGCTGTCTTATCCGAGTTCGATGCTATGTTACCAGTTATTAGAGATCAAACTTTAAAAGCGCTAGCAGTCTGTAAGCTTCTTATTGGGTTTTACGCCATGCGCAAACACTTTACCTGAATAGTTCAGGACTAAAACTTCGAATTTTTGTTTTCAACATCGAGCTACTTATTTTTCACTATTTGAAGACCTTTCAGGTTAGCAATAGATTCCTAACCATCTCCAAAGGTGTGTCCACCGAGCTATTTCTATCCTCAGTCTGGTAAAAGCCGGGCAATAGAGGAGAAAGTGACAAGATGATGCCACCCCACCTTCTCTCATATAGTTTTGGCAGAGAGTTTTCGACAAAATATTTATTTGGACTGCATGTGTACACACTGGACAGTGTCCAGTCAAGCGACCCACAAGTACTACGTAGCACATGTCACGGTTCACTTTTGAGGCAGAAGGATCTGACAGTCGCACAAGTTCCTGGTGTTCATCAGGGCTTGCCGAAGACACCAAAGGTCCATAGGTCCAGTGCTAGAACGCAAGAGGGCATCGGCAAATATACTCGCTGCCAATTGGTATTGAACTAAGGGTGCCTTCAAGCTCAGCTTTGCCTTGCAGTTTCCGGCGATTCCGCGGTAACCAGAGACCTATAAAAGTCTGATATGGGAAAGTATTGAAGCTATTGCTAATACGGTCATGCACTCCTGGACTGGTCTTGAGCACACAGTCAGCTAGCTCAAAGCCAGTACATCCCTTGGGCTTAGTGCTATTTACTTAAGTTAACATGAAGTTTAGAACTTCACCCCGGGTTTTCTGAAACTCTTTAAATTTAATGGTTAGTTTTTGGTTGTGGTCTTTGGTATTATGAAAGGAATTGTCAGTATAAAGACTGCACATGAGCGATCGATTGTCCTTGAGTTCCATCGCATCTCTCTACAAACCTTCATAGACTTTTTAATAGCTCTTCAACATGCAATGGCGAACCACCTAATAAAATCTCTCAAAAAATCTGTTAGTCGTGCAAAGTTGGCTCGAATTTTATTAGTCCTCTGATTTATCGGAACCGTTCAGCAGTGTGAGTGTCATAAATTTGGGTAAAAGCTCCTCTTAGTATCAAGCTTAACTGGTATAAAAGTCGGGTTTTTAATAGAACCGCATACACTACACGTTCACTTCCAGGAGAATTTTTTACGAAACTCCGGTCTCTTGTTTAGTAGTCGATTATCATGGCGCGATAACGGTCGCCAATGACAGTTATGTTCTCACCGGCATGATTTCTGAAGAATTATGGACTGATGACTCCACCGACCTACAAACCACACCAAACCGTTGTTTTTTTTTATAAAATGAAAGCTCTTGAATCTATTCAGGCTGCTCTTCCTTCAAAAAAGCTCAAAATGCGGCAAACTTTGATCGTTTACTTACCCATTGAGAGAGAAATGGACCTCATCGCTGAACAAATTTTAGTTTGAAAACTTTGGATCTTCTTGGAGCTTTTCAAAAGCCCATAGAGCGAAACAATGTAGCTTGGGCAGATCGAGCGGCTCCAGTTCTTGCACAAACTGTCAATTTAAGATCTCGACGTAAAATGCGCTAAGTCGTTCCATACACCAGTCCGAGTTGCTGCGAATGGTGCCGAATCAACTCTTCACGGTCTTCGTGTAAGCTCTCAACTAACGCTGGCACATTTTCTCACATGGACGTAGTCTCTTCAATCGAATGTTGTACAATAATGAATGCTGAGTCTTAAGAAGGCTGATGATGGTGTTGCGAATAGTCCGATTGTCCTAGACCGAGTCTATTTACTGTCTACATTTACTGCTTGAATGAGAATAATTGGGTACTTTCAAACCCTCCTTATAACAGTAAACCAAGTTGGACTCCACAATTCAAGTTATTCCATGAATACCCACAAAAAAATTCTCAACGAAAGGTTCAATCGTGCGTTATATACTTACGTAAGTCTACTTGTATTTAAAAACTTACCTAACCTCACTCATCTCAAACTCACTCTCTTTACATCTTGAGTATTAGACAATATTTGCGAAATTAAAAAGTCATTATTATTAGATAACTACTCTTCATAAATTCTATGTACATATTTATATTCAATTATCAGTTTACTGCTCTCACGTTCTCTATGACACTTAGCTTGCACGCTTTTGTCGTCGCCGCGTTTGTACACACTCACGAAACGTGTTGGCACGCGCATCGTAGCCCCATCCTCCACGACGAACCCAAACGCTTACATAAGCATCGAGGTAGGCGCTGGCAAATCATTCACCTGCCATGAACTTGTAAAAGCGCCGCAGCCACAATTTACATGTGCGGCTCTAGAGATTCGAGATTCGAGTGTTTGCTAGTATTTAAAACAATGTGTACACTCCAACTTGGGACTAACGAAGTGCCGAAAGCCAACATCACAATAATTGCCAGACAGAGTCGGATATATACTATACTTCATTAGTTTAGATATAAGGTCAACCCGAGTGTCATTTGCCCGAGTCTTCCTCTAATATGAAAATGTTTCTTAATGTTTTGCTTCGGCTATAAAATAGGTGGGCTAAAAATTCAAAAAGTAATATCGCCTAAGTACACACATGTATTTCGAAACCAGATCTTATCATAGATCTTCCAAAGTTGTGAGCTCAGCTTACTTATAGCACCGCTACAGTCTACAAACGAGTTTGGAGAAAATATAACCTAATGGTTATGGTAATCGGTAGTCTCATGACACTATCTCAATAATGTCGGGGTATACGAGTCAGAATTATTAGAATTCACTACCGAAATTCATAGTTAGTGGCCTCAACTTTAGCAGCGCTTCGTCCAATTTATGGTCGTCATAATCCTCCGGTCAGATCAACAATTGAGCATCTAGTGGAGAAATTTGAGTCCACAGGCACAGTACAAAATATTCCCGTGCCAGTGAGACAAATATGTGTCCGTAGTGTCGGGAATATTGCTGCCGCTAGCCCATCAATTGGGGAAGGCCAAAATCAGTCTCTCACATGTCGTTCTCAAGTGTTGGGCATCTCTGTGACGTTCTTGTGGCGAATTTCGCAAAAAGATCTTAGCCCACAAGATCAAATTGACGCAGGAACTGAAGCCGCTTGTCCACCAGAATCGTCGATGTTCGTGGATTGGGCTGAGCAACAACTTGAAAATGATCGGGATTTTCATCGAAAAATTATCTTCAGCGAAGAGGCTGAATGGATTCGTTAATAAGCAAAATATCCGTTATTGGTTAGGTAGCAATCCACTCATACTCCATGAGTCACCATTGCATCCCTGAAAAAATTACGGTTTGGTGCGGTTTATAGGCCGGCGGTGTCATTGGGTCATACTTCTTCCGTGATGATCAAGACCGACACATTACTGTGAATGGGAGTCGCTACCGCTCAATTACAACCGAATATTTTTGGCCCAAATTGGATGATATGGACTTGGACAGTATGTGGTTCCAACAGGACGGTGCCACAAGCCACACAGCGAATTTGACGCGCAAAACGAGTTGTATTTTCTTTTTAGGTATTTCTACATAAATCAAGTTTCGATAAAATTTACGTTATTGAGGGTCAGTTTACCGGGTTAAAACTTCAAGATTTAGAAGACACAATATTTACTTTAGTCCTTGGACGGATAAATAATCCGTTTCGGTTTTGTAGATCCGACTGTCGTGGGAACGATTGTATTACCTATTATTACTCGTAAACTTAATCTGACGGAGACACCCGCTTGCGACCTCGGAGACAAAAAAGTTAACTTTACTAGTTCTCAAGTTCACCAAAATCCAACTTGTAATCATTGTTTTTTCCTAGAGGGAAACTTACTTATTAACCGTATGCATTTGCAACGACAATTCTCAACTGAGTTCCGTCCCGCACGCCGCTCAACTCAGCTTGTACTTTTGTCACGTGTCTATGCAAATGCTTGAACGCGTTCGTCGATTACGCTGCGTTGCGCGGCTAGTCTTTCGGTAAAGGTGTGCTGATTGCAGTCTTAACACCTCTAAAATGCATGACAGCACCAACAACAACAACATCAACATCAAATTGTACGCGCGTGAGAGCAGCGCGTGTCCAAGACTACTCGCAGCGCATGTGACGTCTGAGGTGAATGTGCGTCGGACAGACAGACAGGTGACTTGTATGTAGTAGATACCACTGGGGCCCCTATACAGACGACCATATAAATACATTTGTTTACATATCGTCTGTACTGCCGTTATGTCACGTGTTCGCGCGGATTAAGTTGTTCACATTTCCTCCGAGCGTTGCATTTAGTTATCTGAAGCTTTGCTTTGCACTGTCATGACTTTGGTTTTCTTATTGTTATTGTTGTTGCATTTTTAAATACATTTTACAAGGTGCGAAAATTGAAATGAGCAAAGGCCCGCAGCGGCGTGAACCTTGGCGCGTTTATTATAAGTGGAAAATAATCAAAATGGAAAGTGCGCCTGCACCGACTGGACCGACAGACCGCGTCCGGTAGCACCTTTTGCCCGTTTGTGCGGAATATTTTGCATTCCATTTCGAGTGCGTTTTTATTTCGAGAAATAATAGCGTTTTTCCACTGCAGCGCCTTCGCCGCTATCTGTCCGTCTGTGTTCGCGCGCGCGCTCAATTTGACCTTCGCCCAGTTGGACGTGACGCTCGTTGTTGCTTTTGTTATTGTCAGCTTGATCGCCACTTGACAATGCACGAGTAGCCACAGTATGCACGGGGATTTGCAAGTATAATATTGCAAATAACGGTAATTTTCAGCAGGTTGCTTTGTCGTCTCAAGGTGGCATGAAATATATTCGCTGGGGTCTCTTGTTGTTGAAAATAAAAGCAAGCATTTTTATTGGTTTCATGCTATTTAAATGTTGTTGGTTCTATCAAAAGAAGATTAAATAAAAATAAGACCGCTTAAATTTGAATATCCAAAAGGGTCTTATAACCTCAAAATTGTACACCTTATAAGCTGAGTTTATTCTCATATTTTGCCTTTTCCCTTATATGGATCCAACAAATCGCGTTTTTTTTCAATCAACCAGGCACAAATCCGTCACGTTTAAGCCAAGTCGTGGACATCGTTTGGAAACAGTTGAACATCTTGCTGGATTTCCTTATCAGCTACTCTCTTTGCCATACTCACCTTTCAATCACGACTAGCACTTAACACTAGCAATTCTACTTTTTTAACAGATATTCATAAAATCTTAGTTATAGTATGAGCGGTTTTGCCCTTCATAGTATCAAAATGTTCGAATTAGTAAAAAATCTAGAGAGTTTGACCGGTTTTAGCCACAATTCGATCATGAACTAAAGCCTCTGTTAAATTTCTAGCCTTACGTTCTCATAAGATGTCCTTTTAAGACACGAACCCAAACCCCTTGTTCGTTTTCTATACAGAAAGTAGTTACTGGAAGCTGAACTTAGGCATCTCTATCCTTTTTTTCCAGACAAATCCATCAGCGCCTTCCGTAGTGTGGAGGTTTTTGCGAGAATTCCACTGTATCATCTAAATTTTCAGTCTTCGTTTCTTTCTCATAAATCCATCTTTTATCTGCATTCATCCACCGTAAGCTCATAGTAGTAGACAGTCGTCTTAATTACAAACCCTCAACTAAACAGATTTTCTTGCATATCATAAGTGGAATCGGTTTTAGAGTGAAGCAGTCCCTAAAACTGACCTATTTCGAAATGGTTGCTTTATGGTCAATGGATAAGTTAGACGGATTGATATACCGTGACTTGTAAAAGGATGATGAGTATGGTTCTTTTAACTGCCAGTTAGCTAAACTCTGCTAGGTCGGTGATTAGCTCAGCTTTGGAGGTCTGTTTTTGATTTTGTGCTCAATGTATAACGCAAAGGTCAGAGATCAAGCTCGTCCTAAGGTCTAGCGGACTTGCAGGCACAAATTTAAATTGCCGAGACCATCGATCACAATTTCAAGATCCGATCATCAAAAATATCTCTCAGTGCTCTTTAGAAAATGTCCCGCAATCGCGTTATAATGGGTTGTCAAAAAAGTCTTGCGGTATTTTTATTGAATTTTTTTTTATTGAAATTGAAATGAATTTTTGATGACTCATGCCCAGCTCTTGACCGATGCTACGGCTGCTACTATGCCGGTCTCTTTCGACCAATTCAGCGATTTTATCGCAATTTTCGACGACAGGCATCTTCGACCACCTCTACACCAGAACGAAAACGTTGAAACCATCGTTGTGTGGTGGAAATGGAAACTGTATCGGGTCCATAAATTGAACAAATTTTATTGGCGGCTTGAGATGCATTTTTGCCTTTATCGTAGTAGTACTGTAAAATATGCCGTATTTTTTTTTTTTATTTTGCTCCATGTTTGCGACGCTATAACTCACGAACGACTTAAAAGAAACGACAGTCCATCAAACACGTAACTTGTTAGCGCGTGAAATGAGCTTTCTAAAAAGGTATAGCAGGACCCGATGCGACGAATAAAACTAGTACCACGCGCTTTCAGCGCCAACTAGCGAAAATACCGCAAGACTTTTTTGACAACCTACAATTTAAACAACTTATGAGCTACTCGAACACTGGATAAGAACTGCAGACTGCGTTGTTACATCTTGCTTGTGAAATAACTGTATTACCTTTAAACTCACTAAAATTAAATATCTTCACTTTTCAACGCGTTTCTATGGATTCCTGCGTCATGAAAAACACGCACATGAACTCTTTTAGACATACATATGTACCTCTGTAAGCATATGTCTCACACTACGTTAGTCACGCATTCATCCAACCCTTTAGTGAACGCACTTTTGCCTCCAACCATTGGTACTTTCGTACAGCGCTTCTAGCGCACGCATTTCCGCTGAGGGTCTTCCACTAACGACATGTTCACGTTGGCTTCTTCACACTACTTCCCACACTCACCGTTGCAAGTGTACCAGCTTTACAACTGGTAGTCGCCCTCGTTAGTCGCAGACACTTGAGTCGGCTGTATGGTGCGAAGGCGTGAAAATTGCAACAATTATGCCGTTGAAGAAAATAAACGTGAGCGCTAACACTTTGCTAGGGCTCACGCTATCGTTAAGCGTCGCAGATCACCCAACCCCACAAATAATACTTTCTGCTTCATCGACGCTGTCTGTACCGCGATTGTGGCAATTACCGTAATTTATTGTTTTTTCCGTTACTCTCTTACGGATATCCGCTAACACAATTCACATTTGTGAGCGAATTTTTTCTGTTTATGCATATATTCGGCCTTGCGAGTTTCGCTTATGATGGCGCCTACGTGTAGAGTGGTATTTTCGCAACTCTTTAAAACCGCGATTTTTCAAGAGGGGGAATAACGAGTGTACAGTATTTTCTAGCACGTTGGAATCATTTGTTTTTATGTCACAGGTTTGGGATCTTAGAGCCTTCAATCTTTACTTCTTAAGGTTCTCAGAAAAAATTATTGATGACATTTAAACCCAATTCATTTTGAACCAGAGCTTATCTAACAAAAAATTCATGGATATGGCTAACATATATCAAAATTTTTACTCCAATATGTCAGAAGAATGGAGATCGCAGAGTTTTTACAGACGAAGTACAGTTCAATGAAAGAAGGCCAGTTTCTTGAATGAATATAACTTGACACCAGATTAAATATCGAAAATAAAGTCGAACTAACGTCGAATCACTCTTACCAACCAGAGTCACTTTGGTAGACCATTAGGAAATTAACTCCTCAGAAATCAAAGAGGTCATTAGGTTCTCGTCATTATCGTCTGAATATACTATGTAATATGTATGGAGTAGAAGTGAGAACGATACCAAGCTCCAATAAAACGAGTTGAAGACGGATGAATGCAGTCTTCAACGCAAAAAATATCAATGCTGTACTAGCATATGATAAGTGGAAGACTTTAGAAAGATCAAGAAGCGAGAAGTTCGCTTCTCCTCCTTCTTAACTGACGTAGACACCGCTTACGCGGTTAAAGCCGAGTTAAAAACAGCGTGCCAGTTGTTTCTTTTTTCGCTATTTCACGCCAAATTCGAGATACCAAGTGCAGCCAAGTTCTTCTCCAACGAAACGAAGTAGAGGTTTTCCTCTTCCACTGCTTCCACGGACGGGTACTGAAGCGAATACCTTCAAAGCTGGAGTGTTCTCTTCCATCCGGACAACATGACCTAGCTAGCGCACCCACTGTCTCTTAATTCGCTGAACTATGTCAATGGCGCCGTATATCTCGTACAGCTCATCGTTCCATCGATTGCGGTACTCGCCGCGGCCAACGCGCAAAAGACCATAAATCTTTCGCAAAACCTTTCTCTTGAATACTCCTAAGGCCGATTCATCAGATGTCATCGTCCATGCCTCTGCACCATAGAGAAGGACGGGAATGATGTGGACTTATAGAGTTTGGTCTTTTTTGGTCGAGAGAGGACTTTACTTTTCAATTGCCTACCCAGTCCAAAGTAGCACCTGTTGGCAAGAGTGTTTCGGCTTTGGATTTCGAGGCTCACGTGTTTGTTGGTGTTAAGGCTGCTTCCAAGATAATTGAAATTATCTACGACTTCGAGTCACGACTGTCAACAGTGACGTGGGAGCCAAGTCGCCAATGTGAGGACTGATGATGACAGGAGATATTTCGTCTTGCTCTCGTTCTCTACCAAACCCATTTGCTTCGGTTCTTTGTCCAACCTGCAGTAAGCAGAACCAACGACGGGTTTGTTGAGGCCAATGATATCAATACCATCGGCACTCTTACAGAAGATTGTACCTTCTCTATTCAGCTCAGTGGCTCGCTTTATTTTGTTCAATAGTAGACTGAAGAAGCCTCACGATATGTAGACGCTTTGTCTGAAACCTCGTTTGGTTTGGTATTGAGTGGTTCGGAGAGGTCCCTCCCGATCCTGACGGAGCTTTAGATATTGCTCAACGTCAGCTTACACAGCCGAATTAGTTTTTTGGCTATACCAAATTCAGACACAGCGCCACTAAGACAGCTTCTTTTCGTGCTGCTAATAGCAGCTTTGAATTCGACGAAGAGGTGATGTATGTCGATTCTCCTTTCACGGGTCTTTTCCAAGATTTGGCGCATGGTAAATATCTAGTCAATTGTTGATTTTCCAAGCTTAAAGCCATACTGATAAGGTCCAATCAGTTTGTTGACGGTGGACTTTAATCTTCCACGCAGTACGCTTGAAAGAACCTTAGTTGAGGAGGCTTCACCTAAGAAAAGTTGCGAATCGGAGCAGAATAGCTTAGGCTTAAGAGGTTATAAGCACTTGTAAGTAAGAAAAAAAACATTATTGCAACGGTAGGCTTAAAACATCGAAATGTTTATCAAAACACTTTTACTGAGCTCAGAGCTTTGATAACGGTGTTGGTTATAAGCATTTTAATTGGCTCCCTAAGAACATAGTCATTTTCGAAATTTCATCTATCTAACTTTTGTGAGTTTTTCTCCAACCCTCTACTAAGGTCTAGTTCACTGAACTTAACTCTTAAAAATTCTAAAAAAAAACGCTGAGTCGAGCGTTTATTAAATTCCCTAGTTCACTGAACTTAGCTCCTCAAAATTCTGAAGAAACACTCGCTCGTGTGTTTATCAAATTCTTCAGAATCAGACCTTAAATTGCGGATATTTTTGGACTTGTCTCAAGAGGCTTATGGCTTAATTTTAAAATTCATAAAAATCAGAAACAAAATATAAATTCACAGTTATTTACGTAATCAAGCCTTAAGTATACGAACAACAATGAATGACTCTTCGGCGGAAAGCGAAATTTCGCCTTAAAGCGATAAATTTCAAATTTGCAGCTCATTTGGATTTGTACAGAAGAATTACACAATCCGGGGCCAGCACATGGCCCGCTACAACTGCTGCAAGCGGCCAACAACAACACCCAGCTTGCCTTCAATGCCACAAAAGCGGATGCGAATATCTGCGGCATGCAATTGCTAATACAACAATAAAAAAACAACAACAACTGAAATATAATCCACTAAAATCGCGCTGCGCCCAGCTGCCTCTCACACCTACGCGGCCACGGCTGCTCGCCTGTGACTTATGTAGCTGCCGCAGCCAGTCCGCTAGCAGCAACACCAACACCACCTCCATCATTCAGCGAAAAGCCAAGGAAGTTGCTGAATTATTTTTCGGCGGGTTTTTTGTTTTTGTTGTATTTTTGGTTTATTTTCTTCGCGTTGTGAGCGCTCAAAGTTGCGGATTGGTGTCACAGTTGCGAACTTTGTCGGCGCTGCCGCGTTGGCGTTGCGGCACGATGACTTTTCCTGTTCAGTTGGTGGCACCAATGCGCCGCTCGCAACAACGAGCGCACCAACACCATCGACTGTCTGACGTAATAGGGCGCCCACCCACTACTTTCGCAGATCTATTGCTTGTCGTGTTCATTTTTTTAACTTCACACCACCTATCGCACCTTTTGTACAGCTTCTCAGCGGCGCACAGTGGGACGAAGATACGCGTTTGTAGAGCTTAAATGTTTATGTTTTTTTTTATTTTTCGATTGGAAAAATCGTATGGGATCTTTTTAAATTCGTAAATTTTAATATTTTTATTCATCAATTGAAAATTAAGTGGCAACACTTTTGAATTTTTTAAATATGAAATAAATTATTCTCAAGTAGCCAACAAAATATTTTAAGGAGTTAAATAAATATAATTTCAATATTTTGTAATTATTTATTTTGCTTTTAAGTGGCAGCACTATTCAGGGTAGTTGAATAATAGTTATTCTGTTAAACTCATTATTTAATTTTTATTATTTATTTTAAATTTGCAACTTGTCATATTTTTAATTTCTCATAATTTAAAATTAGGTGGCAACTCTTTTTAAATTTATGGAATTATATATGCGATAAATAAACCTCAAATGTCCAACCAAATATTTTAACGAATATTATAAACATAATTTCAATATTTTGTATTTTTTTTCGCTATGAAGTGGCAACACTATTCAAAACAGTTGAAGAATAATGATTTTGTTAAACCCATTATTGAAATTTCATTAATTATTTTAAATTTTCAACTTTTCATATTTTTAATTAGTCATAACTTAAAATCAGGTGGCAACACTTTTTGAATTTATTGAATTAAATTTTCGATAAATAATTCTCAAATATACAACAAAATATTTTAACGAGTATAATAAATATAATTTCATTATTTTGTAATTATTTATTTTGCTGTTAAGTGGCAACACTATGCAAACCAGTTGAAAAATAATGAATCTGTTAAACCCATTACTTAAATTTTATTATTATTAATTTTTTTTAATTTGCAACATTTCATATTTTGAATTAATCATAACTTAAAATCAGGTGGCAACTCTTAGTAAATTTATGGAAGTAAATAGGCGATAAATAATTTTTAATTATCCACAAAAAGGTTAAGAGTTTAATTTCGTTATTTTTTTTGTGGTCATAATTTAATATTAGGTGGCAACTCTTTTAAAATTTGTCAAATTTAATACGCATGAAGTTGTTAAATATACATATAAATATATATATACATATATAAAATTTGTTGAAAAAATTTAAATAAATTTTTTTTTAGTTTAATTATACTTAAAGTAATGAAGTAGCCCACTGTGCACCATATGATTTTTCGTATTTCGACAATATTACTACATCAAATTTTGAATAATATTAAAGTCGCAGCAACGGGAAACCATTAAGCCAACAGCGGACGACCTAGTGACTATCACACTGACTCTCTGATGGACGGACAGACTAACTAACTGACTGCCTGCTTGAATCAAAGGACGGCGAGGTGCAGCGAGCGTAGCGCTTATCGTCTAAGAGGCTGTTGGACGCGCTGCCTGCTTTTGTGGGAAAGGTTAGAGAATGCGGTATTGCCGATAGGAATATACATATGTATGTTTGTGTGTGTGTGTGTGTTTATGTTTGTCTGTCCCTGCGTGACAAATGTAAACATTTTATTTAGTTTCATTGAAGTTGGCGAAAGGTGTCACTAATTTGTGAGACTTCACTCCAATACCGACAATAATTCGTAATATCACAAGTGATGGCGATTTGATGAGAGTGGAACTTTGGAAAAGTAAGCTTTCGGAGATTATTTCTCTAATATTGATTATAAAAAAATTGCCACTTTGGTTGTTGCATAATTTTAGTTTACTTTAAGGTCGTTATAAAGGGTGCCTAAATAGGAGTTATTGCCCTTTCGATTTCCCGTTAAACTCTGGCATCCAAATTTGAAACAATTCCTGAAGTTCCACCTTAGGTGTGTGCATCTTATTAGGTTGTCACAAGTGAGTTTTGATGCCATCCCGATTTCAATCCTTACTGATCCATATAAACTGCGGACGGAAATCGAACTGATAACTATATCTGATACAATATTTTTTAAGTTCGTTTGATATCTCAACATCCCTTATACCTACTTATGTAGATCGACTCAACACATTTTGCTTCATGTTTTGGGTATGAAGCGAGTCAATACGAGACTCGTATCAAAAGACCTGAATCCGCCGTCACATTCCAGCTTGATTTCGACAGACTTTGTGGCCAAACACGAAACCAGAGTCATCGCCCAATCACCATATTCGCCAGATTTGATCCTCATTGACTTTATTTCTGTTTTCAAAACCGATTCATATACGGTGATACCCAGTCACTGTATCTTAATGCTTCCAATCGAGGACCGTAAAATGCTCTACAAGTGATCTCTGTATTGATTCTATTAAAGAAATAAACGACATAGTCATTGGCTTTTATGAAATTATCAAGCATAGGCTCGAAAATGTACACCAAAGTTCATACGGTAGATTCCTAAAATTATATATTACACGTCCAGGACGGACATCAACATCAACGGAAGATCAACACATCAATAAAATAAAGAAATTGGTGCCTGAGAATCGACGATAAACAGGCAGAGATCTTACTGGCGTCGTTGGAATATCGGAAGCATCAGTGAAAACCATTTTGAAATATTAGGTTGTCAAAAAAGTCTTGCGGTATTTTTGCTAGTTGGCGCTGAAAGCGCGTAGTTCTAGTTTTATTCGTCGCATCAGGTCATGCTATACCTTTTTGGAAAGCTCATTTCACGCGCTAACACGTGTTTGATTGAGTTTCGCTTCTTTTAAGTCGTTCGTGAGTTATAGCGTCGCAAACATGGAGCAAAATAAAAAAAAATACGGCATATTTTACAGTACTACTACGATAAAGGCAAAAATGCATCTCAAGCCGCCAATAAAATTTGTTCAGTTTATGGACCCGATACAGTTTCCATTTCCACCGCACAACGATGGTTTCAACGTTTTCGTTCTGGTGTAGAGGTGGTCGAAGACGCGCCATGCATCGGCATGTCGTCGAAAATTGCGATAAAATCGTTGAATTGGTCGAAAGAGACCGGCATCGGTCAAGATGGGCATGAGTCATCAAAAATTCATTTCAATTTCAATAAAAAAAAAAACAACTTCAATAAAAATACCGCAATACTTTTTTGACAACCCATTATCATTTGATCCTAAGAAAAGACAAAGCACGATTGGTTCCGAAATCACTCAATTTCTTCGAAAAACAGCGTCGCGTTAATGTCTTTAAAACAATGCTTTCCGACTACCAGAATGTCATGAAACGTATTATTACTGGCGATGAGTCTTGGATCTATGCTTACGACCCCGAAGCAGATGATCGAATTCGGCCAAATTTCGTGGCAAAGGTGAACCGATCCGTAAAACCACGACAAAACAGGTCAAAAATCAAGGTTATGTTGACAGTTTTCTTCGCTTACCGAGGTGTGGTGCAACCATCGTATTCGCCTGATTTAGCTCCGTGTGACCTTTGACTATTCCGGGAACTCAAACCACCACTCTGGGGAAACCGTTTTGAGTCAATTGAAGGTATTAGACGTGATAGCTATGCACATTGAAGGTTTTCGGGAACGTACACCAAAGTTCAGTAGTTTAAATTATGAACAATTAAAAAAAAATTATTTCTGTCAAAAGCTGAAATTATCACCAAGACTTCGGCGATTGAATCTTCACATCGTTAGTGGCTTTGTTCGCTCAACCTCAGTCCTCCACGGCACCTTACAAAAAAACTTTTAAAATAACGATTATACATATAGTATTTACCTTGAACTGAGTCGCAAGCTGCACCATTTCATTAAAACTTAAACTAATTGAAGTTCAAGTCTATCAGTTTTGTGCTCTCTATATTGAGCATCAGGCCACTGCAAAGATAGAAATTATGATTAATTGAATGAACGGTTAAAAGTCATTTAACATAACCTAAAAATGAACTTCAAGGAGAACTTTTTTCTGCAAAAAGCTACAGCAAAAAACTATTCATATTTGAGGTGAAAGTGACTAAAAAAGTTATATGTAACAGTTGTGGTTTTTTTAATTTCCTGCTAGCAGTTTTACTTCGTCACCCTGTAGTAACAACAAAAGCTTGCACATATTGGTATATGCCCGTAATACTCACGGCTTCATTATAAACGCATACAGAAAAAACGACCCAATATGGAGGTCAAAGTGGCATAACAACTGAACGAAAAACTAAAACCAAAGGACAGCATAGTATTACCGTGATTAGCATAATTTTTCCAGAATATTATAATGCTTAGAAGTTTTTCCACTGATTGGAATGTACACATATGACGACATACCGCAAGGATTTCAGTCAAAGTAATCATATCTGGACAGTGGATGCATCAATCATTTCTAAATTATGACTGTAATTAAATATCAATCGGTACAGAGAAACTCCACGAAATAACTAACTCATATTTCAAATTCGGTTGGGATTTACGGAAAAGTATTTTTTAATATGCTTAAAAATCCATGGCAACCCTAATCATAAACACATGAGTATCCTGATTGTTCGACAACTATTGCAAAGGTGTTCAAAACATTAAAGCTATCTACATAAGCTTGGATACAAGTTTTTACTATATTTCCTTCTAGCTTCGTAGTTATTCGTAATTTCAAATTGGCTCTGTAACTATATGTGTGTGTTTTCTTCCAAAGCTTGAATGTTTATTTAAGTATAACATGCTTCATAGTATTGTTGAAAATATATTCCTTCGAAAGCTATAATATTTTTCCATCGTTCCGATAATTTGTGCGTCTCAAAAGACTTTTAGTCCAAGAATGAATAAACATCCTTGAAATCCTAACGAACCGAACCATTCGCGCGCTATTTTAAGTTTTCGTTCAATGGTAGTCAGAAGAAGAAAGATCCGGGCTATAAGAAAGGTGAGACAAAACTTCCCAGCTGCCGTTTTCCAATAGTTTTTAACCTGTATAGTAATAAGAGGCCAAACTTGTCTAATGGAAAATTATTGCCTCATTTCTAGTCGCAAAGTCCGTGCGTTTTCGCCTTTCGCTCACTTAAATTTGATTAGTTATTCTCGGTAGTACACCCCGTTAAGGGTTTCACTTTCAATCGGTTGGAGAAGCTCATAATACAGCACTGAACCCGTCAAAAACAGAGCTTGGCGTCACGGATATTCGGCTTTGCCGTTTGGCAATCATCACATATGATTTTTTTACATTTAATGCTGTCGCAGTGGATCCATTTCGAAGTAGAAATACGAAGCAAACTTCTTTTTGTAGGGTTCCAGCAGCATTTCTGACATGCAAAATCAACTTTTCACATCTCTTGGCTTTATTAAATACGGCGTCCAGTTTCTTGCCACCTGAAGTTTCACATTAGTGGGACGGGCCTTTTTTCGTTTATTTTTGATGAGTTCTCAGTCTTCTCAAAGCTTTAATTTAAGCACTGGAGTTCAGACAAAAGAACTTTCTTAAACCAGCTGTTGATATTCGGCTCTGATAACACTTTCAACAGGCTTTCGGTTATGGCAAGGATCATGGAGTGATTATGAGATCTTTTTGGGTTTTTCAATTTGGATGATTATCACTATGATTAATATGTCCAGTTACAATTCAGGTCGCTTAGTCAAGAGTCATCGAGAACGCATTAGAAAATGACAGAAATCAAAACAATGTACTTATTTACACTAGCCAGATTCGGATTCCAGAAATAAATGAAACCTTCAAAAGTTATATAGGCCCCCATTCTCCACCGAAAGTCATGTGAGCATCATCATGTTACCTGCTCATGATTCATCAATAAAAAAATAGTATAATATACATATATTCTAGTAGTTAAAGGTTTTGGGGTTCTGATGTAAAGAAAGTCCAAATTTATGACAAACTCGGTCGAAAAAATACCTACGTTTTACAATTTCATGTGGTCTGTGAGACCATCAGGTGTTAAAGGGTTAACGAAAGAGTCAGTATTTATGGAGCACGTTTTATATGACAGCGCTTTCCATGTAAAAATGTATACGATAGTAACGCCATAGCTGAAAACCTCTCCGGGTTCAACTACTTCAGACAAACACCACACGATTTTTGAAAATATGTGTTAACTGTTCTCGTAATGTACCAACAAACATACATATACCGGGTGATCAAAGTAGTGGTACTTTTTCAATAGATTTTTTGATGCCTGAAATTGAAGCTCGTAATGTCGGCGACATTTGGTTCAACAAGGTGGCGCCACTTCCCACACATCGCACCAATCAATGGATTTATTGAGGGAACAGTTCGGTGAGCAGATAATTTCACGTTTTTTACCGGTCGATTGGCCAACAAGATCGTGTGATATCACAGCGTTAGACTTTTTCCTGTGGGGATATGTAAAGTTGGAGCAAACATCACGCGTGTCATTCGCCAGTTACCAGTTGAAATGCTCCAAGGAACATTCGCCAATAAATTTGAAGTTTCTGTTGCTTTTTAAAGTAGGGAACCTCGGAATGAATCATCATATTAATGTTGCAATTCTTCATGAGATTTTTCAGACTTTTTCACCCGCAACACTTATTCAGCTTAAGAGAGTATTAGCTAAATATGGTGCTGAATACTAAAGCGCCTGAAACTCCTCACATTTCGAAAAGTAGAATACTGTAATTTTGGTTTCCTTTGGAAATAAAACCGCGCGGCAAAGCAGTCCACAGTGACATTGCGTGCAGCCACGCTTTGAGCTTCATAACACGGACTTTGATTCTTAAGACAATGGGTACTTTTCCCATCACTAATTTTTCCACAAGCTGCGTCGCAATAGTTTCAACCAACTGCTCATGGTCACTCTGCACTTACATACATATGTACTTACATGCGACCATATTGCTTTGTAAACAAATTTCCGCTTCAATAGAGTGCCTCAGCCACGGCACGACGAGTGATTAAATTTTCCATTAGCTCACACACTACACACAGAGATACCACCAGCCACAGTGTTTTCACGCTTATCGCTGGGCTTTGACACAGCGCATTACAAAAAAAATTCCATTCAATATTAGTTGTCTTATCAATTTTCGGTGTGAGAATTATCAGAGACTTAGGTTTACATTCAACGTACGGTGGGTTTTTCGGTCGCATGGCTTCCCACGGCATAGCAAAGGCACACACAAATACATACATATATGTATATATACACGATTACTCTATACATGTGTGTGCTGAATTCAACATTTTTACTATCGCCACTTTCGTTGCGGTTTAATTTCATTCATTAATTCATTCATTAGTTCCCAACCATTGCTAGTCTTTGCGGCTGTCGGCTGGCAAGCTCGTTAAAACGCTACGCAAACAAGTGGCCGATTGCTAAGCTCGTCTTATGTCGTCGCCCCTGAGTGTGTGCGGAAATAGTAAATACTATGTTGTGTGGCTCAAATATTTGTCACTTCAATACTCATTCAAATGCTATCGCAATCATTTGAAATGCATTCACTGACCATTCGCCACGCGTATGGACTCATCCACTTAGCAGCGCTTCCATATGACTAGAGCATAGCATAGTCATAGCTGTGCTATGTGCGCGTATGCTGGACAGCTTAAAATTCTCATTGATAACCGACACAAGTACAAACAGCGTACGCCATGCGCTCGCATATGTTAGTTGTAGCAATATTTAGTTGAAATATTTCAACTGTGAAACGTTTTGGGGTTATGTGTGTGTGTGCGCCTATGTTAGGAATTTTTTAACCACAAATGTTTTTCCATGAAACCACAATAACTTATCTGCAAATTCGCGCCTATTACAAGGAAACTAACCATGAAGAATGTAACTCTATATATAAGATTTTTCAACATAATACTTGATTTTGGGAAAACAATATCATTCCAGGAATTCAAAAAATATTTTTTACTACTAATAACAGGCATATAATTTCCTATAAATAATGTTAAAAGCCTTCATGTTGACTTGAATTTGAGGTTTAGTGTTTTTATACTTCCATTATTTCTAGCAGAAAGTTTAGAAAAACTTTGAGTTCAAATGCCTTTTTCGTGTACAATTTTTTTTTATTACTCGAAGAAATTATGTTACAAAACAGGATCTTGTTGCCTAAACTCAAAAACTTGGAAGTGAGTTAAAGGTAATTATACTCTGAACAAGCTATATTAAGTTTTCAACACCCAGTTGGAAGAGTCGGAGACCCTATAAAATATAAAGAGTGATCCATTTCGAGATTCGCTACTGTTTTAAAGAAAAAACACAGAAACTTCAAAAACAAAACGGGGAATGTTTCTTATCATTTGAAGGTGCATCCTTTGGCATTTATATTTTGAACATTATCTCTTTCAAAAGTTGGCCGCGTCTACGTCTCAGATGGTCTATTCGTTCAGTCCCATTTTCCATGACTCGTTTGAGCATTTCAACTGATAACTAGCGAATGGCACGGTGATGTTTTGCGCCAAGGCCTGAATCGAAGCGGTATTGTCCGCATAGACTTTAGACTTTATATAACCTCAAAGGGAGAAGCCTAACAGTGTGATATCACATAATCGTGGTGACCAATCGACCGGCCCAAAACGTGAAATTATCTGTTCGCCGAAGGTTTTTTTTAATCAATCTAACATCTTGTTGAAAACAAATGTCACCAAGATCACGAACTTCAATTTCAGGCATCAAATAATCGGTTATCATGCCGATAACGGTCATAATTGAGGGTCATGTTCTTACCGGCATCATTTTTGAAGAAATATGGACCGATGCTTTCACCGGTCTACAAACCACACCATACCGTTATTTTTTCTGTATGAAATGACAGCTCTTGAATCTCTTCAGATTGCTCTTTGACCAAAATGAGGCAATTTTACTTGTTTACATACCTATTGAGCCCGAAATGAGTCTCATCGCTGACCAAAATTTAGCTCGAAAACGTCGGATCTTCTTGGAAATTTTCAAGAGCCTATAGAACGAAGTGATGTCGCTTAGGAAGGTCGAGCGGTTCCAGTTCTTGCACAAGCTATATTTTGTGCGCTTGCAATTTAAAATTTCGACATAAAATGTATCAAGTCGTTCCATACGTCAATTCGAGTTGTTACGAACGGTGCCCAATTGACTATCCACGGTCGTCGTTCTCACTCTCAGCTGAGGCGGCTATATTTTCCTCACTAAGTGGTGGACGTTTTTTATTCGGTTGAATATTTTCCAATAATGAATGCTCGATCTCAAGATATTTGATGGAGTTGCGAATAGTACACTCGGTAGTCCGATTATGTTGACCAATAGTTGAGCGAATCTCGCGAAACAAGTTATTTACAGAACGTGAGTTTTCGTAATAAATTTGAACAATTTTTCAAAGTTGTTCAGACGTAAGTCTTTCCACGTTGAAATGCCAAACAATACTGATGAAAAATAACATGACAGCTTGACACAACTACCGCTTGATCTGTCAAAAACGACTATTGAGAAATGTACGTATACTTGGATCACCCGTTATATAATATATGGGTAAATGATCAGACGAGCTGAGTCGATTTAGTCGTGTTCGCCTGTCCGTCTTCCTGTTTATAGGCGAACTAGTCCCTCACTTTTTAAGTTATCGATCTGAAATTTTGCACACGTCCTTTTCTGCCTAAAAATTTGCGCATTTGTTGGAACTGCCATATTGTTCTACGCTTTCGTCTTGCCTCTCTGGTAAATTTGATATGAGTGGTGCAAATACAAACTATTACTATTAAACTATTACTACTACTACTATACTACGGATATTACAAAAAAACCATCCGAGACAGTCCAAGAATACTGCAGAGATTGTCTAGACTATTCTATGCTTGATTGTAAAAATAATGAAAATTATCAGTAAACAATAACAATAAACTAAATAAATACGGAACAGTAAATAAATAAATATTAATTGTCCAATCACATACGCATGAACCAGCGCGAAAAAGTCTTGGCTTTTCAGTGCATTAACGGGTTCTTGGTTGACAAAAGACATTGGGCACGTAATTTATTTTTGACTTATGTGAAGAAGACCAAGTTGTCACGTCTGGTGTCATATCAGCGATATAGTTAAACATGTACTATTATGTATTATTATTGAGGCTCGATTAGATATTTCACCACAATCAGGAAAATAATTTGGTTTTGTCTAATAATGCATAGGTCTGGTTGAAAAAACTATATTATTTTTACATTAAATTGCGGGTTTTTTTTAGCATAGTTGGAATGGTTTAATTCAGGTCAAATATGCAACGTTTTCATTGCTATCTGATTGAAGGTAAAAGTGGGACAGTCGATTTTCACCCCACTCCATTGGAGAGTTCAGGTGTAGAAGTACCTGACTGCACTTTATATCTTGAATTGACGGCAAATGGTGAAAAGAAGCAACAACTGGGGTGCTCGGCTATAACCGCGTAAGCGATGTCTACGCCAGTAAAGAAGAAGGCTGAGCGGGTGCTTTAGGTTTCCATTGGCTGCCGGTTCCAATAAGACATTATCATTATACTTGCATACTTTTTAATTTCGACTGAGTTGACTTTTTCATAAAATTCATCCTAAATAGCCAAAACCTTGTGCCAGCCCAGAGTATCCATTAGTCTCTTCATTAGTCCAGTTGCTTCAGATGGAAAACCCACAAACTGACTAAAGAAACTTATTTGGCGTACTAGTTCGAAGGTTCGGTTGTAATACTACCGCGATTTCAAAGTGTGTCTGTAACCAGAGCATCCCTTACAAGCTCTACTTTTAATTTCATGACAATAGCAGCTAGAGAAGGATTGACACTTGGCCACTGAAATTGAAATTATTACGTATATCTTCATTTCAAGAATGTTATTATTACTCCTATTCACTTCAATGTAATTACATTTCGCTTTCATCATTCCTTCGATCCACTTATCATCACTGCACCCGAATAACTCAATTGGCTAACCTTGTTAATATGCCATGAAATCGCCACTTCCGTCTTGTTGATTGCTAAGGTGGCTCGGGACAGCGAGGAGTAGCCTCCACCTTGCGGCGTTTCCGTGTACTGTGGACCACAAAGCAGCCCATTCGGTAGGGTATACCGCCAGTTTATGCACAGCTCCTGGCAGCCGTCTTTCAGTAATGCATACACTTACATTTCCATAATTTCTTTCATATCCTTACAGAGTCACATTACGAGTTCTGCAGAAACTCAAAGTATGAGCTATTATTTTTAAAGATTTTCGCTGCTATTATTTTTTATTAACAGCTTTGCTGTTGTCTAGCTGGCAACAACTTTCCTGTGGCATAAATATAAAGGGTTTCCCAGTTGGTTAAAAGAGAGGTCTTAAGAATCCCTGAATGCCTTACTTAAACCATCAATATGCTCATTATTCTTCCATATTAATCGTTTATAGTATCTGATTCAAGCAAGTCACTAAGAAGCGACTTGTCCCTGAATTTTTCGTGAAAAAATGTTGAGGTTATGTTTACCATCCCTATATTCTTGGTAATTTCTCAAGAAAAGTCTGAGTCTTGAGCTCGACAATCAATATTTTTTTGGAGTTTATGAAAGTTCTGTATTTACACGAACAACCTGAAACAAGCTAATGCTTTTGCGAACATTAAACCTAAAATTTCGGCGGATTTTGAGGTAATATTCAAAACAAGTCCGAGTGGTTCATCGAAAAGAATATCTGAATTAAGCATCTTATAGTACAGGGTTTGTCCGGAAATTAATAAGACTAATTTTCTTCCGCTGCGACTGTACTTCGGAGCGTGCGCTCACTGACTGGATTCGGTAGAGGGCGTGCCTAGTTAAACTGATCAGTTGTCTCCGAGCGACATGTATCTGTGTGTGGTGCAAGCCGAAAATGCAGCGTTCGTTAGAGCAGAGGTACGCGATTAAATTCTGTATGAAACTCGGTAAATCTTCGACAGAGACGTTTAATATGATCAAGCAAGCTTACCCAGATGTTGCTTTAACAGGAAGTGGTGTGTTCCCGTGGCACCAGGCCTTTTTGGAGGGTCGGGTCGCTGATGAATATGCTAATCCAAAGTGAAAACGATGCTCATTGTCTTTTCGCACATCAAAGGCATCCTCCGCCGTAAATTTGTTCCTCCTGGACAAACCGTCAACGCCAAATTTTACGTGGAAATCCTCAAGAGACTCATCGAAGCATCGCAGCCGATTGGGCGTTGCACCACGACAACGACCCGGCTCACACCGCCCTTCTTGTGAACAGCTACCTAACCAATGCCGACATCCCAACGATTCCGCAGCCACCCCACAGCTCAGATGTGGCCCCTCTGGAATTTTTTTTGTTTCCTTGTCTGAAGAGGCCGATGAAAGGCAAGCATTTTGAGACGACAGGTGGGATCCAAGCAGCATTCACCTCGACTCTTAAGGCTATTCCGGAGAATGCCTTCCGTGACGCCTTCAACGCCTGGAAATCGCGTTGGCAGCGCTTCATCGACGCGAAAGGATCTTATTTTGAAAGTTTTTAAAGAACTGTAACGTTTGGTTCAATAATTTTTTTTAAATCGATTCAGTCCTTTCCGGACAAACCCTTTCAGTTTCTTTCACTGCAAATCAACATTCAGCCTACCCTATTGTAACACCCTTTATAATATATTTTTAGACGCAGCAATCACGACAGAAAGTGGCAACATTACACTAATGTGGGCGCAAATGGTGAAATAGTCGTGAAAACGGAAAGTTCCTTAGGCGTATAAAAAAATACAATACCAACAATAACAACAAACAATGGGAAATATATCGCTTTTGACACCCCAATATGGGTATGCATTCAGATTGGCTTTACCATTGACGTTGCTAACGAACAGATGGACAACAGCACAATAACAAGAACAATAAAGGGCTTACAGCCTCATTTCCTTGCTTATGGCTGACAGCTGATGGCTTTTGGATTAGTGGGTGGGCGGGTGCCTGTCCAGCAAATGACGATTCGAAATTGCATTTTGTGGCGCGTCCACTTTTTATGCGTGGGCTTTCCACACACACACACACACTCAAATATATGTGCTCGAAAGAATATGGCGCAACGCTTGTTGTTATCGCTGCGCCTAAGCGCTTGCAAACTTCCTATAATCATTATTGATGTTGCAAGTGATGCGCTAACGAGGCTACTGCCGCTGCTTGCCACAGACAAACGTCGGGCGTTTGTGCCACACTTGTGTGACCATATGGTCGAACGCGAGCATTTGCGTCATTGCGAACGCGTGATGAATTCGCAATTTATTTGCACATCAATTGCACCAATGGACTCGCCTCCAACTACCGCTGCTGTTGTTGCTATTGTTTTTGTTGCGGATAACGCGTACATAGCAAATTTCATTACTAAAAAATCTATTTCTGGAACAGAATATCTGAAAGACCGCTTGTATTTATAGAATAACATCTCGTAGGGACCATATTTAAATTGGTTTATCGCTTTAGCAACGATGGTGAGTGGGTGGTGAGCAGGTGGACACATATGGTAGATATATGTATAGCAGTTAAACTTGAGTTCCAAGCGGCAATAAAACAACAAAACTGTCAATCTAGTTGCATTTGAGAGTGAAAAACAGAAGCTTTCCAACCATAAATTCAAATTTCAGCATTTATGGATACACGTTGACTTCATATTCACGGATTTTATGTTCCAAGATTTGAAACCGCATCAGATCCAGAGGTTATTATAAACTATCAAAAAATGTAACATTTCTACTAGAATTTACGCAAAAACCTTTTTGAGCCATTAGAGCTGTCTGCAATTGCGAGAGATCGTCGAAGACATGCCTCGTTCTGCATGACCCTCGATCTCCACAACTAATGAGAATATTAAAAAAGTGAAGGATATGGTGCTTGAATATCGTCAGGCAAGAGTTAGAGGGAGAACTCAACATCACTCGCGCGTCCGTTTGAATGATTTTGGTTAATATTTTGGGTATGAAATGTGTTCTTGCTCGACACGCCCTGATAAAGCTGCACTTTTTTCATAATGAGTACCGTAAATAGGTCTTTTTGAACATGCTTGCTCGTACGAATTTCGATCCCACATTCATGAGTTTATGAGTTTGACATGAAAACAAGTCAAATACCATCGGAATCGAGGTAAAAAAAACGAGCTAAAACTAAAATACCAGGCCAAAACCGCTCACAAATCAGGGTGATGCTCATATTTTTTTGATATTCGTTGTTTGGTGCATCGTGTATTTGTTCCAGAGGGATAGACGGTCAATAAGGAGTTCTATTTGGCCGTATCTGTTGAGAACGACCGAAATAGTGCTAGAACAATTCATGGATTCTACACGAGATTATGCACCATCGCATCGTGACACGTTTGTGACCGAATTTAAAGCCAAAAACGTAATGAATACCATCGATCAACCACCTGTATTCACCACATTTAGCTACGTGTGATTTATTCTTGTTGCCCAAACTGAAACTGCCGCTCCGAGGAAACCATTTTCTGTCGATCGCAGAGATACAACAAAATTCGCTGAAGTAGCTGAAGGCAATCCCAAAAAGTGCTTATGAAAAGTGTTTCGAAGACTGGAAAAATCGTTGCCATAACTGTATTACATCTGTTGGGATTACTTGGAAGGCGACAAAATAAATTTTGATTTTGTGTTTTATTTGCAAAGTTAGCTTCTTAACGAAGGCTATGAACTGACCACCATAAGTTTTATATCTGAGTTCTAGCTAAAATGCATTAGCATTCAATTCTAGTAAAACCCTCTAGCAAAAACGACAGCTTTCTAAGTGCCTGCCATTTCTACGTTTTGTTTTGATAAAATAACGGACATCAGAAATAACCAAGCACATTATCATTATAGTTGTCTTTTTTGTTAACTTCGTTCTCTTCCGAAAGCCGGAAAAGGGTAATAATCATGGTCAGTTTAGTACCATAATACATTTCAAATAAGTTTCTTATCTAATGCTTGCCATATGCGACTTAAGTTTTTTACCATTGCGTAGGTCTAGGTACAGCTGCATTCAGCTGATTTAGAAAGAATTTCGCTAATGGACTTTTGTATGTATTTTTTTCTGGTAAACATTTTTTATGCATTTGCTTATACATAAATTATTATTTTATTCACTTGACTTACTAAACCCTCTATTTCCGTTGGAGGTTGCTCTGTAATAGGTCTAATTTATGCAAACAATTAACTCGAGCATGCAAAAAAAAGGAGGTAAAAAAACAACAGCAATAAAACTTGTGCATTTAAAAAGTCGTTTATGTTTTCCGCCGACAAGTTAATCGTCTGAGAATCGCTATTATCAACAAGTAACGGAAAAATCGTCTTCCGCTCAATGATAAGGCTAATCGCGCATTAATCCATTAACTGCGAATGCATATTTGCTAGGCATTCACATTTTTTTTTTATCAATTTTATATAGTAGATTTTTAATCTTGAAATTTCTATGACTAGCTTAACGGCATTTAGTAATTTCCTTTGGCATTCTAACAATGCGTGTTAAGTTCACTCATTTCCTCTCACTTTTTCAATATATTACATATAGAATAGTGTATATATTAAATGGATTATTTAATATTATGTAGCTTTTAAGAATTAATTTGCATTTTACTGAGATTTTGTACTCAATTCTGTTTCTTCTCACGTGACGGTTTCATGATTGTGGCATGCGCTTTTTGTTTTTTGTTTGATTTCTCAAACTAAGCTTATTCGAATCATGAGAGTAAACTTTTATTGCAACTACTTTTGATCCAACAAAAACACTCTTCAGTCTGGGTATTTTAAATTGATTCGGTTAGTGTATTTTTATGATTTTAGTACATCGAATTAGAAAAAAACAAAAAAGTACCAGGAAATTATATTTAACTATTCATCAATATTTTTTTGTCGCCTTCAAAGTAATAACCGCCAGACACAATGCGCTTATGCCAAAGATTTTTCCAGTCCTCGAAACACTTTTCATAAAAACTTTTTGGGATGGCCTTCAGCTTCTTCAGCGAATTTTGTTTAATCTCTCGATCTGATCGACTGGTTCAGTTTGAAGCAATTTTGGAACAAGAAAAAATCACACGGAGCTAAATCTGGTGAATAAGGTGGCACATCGATGATATTAATATGCGTTTTGGCATTTCATATCGGTCACAGATTGATTTTGTATATATATTTCGATGCGGTGGTGTTGTTCTTCCAAATTCCAACGTTTTTAAGGATATTCTCACACAAACGCCAAATACGAGTACAGCCAAATATAACTCCTTATTGGCCGTCTGTCCCCCCAAAATATAATGCACCAAACCACAAATATCAAAAAAAAAAAAAAACAATGAGAATCACCTGGATTTTTAGGCGGCCTTGACGTGATCTTTTTGGTTTCGGCAATGTTTTTTTCCCTTCATTCCGATAATTGTTGACTTGTCTGCATGTCTAACTCATAAACTCATGTCTCATCGGCAGTTGTAATGCTGTCCATGCATGTGTGATCGGAATTCGCACGATCAAGAATGTCCAAAGATACCTGTTTACGGCAATCTTTTTGAGCAAAAACTCAGCTTTATCGGAACGAGTTGAGCAATAACGCATATCATACCCAAAATAGATACCGAAATCATTCGAACGCATTCGCGAGAAATGTCGCTGCTCTCTTGTCAATTCAGGCGACAAAATGTCTCAAGTTTGAAAGCTGAAACCCTAATTCCACTTGAGTAAAGAAACCCTAAAATTACTTTATGATTGCAGCTCAATAGTTGCACTTAATGATTTTCAGAAAAAGATAGCAGAAATTGTGAAGAATTGTTTGCAATCTCAAGGTACAGAGAAGAACTTTGTTTGGCGTCAAAATTGGTTTATTTTGGTTGGACTCGAGCTGTCAGTTGATGAATCTGGTTCTTAGATTTATGACTGGATGTCCAGAAACCGCCGCGATCGACGACTGTGCTGTTTTATAGTTCCCTCATTCACTGAGGTGTAACTGCAAACAAGGAAGATGCATTTCTTAAAAAACTAAAGATAAATAAACATATATTTACATTGCAGCTCTGTCTTTGAGTAATGATCCTCAGAAAAGCATAAATTCTGAATAATTCTTTGCATTCTTACAGAGAACAACTTTAAATTGAGAATATGCAGAGACATGTCCGAGTCAGACTTTTATAAACCGATGCTTATTGGCCATTAAATTTGAGCGTTAGCATTAGAATAAGCCGATTTATTAGCAAAAGACGAAACAGATTCTCTTCTTGAAGCAAGTTTTCAACAAAAAATCCATCCACTATGGAAAGGAAGAGATAGTAATTATATGGTGCCAGATTCGAACTATAATATGGATGCATAACAATCTCCCAATCAAGCTCTCGGAGCTTCAAGCGATTTGTTTGGCTTGACGTTGTCCTGATTAAAAACAAATTCCTCTCCTATTGGCCGAAACTTTCCGCTTATGGGCGATTGCTTCCTTCAGACTTCCCAATTGTTGACAGTATAGATCGGTGTTCAGGGTCGAAGGGGAGTAGCTCATAGTAGATGCTTCTCTATCAGTTCCACTAAAAACAAAATCGCAAACGCTGTTTACGTCGACTCACCGAAATCACGACCGTTCTATACAAGACGGCCTCCAGAGCATTTGAGTTCACAACAACAACAAGATGCTTCAATGCGGTCAATATGTATATGGGTGAACCGATGATAAGAATTATTTGAATGAAAATTGGTCCAATAAAAGGCTCATTGCTCGAACATAAAGTTTTAACCATGGAAATGTGAATAAAAGATGCGAGTTTTCAAACCTCGTTATATATATACATACATACATACAATATATGCTCAGCTCCCGCGCGCAATTGAATCCAATTTATGAGCCAACATCCCACCGAATCCTCTCAAAACTCCACGACTACCGAACATTCGCACCCACGTTATATCTACGAAAAAAGCGAAAAAACAAAAGAAATATGCCGTGACTCAAAGGCATCCGACCTTTCTCGGAATATTATGGTACTTTCTGGCATCCTCAGTGCTGGCTGTTTTGTCCTTCAACCTTCGCATCGCTATTGTTGTTGCTGTTGCGGAGGCGAAAGTAGCCAGTGTCACTGAAATCGGCGTGTGGTTGTATGAGAATCGGGTATTTTTCCGTTCAAACACGCTTGAGGCGCATGCCACAACGTGGAAGCTTATCACCAGCTAGCGGCGTGTAAGCGTTTGCCTGTGTATGTGTGTGCGAGTGTCTGTCTGTGCAATTGAAAGGCAATTGTGGGAGCGTGCGGAAACATGTGGGCGCGCAGCTGCTTGCCATGCAACGCCATCGTGTTGCAACATACGACTTTCGACTATCATATTACTTTAACTTTAACTTGTTTTTGTTGCAGTGCATTTCGCTACTATTTACCGTAATATTTTCACACAGACACTCGGCTGTCAGTGACGCAACCATTTGCATGAGTGTAGATTGTGACGAATTACGCTTGTCGATTGTGTAATTGTTCGTCAATTCTGCAAACTACTAGTGAAACCTCCAGAGCCGACACCCTTCCCTGCCTTCCCTGTATACCGCCCCATACCAGTGCTGTTGCTGTTTCCACAAACAGCTCCTTTGCCATCCATCCATCCAACCATTCATCCATCATCTGGTTGTTGGAGTTGATGGTTCATGCTTCGTATTTGCATTCGTATACGCTCGTTGCCACTCGTTTTGTGGAAAAAGTGAGTCGATATGTCGTATTTGTGAGTAGGTTTTCGGGGAAAACGTAGTAACCTATTTACGCTGCTACGCCCACGTGCCACGTGCCGTACTGGTTACCCCGCGCAAGCTCCCCCATTGTCGGCGACCTCGTTTCGCAGACGCCCAGTCATAGAACCCAGCCGCGCCGCATACACAAACGAAAGCAAATACAATTGCCTACATTCGTGTACATAGCGAAACGAAAGCAAAGCCACAAAGGTGGGTCACACCATGCCGCGGCAACATCGGCAGCTCTACCGCTAACAGCTGCAGCAATAGGAAAAAACACACGGCAACGACGAAGTCTGACAGCAAAAACAACATCGTGCGCGATGACGAGAATATCGATTTGTTGGCGTATATTGAGTCGAGTGTACGAGTAAACTCGTTTTTCTGTCTGCACAGACTGCTCGGTGGTGTTGCTGGCTGCGGGCTGCCAACTATGACGTCACAATGAGGTCGACCCTCAACGCCTGCCACACTGCCGCTGCTGCTGCTGCTGCTGCACTACACAGTGTGCCAGTGTAGCGACGCAAGCGTAGCTGATGACGTCACTGATGTGCACAGCAAAAGCAGCGCGTCAACAACAGCAACACTTCGTGGCTGCTGCGAAGGCTCTAGTGACTTTTGTGTCGCAAAAAGCGGCTGGTCTCTGTGTTGAGCTCTTTTGCAGTGGGGTCAGGTCAAACCGGGATGGGTCGCTAAATAGGCCGACAGGTCACTGCGTAAGCAGACATTTATTTAAGTCACGTATGTAGGTATTCAGGTGTATCATAAATTTTATACTTAATTTCCTGGAAAAACGGCGGCGCTGAAATGTGTGGCGTGCAGCTTCATTTTGGGTTAATAGGCTTACCTGCTGACATCGTGCGAGTGTGCCAGATTTGTGAGAGAATTGTGTCAGCTTTCAGGCACTTTTAAATCTTCGTTACCGCACAATATGTTGAGCTGAGCAGCGTACGGTTGACCTCTGTAGACACATAAGAGTAGGAAGTGAAAGACCAAGGATATAGATTAATACAGAACCTTCTCCAGTTATATCATAAACTCCTTGATTTTTATATCCCGAACAGTGTATATAGTGTTTGCCACGAAGTTTGTAACAGCAACACGGAAATGTCAGAGATTCTATAAACTGTATAGGTATAGGTAGTATATAAATTATCAGCTGACTCGATATAGCCATGTCCGTCTGTCTCTCTATATACACGCTAATCAGTTTTTGAGATCTTGATCTCATCTTTTCCATATGTCTTTTTCTCTCCCATTTGCCAGAACCGGCGATATCGGACCTCTTTAGCAAATTGCTGTAATACTAAAGCTACCAATCAAAATCAAAAGTTCTTGTTTCTTTATTAAACAAGGAAAACTTGATTATCTGATAAAAGCCGATAAGCTCGCTAGAAAGTACGCCCATTATCCCATTATTATGCAAAAAGCAGGTGTTCCCTTGTCGATGTGAACTCGGGCGTTGGATCTATGACCTCTCGCGAGCTCAGCAAGCGTTCGTCAATGCCAGCACTTGTGGGGTTGTGAAACTCTTCTGGACCAGAGTGGAACACAAGAGATCCATGGAACTATTAGCTATTAGCAAGGTTCACATGGCCACAATGACAGGTCCTAACTGGACATTGTCAAAATTGCAGGGAGGAAGATTTGGTAGAAACATCTAGACATTTTGTTCTTCACTGCCCAGCTTTCGCCAGACTTAAGTTGAAGCATCTTGGTTTCCATACTTACTACGAACTCGGTGTACTATCTGGAGTAGATATTAGCCTAGACCTTGTAGATTTACTATGATCTTTCCGTACTTAGCAGTTCGGGGCACAACGGGTAAGCGTCTCTAGCAGTCCAAATGGAATTATTCGTGATCTCGCGAATATCAGCCTATCTACCTAACCCAACTTATCCCAAACCTAGATTTAAGTGACTGGTTAAAGACCTTATAATCTAGTTACATGTTCACATCGAAAAATATTTAGATTTGTACAACATTTGCTTGGCTTTATCGCCGAAGTCATATCCGTAATGGTCTGCAGAAGTATTCTGTAATGCAGAGGCCTCTCACTGTCCGAAAAATTTAATTTGATACTCTAGATTACTATCACTTAAGGGCACTCAGTTGTCTCAGGAAATGTGAGTGACTTAACCGTTTTCGATTTCGAATTTTGGTTTCTCTAATTTAATTCTGTAGAGTGGTAACAGTCAATCCAAACTTGCCTAGTGGTAATCGACGATTTACTTCTGGTACGAAGAGCCAATTCAGATAATTCGCCAAAATGTTTGATAATGCAAAGTTTCGTTGATGAATCTTCTTG
This sequence comes from Bactrocera neohumeralis, assembly GCF_024586455.1. Taxonomy (NCBI): domain Eukaryota; kingdom Metazoa; phylum Arthropoda; class Insecta; order Diptera; family Tephritidae; genus Bactrocera; species Bactrocera neohumeralis. Next base: position 28,834,735 of record NC_065923.1, read on the forward strand.
AGGCTGTAAACTTTTTACAACTTTTGATAAAGGGAATCCAAAATATATCTTATCGTATGAAAATACTTAAATTTGTTTAGCCAGATCTTGTCTAATAATCAGTATTTTTTTCAGAAAGACTTTGCGATGGGTACCTTGATTGTACATGAAGTAAAATATTATACTATAAAGCCATAGAACAAACTTTTTAGAAAACGTTCATCTTTCGGAAGAAAAAATTTTTAGACTGTATTTCTGAACCCTGTCTCTTAAATTCATCAAATCCAATAATGCGAAGATTTTAAGCTCGAAGTTTTTGTCAAACATCGAGCCGTGCTAACTGAACATGTCAAGACTCTTTTCTCTATCTTGTATTCGGATCACAAGTGGACTAGAATTCAGAGAATGCTCCTAAAAGCTAAATCCACTTATGTATTTATTTTTGACCAATTTTTTCTTTGAGTTCTTATATTTATATGATTTGATTGCAGACTAACTAAACTTCTGCTCGACCATCTTTTCATTCTAATATACCTCTATAGAGAAATGGAACTCTATTATGAAAGACCAAACAGCGATACTAGGAGTTAAACTTCACAAAAAATTTGCTCACACCTTGGTCCTGTGCTCCAATCTTATGGTGGAACATGTCTCACAGGGGTCTCCTGCTGCATTGCAGTGAAGGACTCCTGCATACTACGACTTGCTGCAAAGCAAATCTGCACTGCACAAAATGCAGTCGTCACTATTTTACACACCCACACACACAATTCCGCCACCCACGAGGCCAATAAGAACATATGTAGAGCTGCAAAGACGTGGGCACGTCAGCGCTAACTAAACGGCTTCCTCGGGATGTGGAGGCGCTCACGCTGCAGCCATTTGAACTGTGTCGCGTAAGTACCGTACGGTGGCAAGTGCAGAAGTGCAACGCAATAGAATAATTGTACTTTTGCGCAGTGCAAACGACGGCCACCACCTGACGGCCAACCAACCACCCACTGACACTGCTCAGCACAATTGTGACCGTCCCCATCCATGTGGCCGCATTGCAGCGCGCTGCACTAGTGCATATTGCACACGTCTCTACGTGGTTCTGAGTGTGCCAGTGTGCCTGGGTGTGAGGTGTTGCATACATGTGTCCATCCGGTGGGCGCAAGAGGCGGAGGGTGGCGCCTTGTTGGGTCGCGCGCACACCGAGAATCGAGCATTTTCTGTTTTGCAATTTCTTGTTGCTGTTTTTTCCTGTTTTTTTTTTGCATGCTTTTGTTATTGTTTTTGTAGTTTTCCATTTTTCAGTCTTCAACAACATTCAGGTTTTTGTTGATATTTAAATTATACGCTCAACGCCAGCTCTGGCTCAGTCGGTCACCAGTTGTTTGCCGAAGCTCTTGAACTTGAAAATCGCGCCTCGTCACACTCACTGGCGTTTGGATATTGTCAGCTCGCATAGCCGAGATACAAGCCGTGTTTTAAGTCGCAAATTATCGCAGTGTTAAGACCCGCTTAATCGCGTGCTCTCAGTTTTTTTTTTTTTTTGTGAAGCACCATCATTTTGTGAAAATAAGAAGTTCGTTTTTTTTTGTTTTTGGTAGAACGATTTGTTTTTGTGAAATACTAGAATACTACGTCAACATTCTTAGCAACGTTGTTACATAAAAAACTTAATGTCATATATAACGGTTAATGTTTCGCACACGTGCCAGTCGTTTATGGAGAATCTATCGAAGCGATAAACTCGAAAGTGCATTCATAGTGTGGACTTTGCTAGCTTTCATGGTGTCGTAAATGAGCTTTCGCTCTATGAAATTAATAATGACAGTTTAATTGAGTATAATAAACTGCTTAATGGAAGCTTAAGAAAAAATTTGAAGCTTTAAATAATAACCGTAATTTCTCTTTGGTGCGTAGAAAGTGTTAAATAAACAATTATTTCTCGTTTTTGCTGCGGGAACTGAGTGATTATACTTTTAAAGAAAGAATAAAGTGGAGACTTTTAGACTTTTTTGTGCTCAGTGACTCCGTGTGAGTTTACATTATAAGACTCTTTAAGCATAAGCGCTTGGTGCTTGCTCCAGAGGTTTCTAGAGTGTTCAAGTTTTTGAGTGGCGTGAAAGTTTTTAGAGACGAGAATTCGTTTGTAGATTTCCAACAATGAAATGGAGTAACCATTTGCAACTCTTTCTTGCTCTCTTATTCAATAATTCGCATTAATAATAGTTTCTTTTTTTTTGGCGTTATCTGTATTTCTAATCTTCAGCCGAATTATTCGAGCAAGTAAGCTTTTTTTAACAGTAGAAAGCCATTACTCTCTCCAGCTCTCTCTCTACCACGCATTAACTGCTTGATTTTAGATTTCGAGCAAGTCTCAGACATATTTTTTTAGTTAGTGTAACCAGTATTTTTTTGTCTGAGTTCCTAGTCATAGCCATTTTCAGGTTGATTCTTCCTATTTTCAATTTTCTTCAATTTTCAAAATATAAAAAAACTTAATTCAATATATTCAATTATATCAAAGCCTTTTAGTTTATTAAAACCTTAGCGCTAACAGTACCAGACAATATTTTCACACTCATCAAGCATTAGTCCACATTTCAGAATTTTGTTTAAGGTCCGGGTGAACAGGTTTACAGTATTGTAATAAAGCCTCATTGTAATCAGCAAAAACAGGCTTTTCATCGGACCTTCAACCATCATTTTTCACATTTGAGTCTTCCTTTCTATTGCTTACTACTAAATGGATAGGTTAGGTTAAGTAATACTGGCCGACTATCACGTCATACATAAACCTGCTGGTCCATAGTAATGCCAGATGGCGGTTCAGTTTAGTTTGAGCTGAAGTATTCGTTTTACAGGACGTAAACGCTTTTTGCGCACTTTAAGAGCGACATGACATCTACATTTGATACTTCGTCTAGTCCGTAGAACTCCGAAGCTCTCAGATACTTAAGACGAGTTCCGGATAGTGCTGAGCACAGACATAGAAATTGTTCCAGTGTATCTCTCATATCAAATTCTCTGCACCTTCTGCATATGTCGTCAACACTCATGCCCATTCGGCTCGCATGTGATGCCAGTAGAGACCAACAGCCGTCCTACAGTTCTATCGAGACCGTATGAGTAAGAAGCAAGCAAGTTTTTCGAAGGGCCTCTTGCACATGATCTTGGATACTAAATGGGTATCTATATAGGGTCTTAGTAATGGAGGGGCGGTATAGAACTAGAACCCAGAGTCACCTGTAAGGTTATACATACACTGTAAGGACGTCAATATTCCAAATAAAAGTTACTTAGTCTAATTTTCGAGACTAAGTGCCGTTTTCTCAATGCTTGGCTAGCAGCCAGCTGTCAGTTAAGTTCTGGTTAACAAAAAAGATTCTTTACCGAAACTCCTTCTTTCGAGAAAAAGTTCTTTACCGAAACAAGGACTTTTGGTTAAATTAACCAGAACTTAACTCACAGATGGCTGCTAACCAGGTATTTCGAAAACGGCCCTAAATGTCAAATAAAAACTTGTTTTCGTCTAAACTATAATATGTACAGTTACTTCCGACTGAACTCGAAGTTTGTTATTGCTAAACGGAAACTGACGAAGTTTTCTCTAACAGGACATAATTTAATTTAATAATTTTTAATTCTCGCGCTCTTTGCTGTACATAAATCTATCTCTTTCTTTCTCTCGCACTCTCCCTCTCAATATCTATATTTGACATAAAAGTATCTATCTGTATCTCTTTCTCTCTCTCTCTCTCTCAATATCTATATTTGACAGAAAGTACAGGCAAGCATTTTTATTTGTATTTCCAATGCACCGCTTGGTTCAACGTTTCTCTTTAATTTATTGCTGCGTAGTAGATCCTACTGCGTCGCATTTAAAAAACTTATTTAAAATTCTTCAAAAAAATTTCAAACTGTGCAAACTCGAATTCAAAATGCGGTTTAGAGAACAAGTAGGCGTTTAGTTACACTGAATGGTTTGATTGAGTGAATAACCAGACGCTTCGAAATTATTTTCAATATTGGTATGAATGAAGGCGCAATTGCCGCTGTGGACGCAGACTAATAAAAAAATATTTTTGAAGTGAAAGTTTTGATTTTTTAAAAGTGCGCATTAAATTATAAAAATTATTCGCTGAAAAAAATTTAAAAAGTTTATAAATTCAATGCGCAGAATTTTTTGGCGTTGGAAGTGAACAAAATATAATCAATATTTTTTTATAGTGAAGTTGAAAAAATATTAAAAACTCTCCGTGTAACTGTACAAGTAACACAGAAACATTTGTGTTCGAACTACGCAACCAAAAACTTATAATTTTTTCGTTGGTTTTGAATTTTTTATTTGTTTCTTGAAGCGCTTGAAGTGATGTGCAGCAATATTTTTTGAATTACAGTTTAAGTAAACTGAATCAGTATAATCTTTTTTAAGAAATGCTGTTATATAAGCAATAAAGTGTAAGCATGGCACTGACTGAGACTATGAGTGATTAAAATTCTGGAGAAAAGTGTTTGTTAAAAAACAAAGTAAAATTGAAACGGCGCGTCTATGTTTGCGATTCTACGTGACTACTTTATGGGCAAAAAACTGGGTCGTGTTGCGAAAAAGGTGAGTAATGAAAATACTCAAAAAAATTATTAAAATATTAGGAAATATTAAAAGACGGAGTGAATAATACGGGAAATGAGCAATTATTTGTAAAGCAATGAGGTCAATAAATCTCAATGTTTACGTGAGTTATCGTTTGCATAGACGACCGAAAGGAGTACTTTAGGCATTATGTGTATAATCTTCTATGTAGCTAGTTGTTATATGTAGTAGTCAGTTATTTTGAACCATTACCTGACCCTGGTTTTTAACGTCCATCCATCCGTGGAGTCCAATTTTCGATGACTCGTTCGAGCTTTTCGGTAACTCGTGAATAACACGCGTGCTGTTTTCCTCCAAGGCCTGAATTGAATTGTGTGATATCACACGATCTGGATGGCCAATCGACCGGCCCAAAATGTGAAATAATCTGCTCACTGAAGTGTTCTCTCAATAAATTCATTGATTGATTAGATGTGTGGGAAATGGCGCCGTCTTGTGGAAACCAAATGTCACTAAGAACACGAGATTTCAGGCATCAAATAGTCAGTTATCATGGCGCGATAACGGCCGTCATTGACGGTTACGGCATCATTTTTAAAGAAATATGGACCGATGATTCCACCGGCTCACAAATCAGACCAAACCGTTGTTTTTTGTGGAATAAATGGCAGCTCTGGAACTTCTTCAGGTTGCTCTTCGTCCCAAATGTGGCAATTTTGCTTGTTTACATATGTATAGATGATATCTATATATAAATGGTATCATCGCTGAACAAAATTTGGCTCAAAAACGTCGGTTTTTCTTGGAACATTTCAAGAACCCATAGAGCGAAGTAATATCGCAAAACACATTATTTACAGAGCATGAATTTTCGTAATAAAGTTGAACGATTTGTAAACGTCTTTCAGGTGTTAGTCCTTTCGGGTTGAAAACCGCTCGAAGTAATATTTTGACTTAATCTCGTATGTTACTCTGTTCGCTATGTTTATATGATTTATACCAGTTGTTTGTCCAATTTGCAAGTCGCAAAGGCTTTGGCACACTTTATATGTGTGTGTTCCTATATACTAGTTTATCTGAATTATACCAGTTTTTTATTCGATTCGTTATTCTCTAGCGAATATTTTTATATACTATAGGAAACATCTATGTAGATTTCGTTCAGTTTGCATAGAAACCATAAATGCTATTTAAATTGAGCTATACTCTATTTTCTATGTGATATTGTATTATGCTAATTTAACTCTGATACTTATGCCAGCTATTTAATGATTATTTATATAATTATTCGTTGCTTGTTAGATTTTTTCTTCTATCAGCTGTTTTATATATAGAATTACATATGTATGTATATCAATTTATGTAATTTATACCAGTTGTAAATTTAGAAAATTTTTCGTGGGAACCATAAACCACTAAGATTGAGATTATGCTGTTCTTTTACAGTGTATTATGGAATTATACCAGTTTTATTAAATTATACCAGTTGTTTGTTTGGTGTTTTCTTTAGCTTCCTTATTCTTTCGCTATTTTATATATGATTATAACAGTTTTTGCAATTTATACCAGTTGTAAATTTATAACATTTCTCATGGGAACCACAAACTATTAAGATAAACATCATGTTTATTTTTTACAATGCAGTATACGATTATACCAGTTTTACTAAGTTATACCAGTTGTTTGTTTAGTATTGTTATTTTCTGTGCGTTAGGTTCTTAAGCTTTTCGCTATTTTATATAGCATTGTACCAGTTTTTGTAATTTATACCAGTTTTAAAATTAGAAATTTTTTGAAATTAACACCATTATTCTCTATTTGCTACGTACTATATATTTATACCAGTTTAAGTTAGTTATACCAGTTGCTTGTTGTATGCTGTTACTCTCTATTCGTTGTGCTTCCCTATATATACGCTTTTTTATGTATAATTATGGTAGTTTATGTGATTTATACCAGCTGTTTGTTCGTTTGGTTGCTCTATAGTGTATATCTTATACATGGTGTTATGAGAAAGCTTTTATATAACTATACTACATCTGCCATTGGAACCATAAAGCTATAAAACTGCCGCACGTGTTTCACTTCATTTTAATCTACTCTTATCTAAAAATCTGCTTACGCTTATTCGTTTTAGCAACGTTGCGATTAATTGCAAAAATTCAGGTGACTCGCGAAATTATTTAAAATGTATACATATGCAAAAAACACATTAATTATCTTTTGAATTTCCCTAATCACCGAGATTTTTCGCTGCCAGCCTTATGCCATTCTACAATGTATGTATGTATTGTAAGTGTGTGTGACTTGTCGCATGCGCGTTTATCTAATCAGTGTGGCTAATTTGCGTTTAGCGCGCGGCACATGTGTCCACCAGAAAAAAATCTGCTTTTCACGTTTGTTGTTTTAGCATTTTAATTCATATTCTGTATTAAATATTTGCATTCGCGCGACGCTCGTTCGTACGAATCTCTTGCATGCGCGCGCCAAACAAACAACTTAAATTACCGTTCAATCTTGTTTATCGGATTTATATGTGGGAAGTGTGGTATTAACCACCTGCTTGTTGTGTTCCATATCAATGACTCGGAACTCGGGTGTACGTGATCGCTTTACAGATGCACCGATTTTTGCAATGAAAGCCGAACGAGCGCTTGTATGCTCTTATTTATAAACTTTTGGCGGGAGAAAACTTGCTTGCACTCACATACTTGTACAGTCATTAAATTGTTATTAAACTAAATTTATTCGTGTTTAAGTTAAATTTTTATTGCTGAAGTGCTTCAAGAATTGCTGAAACTAAATTCACTCACTCATTATGAGCAGTTTGAGTCCACGATTTGGAGCCGGTTTCTCCATTTAATATGGTTTTGGGAGGCAAGCAGGATTTTGAGGGTAATATGTCTTTATTTCATTCTCTCTTATAGATTCTGATAGACTCTGTAATGCAGGCACTGGACTCAGCTTCGATTGTTATAATTTTCATCTATTTTTCTTTGTTATTATATTCCTTCTTGATACCTTTCTTGTATTCCCATCTATTGATTTAAACTTATATCTCTTCCGTTTCCTCTCTTTTCTGACCAAAATTCCGAAATTATATCTATTCCCTCTATTCGTTTTTCAAAGATACACTATTAACAAATAAATGCTGAAAATTTTGGAAAAAAATATTATATTTTAAGAATTATATCTCAAAGACCTGTGTAAAAATTCATGAAGATCGTTTGAGCAGTTCTCGAGAAATCTTGCCAATCGACTTCAAAAACACAGTCTCCAGAAATACGCGTTTAAATATCATAAGAGGGTTTCTACTTTGGACACTGATGCTGAAATCAAATGTGGCCGCGACTTTTTGTTCGAAGCGAGATTGTCCGCATAGACTTTAGAATTTACATAACCCCACAGGAAAAAGTCTAACGGCAATCGACCCGTCCAAAACGTGAGTTTAATTGATGCGATGTGTGAGAAGTGGCGCCGTCCTGTTGTAACCAAATGTGGCCGAGATCACGAGCTTCAATTTCATGCATCGATGATTCCACCGGCTTACAAACCACACCACACCGTTGTATTTCTGAATGAGCAGCTCTTGAATCTCTTCAGGATGCTCTTCGTTCCAAATGCGGTAATTTTGCTTGTTTCCATACCCATTGAGCCAGAAATGGGCCTCTTCGCTCAACAAAATTTGGCACGAAAACGTCGGATCTTCTTGGATCCCGTTACATAATCTCGTCTATGGCATACAACCGGTTAGCTTTGTTGTTACTTTCATATGAAAAATGTCTGCCCAAGAGAACAGAGCTGACCATACCACATATAACGAGCTGAGAATTGGCGAAACGAAGTGATCCTAAGTTAAGCTGACTTAAGCTACTTTTTTAATAGAAAATAGTGAATCTATAACAATAATTTGCAGATGAGTAATCAAACAAATATCGCCTTTTAGTTATCGAGAAGACTAAAACCGATAGCTGTACTTTTTGTTGTAGCAAAATCAAAGCGATCGCCATTATCAAATTCTCACAGTTAAATAATTGAGATGATTTGACATAATAGTCATATGTGATGAGTGACTCCGACGATTGCTATCAGGACAAGCAAAGTATGTATAAGTGTGTGCGTAAAACTTTTAGTAAAAGCTTTTAAAAACCCTGAGAATCGCCAATTCATTGTTTATTGGCATTAATATGAGCAAAAGTGTGTATGTACTCTGAAAACAAATAAAATCAACTAAATCAAAAACAAAACATTAAAATTGTCATAAAAAAGTTTGTTGTTGCTTTTCGTATGTTTTAGAGTGAATATTAAGCATTTTTCATTTCAACTTTTTTAAGTGCTTTTTTTATTTTGTTTTTTTTACATTTTTTATTTCAATTTTTTTGTTTTGTTTTTTATAGCTTTTTTTTTCTTTTTTTGTTGTTGCTTTCTTTTTTAGTTGTTTACTTTGCTGCTTTCATAATTATTATTGATTATTATATATTTTTTGTCTTTTGAAAAATTTGCTCAGTCTGTAATATTGCGAATTAATGGGCCACGCGTGCCGTGCTTTGTTTTTTGCCATTTCCACTTGTAAACATCTGACCTAGAAGCTGATTCGTATCACTAGTGTCTAGCCGTTAAGTCACACATGCTAAACAGTAATCTGCTAATTTTGCCCTTTAGCGATTTCTAATGTTGGTGTTACTGTTGCTTAGTTCTTGGATTTTAAATATTTATTTTTTTTTTTAATTTTGTCGATTCATTCATCACTTCATATTTATTTTTTTCTTTTTGGAAATTTTTGTATACCCTCAACAGGGTATTTACGGTTTGCCACAAGGTTTTTAGCACACAGAAGGAAACGTCGAAGGCCTTATAGACTACTCCTTTCATGGCGAACTTTTTTATTTGACAAGATATTTTCGGGTAATATATTGTTCAGATCGCACCTTTATAGCATACATTGTGACAGAAAGTACCCGGAAATTGTAAATAAAACGCAAAATATTTAATTATTCATCACTATTTATTTTGAAGCCTTCAAAGTCATCCGCACCAGATGTAATACACCAGTCCTCGAAGCCGTTTTCGTAAGCAAATTTTGGGTTAGCCTTCAGCTTCTTCAGCGAATATTGTTTTATCTCTTTGATCGACTGAAAACATGTTTCACGGAGCGCCAATTTCACTTTGGGGAAAAACTAAAAGTCACACGATCACCAAATCTGGTGAATAGTTATTTAATGGTGTTTGTTGCGTTTTTGGCTTTAAATTCGGTATCTTTTTGAAAAAAATTCAGCTTTATCGGGACGAGTCGAGCAATAACGCGTTTCACATCCAAAATATCCATCAAAATCATTCGAACAGACTCGTGAAAAATGTCGAGCTCTCTTGTTATCTCTCTAACACTTGCCTGATGATTTTCAAGCACCACATTCTTCACTGTTTTAATATTTTCATCAGTTGAAGTGGTCGAAGGTCGTCCGGAGCAAGGCATGTCTTCAACGATCTCTCGACCGTCTTTGAAAGCTTTGTACCACTGGCAGCCTTGTGATTTTGATAAAACTGAATCACCATAAGCCTTTTCCAACATTCGCAACGATACCGCAAACGAATTTTGGTTAGAAATACAAAATTTGAGACAACTTCTTTGATCGATATTTTTATCCGTTGTAAAAATCGCAAGGCACTACTAAGGTCAACCGACTTAAGCAGCTGCTGTAAACAAACTGATTGACAGATCGCGCTCATATTGGCATAGTACAAGGTGCGTTCCAAAGTAAACAGAACTTAAAAAAAAAAAAACAGAACAAATGGTTTTTTCGGCAAAATCAATTTATTTTGTTCAAAATAGTCTCCTTCTGCTTCAATACAGCTTTTTGCACGGTCCAAAAGCATGTCGAACGAGTGTTTTAGCTCGTTGGCCGGTATGGCCGCCAGTATGCCGGTGCAAGCATTTTGAATGGCCTCTACGTCTACATAATGCTTTCCTTTCATGGGCTAATGCATTTTTCCGGAAAGGAAGAGGTCTCACGGTGCCATCATTAGGTGAATACGGGGGGTGCTTAATGGTTAAAATGTGATTTTTGGTCAAATAATCGTCCTTCGAATGTTGGATTCAGACCAATTTTTGGTCGTCAGTCGGAACAAACCGTGCACACACCTTTCGTAAGCCCAAATGTTCGGTTAAAATGCGATAAATCGATGGTTCGGAGATGTTCAATTCCATTTTCATGAATTTCAATGATGATTTCGGCTGGTTTTTGATGAATTCACGCACAGTTTCGATGGAATTTCCGGTGATCACGGATTTTGATTGGCCCACACGTTGATCGTCAAATCCTCACGACCACTTTGAAAACGTTGAAACCACTCGTGCACTCTGTTTCGGGATAGCAATCATCGCCATAAACTTGTTTCATCAATTGAAACGTTCCGGTAAAAGTTTTACCAATTTTAAAACAAAATTTAATGTTGGCTCTTTGTTCGAAGCTCATTTTCGCACCGATAACACAAACATACTAACATTTAAAACGCAATAACTTCACTTCCAAACGATGAAATTATCACTGGACAATCGATAAAGATAGCAGATTCTAACGCAACAGTCGACATAGAGATGGCGCCACCAGGGGGCGCTAGATTCAAAACAGCCTGTTGAGTTTGGAACTCACCTTGTATTCAAGAACTTAGTAAAATACATTTTTTTTGAAATATCATTTACCGGGAATTTAATAACAATTTTCGGGTGCCTTTTTTGTCTCAATATATATGTAGTTGTCGTGCAAAATGTCCGATCCACATCAAGTTCTTATATGGAAAACTTTTTTATCCGACGAGGTATCCTCACGAAATTTGGCATATAGTGGTATCCAAGTCTAGGCTACAATCTCCGACCGTAATATTGAAATCGGATCACTATAATATATAGCTGTCATACAAAATGACCGATCCGCATTAAGTTCTTGTATGGAAAACTTTTTTATCCGACGAGGTATCCTCACGAAATTTGGCGTATAGTGGTATCCAAGTCTAAGCTACAATCTCCGACCATAATATTGAAATCGGATCACTATAATATATAGCTGTCATACAAAATGACCGATCCGCATTAAGTTCTTGTATGGAAAACTTTTTGATCCGACGAGGTATCCTCACGAAATTTGGCATATAGTGGTATCGAAGTCTGGGCTACAATCTCCGAACAAATTGTTCAGATCAGAGCACTATAGCATGTACCTGCCATACAAACTGGCCGATTACAGCCATAAGATCCTTTATACCTTTTTATGCTCTTTCTTAAAGCTGCACCTGGAAATAGGGCTATCATATGTATATTCGGTGCAACCGAAACTAATATTTTTTCTCCTTCTTTATTTGTTTTTGTATTTTCTTTACCTTATTTCCCTTCAAAAAGTAAAAAAAAAATACTTTTGTCGTTCATAGTGCTTGAAGTTTAATTATAAGTATTTTGCTACTAGCCAAAAACTATTTATTTGATGTTTCGTGAAAATATTCCACTAAACATTCATCCACACACACACACTCAAATAAGCGCACGCGTACACATACACATGCAGTGTGTTCGTGGTCTTCGCACTTTCATGCAAAATATGAAATTTCTGGCATTTCTCGGTATTAAATTTAGCCAAGCGATTACCTCCCCTTTAAATACACACATACATACATATATACTACATATACATATACTACATATAAATTGACTGATTTGCATATTTCCGCAGAAACCATCAATATCACATTTCGGTTTTAAGTGAAAAATTATAAAACAAAAAAAATTGCACAAACGCTGGCTGTACTCAGCGATAAAATGTAAAAGAACAGCAACAATAACAACAACAACAACAAAACAATTAAGTCAAACTAAAAGTTCATTAATGAATGACGCGCTTATTGACCTCTTTGCCGCGTCAAACCACACACACACACACACGCGCGCAACTTTACAACTAAGCGTACATATATATGTATGTATGTGTTTGTGTGTATATGTAATTATATGTTTGCACTTGTATGCGCCATTAAGCTAAAAGCCTTGCGCGTGTGACGCGCACACTGATCCATTTGACGTCGCTGACCTGCACACAAACACCTGAGCGTGTAAACAACAAGCAGCGCGCACACACACACAAACACATATATGTAAACCTGAATATGCATAGATGGGTAAATACATATGTATGTATGTTGAGATGTATATTTGTTAAAGTGTGTATGTATGTTTGTGTAAGCCATGTGGACACCTGTCCATTAAGTCGTTTGTATTTTAAATTGAAATCGAGTCGCGTCGGCAATGATACCTGCTGGTCAATGGGTGCTTTTTTCGGTGAATGGTGATGGCTCACTAATTTAGCGGCAGAGATGAAACGAGGCACACGCTTAACACGGTTCGAGGTGTTTGGATTAGCGTTGCTCCCCAGCAAACACATACATACACAGCCAAGCACAGGTATTGTCACTGCAAATGTTCATCAATACAAATATGCATGTAGATGTACATATGTATATGTATGTATACATAGAGAGTCCGCCTCACGCTCTTGGCCAATGTTAATGAAACGTTAACGAATTTTGAAATGCCGTTTTGTATGCGTGAAGCTTTCTTGTTAGCGTTATTAAAAACAAAAGTAAGAAAATATAAAAATGAAGAAGTTTAGCAATGCAGGAGCTCACCTATAGTTGTCTGCTTGTGTGTGTGTGTATGAATTTTGAACTTTCTTCAATGTTGCCTTAAGAGATTCTTAACATTTTAAAGTTTGACTGAGAGCATACATTTGTTATCGATAGTTCAAATAACATTATAACTGTAAAGCCAAACTCTTTTCCATACAGTTTAATGAGAAATAATCTGAATGTAATGTTTACAAAAACAAACGTTGACTTCTGTTGCACTGAAGCTATAAGATACAAAAGCTTCCCTATGAGTATGGGATTATGATCATACACTCAATACGATCGTGTGCAAAATTTCTGAAGAATATCGCAATAACTGAAGGACTAGCTCGAGTATATGCAGACAGTCTTACATGGCTAAATTGACTCAACTCGACTCATTTTATAGGATCTCCGAACGAACTTAATACACCCTCTTCAGGGTATGAAATTTGTAAAAGTTACCATCTAAAGCTTACTACCTGATTTTTAATTTAAGGGCTTACAGCCACTTCTGAATTCCAAAAAAATCGACTTTTTTGCTTATAACGGGTGATCCAGGTAGATGTACTTTTTTCAATAGCCTTTTTTTGACTGATCGCGCGTTAGTCGCATCAAGCTGTCTTGTTATTTCAATTCAAAATTGTTGGCGTTTCATTATGGAAGGATTTACGAATGAACAGCGTTTACAAATCGTTCAACTTTATTGCGTAAATTCACGTTCTGTAAAGAATGCGTTTCGCGCGCTTCTCTCAACTTATGCTCAACATAATCGGCTTACTGAGCGTACTATTCGCAATACCATCACCAATCAAAGCCACAGCATTCATGATTGGATAAAATTTGACCAAAAATAGCACGTCCAACAGGCCGTGAAGAAAATATAGCAGCCATTGCTGAGAGTGTAATGGAAGACCGTGGAGAGACGATTCGGGTCCCTACGCACCAATTCGGACTGACGTATGGAATGACTTGGCGCAATTTACGGCGAGAACTTATATTGAAATACAGCTTGTGCAAGAACTGAAGCCGCTCGACCTCACCAAGGAGCATCGCTTCGCTCTATGGGCTCTTGAAATGCTTCACATCCATAGCCACAAGCATCTAACATTTTTGAGCCAAATTTTGTTCAGCGAAGACACCCATTTCCGGCCCAATGGGTATGTAAACAAGCAACATTACCGCATTTGTGACGAAGAGTACCCTGAAGAGATTCAAGAGCTGTCATTTCATCCAGAAAAATGTTATGGCTTGTGGGCCAGTGGAATCATCGGTCCATATTTCTTCAAAAATGATAACGGTAAGAACGTCACCGTCAATGGCGACCGTTATCACGCTATGATAACCGATTATTTGATGCCGGATATTGAAGCTCGTGATCTCGGCGACATTTGATTTCAAAAAGACGGCGCCAGTTCCCACATCGCATCAATTAATGGATTTATTGAGAGAACACTTCGGTCAGCAGATAATTCCATGTTTTACGCCGCATGTCATTCGGCAGTTACCAATTGAAATGCTCGAACGAGTCGGAAATTGGAATTGACGGTTGAACTATTTGAGATGTGGCCGCGACAAACATTTGAAAGAGATAATCTTCAAGAAATAAATGCCAAAGAATGTTATTTCCCATTCAATTTATTTTTTTCTTTGAAAAAGTAGGGAACCTGGAAATGGATCACCCTTTATATTGAATGTACATGTTTTTGAAAAAATTATCCGAAAATTTTTAGTTGATCCGGATCAGGGATATGAACATACATACATTTAGTGTAATCGGCTCCCAAAATAATACCTGCTTTTTTCTCGAAACGCTGTTTTCAAAAAAAACAAAAAAACGGTAAGCCCCTTTGAAGTGTAATCTTTTTCAAAACAGCGATGTATGTATCAAAACTTTGACTAGCCCTTCGATCATTTTAAGCACACAATGCTTGCTCACCGCTAGATACCTTTCTTCGGAGATCCTTCTGAAGATCCCGTAGCCGATCAATGGAATCCAAAATTTTCAAAACTATTCACTTATTAAAGCTCTTTAAATTCTGTAAATGCACAATAACTTTTTTTTTTTTGTTATAAATTGCCTGTTCAAAAATAGTTCACGAAAAATCTCCTGTTTTCTGACTTGCAAGTGGATATAGTCCTTAAACGGATATAGCCCTTAGTTCTGAATCCAACAATACATTAAAAATGAGTAGAAACTTGACTGCGATGATCGTTTCTTTTTGGTGCCAACTTGCGAATGTAGAGAGTATGCATACTAAAATCATTACCTAGACTATAGTTAAAAAAATTAGAACGGAAAAAACTTTTCATTTTTTTTAGTAATTATTAATATTGACAACATTGTGGGCAGTTATATTCAGTCAAACCGATCGTTGTGATTCGAAAACGTCGGTACGATTTTTCCCATATCAATTAAAATGGTTTCCAAGTTGCCGCGTGTGACAAAAGACCATATCTATTAGAGTAAGATGCTGTTGGTACCTACTGTAATCTTTAAAACGGTAATAATTAGATATTTTGTAGATACCAGAAAATCTATAAGTCCATCTAACTACTTTTAACCGTGAATAACTCAGCCCCAGCTAAGACAGATAGTTAAATTTTTGTCAAATTAAGAATTCCTCGAGACTTTTGGGCTACTTGTCTAGCTGGTGTTGTCTCGATCGTCGCTGAGATCGTTTGCCGTCTAAGTACTTATCCATATGAAGAAAATATTTGGTACAGCATCAGTATTTCTCTGTACGCACGCTTTTAAAGGCGGTTCCCTTTGTGCCCAAAACCTTGCCTAACTAATTTTTTTTATTAATTAATTAAGCGTATAAACTTTATGTTGTTCGTCAAACCCCTCTAATTATTAAACAAATAATATTTTGCTTATTTTTTATGTTTTATGAAAGCCTATTTTTGTTTGTATGTATGCATGTGTTAATTTACATACCCACCTTTTGTTTTTTAATAAATCCACAAAAACACTTTCAAATTTCCAAAGCGATTGGATAGTCATGACTGCGCTCTGCCATAGACCTCAAGTCGCCAACCGAGCTTTGGAATCTATCAGTAATATGTGTGTATGTATAGGTGAATGTGTGTTATCGAAATGAGCGCGTTTCGAAATCTAAGGCGACATTGTGTCTCGCTGTAAAAAAAAAATTGATATTCACCAAACGGTCCAGTAGGGCAGGCTGGGAACAGGTTGTCTCGAGCGTGAACCAGCACAGCTGCTTAGCGACTTTGACGCCGATTGTATTTGCATTTTGTCGATGGATTAGTAAATAAATAAAATTAGCAAAGGCTTGAATATTATCTTACCAATTATTACTAGATAGTAAAATATGTTATTGAATAGAGGAAAAAAATAAAAGAAAAACAGCAATTTTAGAGGCTGTCAAGTGAAACGAGTTTCAGACCTGAACGAATCGCGGATTGCTTCTACAAGCGGAGAGATGAATATATATTTATCGTATATGTATACATATGTACATATACATATGTATTTACTATATTAAAGCATCTCAGTTAGTATATTTATATTTGATATATCTACAGGAATATGTTAAATACTCTACAGTGAAGCTTCAAACTAGTCAGGAAAGTAGAATTTTCTGACTAAAGTTGAACTAGTCAGGCAAACATTAGACTTATATCTAACTTTTAGCAGCTGATTCAGAATATGAGCTGGATTTTTGAGCATCAATATTTCTTCATAAAAAAGCATGGATTTTCCGAACTAAATTAAATTCATTTCTGATGTTGTAACTCGAACTAGAGTGTTATGTAACTGTTTTCAACTATTATGCAACTGGTACTTTTCTGGTCAAAATCTGATAATTAAGACAGTAGCAGGCTAGCATGTAATAATTTTTTTTCTAGCATGAGAAAAAAGACAATAGGCTCATTAGTTTCGATCATCATAACCAGTTCATACCTAGTTCATAATCAGTTTATAACCAGTTTATACCACTGTGTTTTTACCACTCTTAACCAGTCTATATCCACTTTTTAACCAGTTTATATCACTGATTCTCTACCAATCATAACCAGTTTATAACTACTTTTTAACCAGTGATTTTCTACCACTCTTTCATGCTCTCAGTTTCTTATATACTCCTATAGGTATTTTATCATATCTGTGCATGTATGTTCATATACTTGTACTTTGAACATATGTTCAAAGTATTAAAAAAATTTCAACGTGACAACGGCAGATATCATAAATCATCTGTATTAGAAACGCCTCAACATGTAACTTTTATTGCTGCCATCACTTTGATACCCCGAAAAGTTGCTGCTAATGCAACAATTAATTTTTGAAACTTTCTTTCCAGCAATATATGTATGTATGTATACAAATACACACAGATATGTAATACATGTAACGATTCTCGATAACGGTTAATTTCTTGAAATACTCAATCAAGCTTTGTTCGAATACCGCCACTTACAATCAGTTATATTTATACCCTGAACAAGGTATGAAATTTGTAACACCCATAAGGAAGCGTCACCCTATAAAATATGCTTATATGATATATAAACGATCAGCGTGATGAGCTGAGTCGATTTAGGTCTGTCGGTTTGTCCATCTGTTTCTCTATATATTCGCGAAATAGTCCTTTAGTTTTTGAGACACCGAACCACTTTAGTATATAGCTGTTATACAAACTAAACCATCAAGTTCAAGTTCTTGTTGAAAAACCTTTTTTATTTGACAAGATGTTCTTTCTAAATTTGGCTTGGATTAGTGCCTAAATCAACGATACAATCTCCGATTAACTAAACGTTATGCTGATTTTGATTTAGAACAACATGAAATCGAGAGCAATCTTTTCAAGAAAATCATCTTCTCCGATGAGCTTTACTTTCATCTAAGTGGCAGTTACCCACTGTCGATTCTGTTCCACAAATTATTCATAAATAACCATTATATTTGAATTGACAGTTTGGTGTGGTTTTTGGCCTGATGGAATCATCGGTTCGTACTTCTTTGGAAATGAAGCTGGTGACACCGGGACTGTCAATGGAGAACGGTATAGACCGATGTTTACCAACTTTTTATGGCCGCAATTGGAAGTAGTTGATTTTGACTACACCTGGTTCCAACAAGACGGAGCTACGTGCCACATAGCACGTGAAACAATCGAATTATTGTGAAAAAAGTTTGTAGATTTGATTATTTCAATAAATTGGGACTTTGAGTGGCCTCTAAGAAGTTGTGATTTAACATCATTAGACTACTTCTTGTGTGGTTATTTGAAGTCATTGGTCTTTAGCAATAAATCAGACTCTCTTCAAGCTTAAGAAGTCAATATTGAAAGTGCTATTCTTGACATATGAACATACGTCTTGATTTAGTTGAAAAATTACTCGAATATTGGGTTAATCGGATTCGTTCCTGCAAAAATAGCCGTTTGAATGATGTTATATTTAGAACTTAACTGCATCGATTGTACTTCACATTAAATAAAAACTTTTAAATTTCCTTAACAATTAGTTTTTTTTTTTTGTGTAAGAAATGATATTGGAAAACCCTGTATAAGGTGTAGTGTATCCGAATCGTGAGCATCTTATATCCAGCTCTGTAAGGCCACGAAGAAAGTAGGAAGACTCCTTCTGCTAAAGTGAGGGATGCAGTCGTCGGTGATTCAATGAACCTTGCCATAAAAAATACAAAGCTTTGCTCTATATTTCATCAGCAAGTTGGATCTTAATCATCGTTTAAGCAAACAATATTTTTGGGTTGAAGCCAGCCTGTAGTCTTTCAAAATTACCATTTTTCGCCTCTCTTCTTTCACTGATCGATCTGTCAACTTAGAGTGTGACTTCATTCGACACTGCAAAGTCCCCCATGAACTCAAAATGCTAGAAATAAATAAGGGCAAACGGTGCTTAAGTATTAACGTCACCTCAGCAATTTAATGGTTTTTAGAAAGAAATTCTACGCGAAAGAGTTAAGGACATCCTGTTCTCGAACTGAGCACGGTTATGTTTTGAAGCACGAGCGAAGGCCGTCAATGTACCGTTCCTACATTTGTCTGGTCTAAAGTAACCGCAACGAACCCGAATTTTTATGCGATCACGGATGCTCAAGCCGATACAACAACAACAACAACCGCCAATAAAGAAAGAATTTCTAAGCGAAACACTAAAAACATCCTATTATTACGTTGCTCATTCCTGCTACGGTAGCGTTAATACGTACATACATACATACATACGTGCCGTACGAGTTCTAGTGGAACAGACATTATCGCGTCCTGTTTTATCTCAAATTCGCACCTCTGAGAACGAACCGAATAACGCATTCTCCTCTGTCCTCTGTACTTACAAACTTACATACATACATACATACTTATGTAGATATGTGAATACCTCGACTGCATAACTCCGTTTTCGATTTTAATGTTTTGTTTAATCTCCTACTCACAGCAGCGTGTAAGGTACAGTGTGCGCCAAAAGTCTGCACAATTTGCCATAACTCTGTGGAGCACGCACAAAGTGTATTTATTGTTGTTATTACATTTACTCCAATACTTACTTGTTGTTGTTGGCTTGCGGTGTTGGTGGTACTGCATTTGTTGTTGTTTTTATATACTTAGTTTTACATACAAACATATTGACGTGTGTAACAAGAAACCCGAGCGCCACAGCCACGCAAATCTTTACGCTCAACTTCCGCTTGTAATCAAACAGCAAAACAGAAACCAGCGACCAGATCGAAAACGAAAACAGAACACCAAAACAAAACAGCGAAGCGATGCAGCAGAAGAATACGAAGTAAATACGCACAAACATACATACAAATCTACATATATGTGCATATATTCCATCCAACTGCAGAGCAACAATAGCAACAAACAACAATGCGAGTTGAACGAACGCAGTCGAGTTGGTTTTTGGTTTTGGGTGGTACGCTGACGCGCTGGCTGCGCCAATGCAATGCAAATAACGGAGAAATTCAAGGAATAAATTGTGGATTGCAAGTGTGAGCGCACGAAACGCGCGCGCGAACAGTACAATGCAGCAACTGCAGCGATAAAGCAGCGAAGAAATGCCAACAGTGGTGAGAGAGAGCGCGCGCGCGAGAGAGAGGACGCGTGAGCGAAATAATGTGTGCTGCGAGTATGTGCAACGGCAACGACACCATTTCCTCAACGGAGCAGCATTATTGAAATTCCTTTCGAATTACAGGCAGCAAGCAACACATATGCACACAAACAAACAACAACAAATTTAGCTAGGGCTGTGTTTTTATTTAAGTTCGCATGGACTTGCTGCGCCAATGCTACGTTTGCGCCGAAAAACAAGTGAAACAGCAACGAAAAAAGCAAAACAGAGAGTCGTGCAGCGCACGAAGTTTCCAACGGCAGCGTTCGTGTCGTTTGTAGTTAGCTGCGAGCGGGGAAAATCTAGTAGTGGCCTCTTCAACAATATTCACTGCTATTTGGCGCTCCACTCGCAAGGGGAAACACAGCACCATTCATTTTCGTTCCACTGCGCTCGTGGCTCAAAGCATATGCTATGGCCTATAGGAACATTGTGAGATTTGCCGAAACATTGAAAGCGATGCAGTTCGATGGCACTGTCAGCGCAAATGTAGCGACAGTTTATTTTTAAACTTTGATCGGTTTGGACGCTTTTGAAATTTAGTAGAACGCGTAGTGTGCGCTACTTGTAAGTTGGGGCGCCAAACAGTTACATATTTGAAAAAAAAAACACAGAAAAGTGAAAGAAAACAAAATAAAGCAAAAGCTTGTAATAGCTAAATAATTAAAGATTAAAAGCATATTTAGTGAAAAATTGTGAAACAGTATTATTAAAATAAAAATTTCACCGTATTTAAGTGAAGCAGTGCAGTGCTAAGTAGCAAACCAAAACAAAACACGAAAACAGCCTATGAAGTGGTATAAGCACAAAGTGTTTTCAAAAAATCAACAAACAAGTGCTTATCTATAAAATTATTGATTTTGACAAATAAAAGTGCAGTATTGCTGCGCTAGAAAATAAAAACGCGAAATATTTATTTTTGCAAATTCGGCAGTGCATTAAAAAGCAAAACAAAAGGCTACAAGCTGATAGCCCGTGAATATTTGCAAATAACAAAGTGTTCGGTGCAACAAATGTTTAAGGTAAAATTGCCAAATTGCGTGCAGCGTAAAAATTTTTTATTTTGAAATTGCAATTTTTAATGAAAATTGTGGCAGCTCAAGTCAAGCCAATAAAAATTAATATAAAAGTTCTGCAAATGGCCGTGAATATGCCAGTTTTCATTGTAGTTCTTTGAAGTGCGTTTTCCACAAATATTATTTTTTTAAGTTATTGCATTTGGTTTCCAAATGAAAACAGCCTCCCCAATGAAATGTAAAAGTTGGTCGAATAAAATCAACAATTTTGTTGTGCGTCGCCTGAAGTCTATAAAGGTAAATAAACTTGGGCAAAATGTACATAAATTTACATATAAGACGTAAGCAATTTTGCTACTGCTTTTTGAGTACTTTTTTGTGTTAATTGTGGTTTTGTACAAAAAGTAGAGAATTATTGAAAATTTGTGTTGGCTTTAAAAATTGTTTATATTGTAAAAATAAGAATGCGGAACCACTTCGTTTTTAATGAGAAAAACTATAATTTGCGAATTCGATTTTTATACATACTTCTTTTTGAAAACTTTTGTTTTTTTGTATTTTTTTAACTTTTGCTTAAAATGTGGTTTACACAGAAGGTATGGAAAAAATAAAGTAACAATTTAACTATTAAAAATTATAGTTAAAAGCAGAACCAGGATCATCCCCTTTTATTGTTGTGAGAAAAACTATTTTTCGTATTTTGTTTTGATTTTTTACATGTTTAATGCGTTTACAATAAATATGCACTTTATAATTATAAATACACGACCAATAGCTTCCTTTTTTATATATCAAACAAATATTTAAGCGCTTGAGCTTGTGTAAAGGACTTTTATTTGAAAAAAATATATGCGAAACACACATTTAGCGAACAAAATATTTATATTTAATAAAAAAAAAGCATTTATATGCGACAAATAATAAACTAAATATTTCAAAATAACAAAATATTATTTGAAAAATCAAAAAATAAATAAATAAAAATAAAAATATGTTTATAAAACATTAAAAAAGAATAATAATAAAATAGCTAAATTTTAAATTGTTTTTTTAATTTATTAAAAAAAATGGAATATAAAAATTATTAAAAAAATAAAGAAATATTATTAAAAAAATTAAAAATAATAAATATAAAAAAAAAATAAAATAAAAAATAATGAAATTTAAAAAATTTATAATTACATTTATAACGAAATATAAACAGTAGGTTAAAGCTATATAGCCTATTAAGGCCTCAGGAAATAGTTTAAAAACTTTTTTTAAATAAAATTGTAATGATACCGAAATATATTTTCATTTTTGGAAAACACTTTGTGTTTAGTTGGAATTCTGTATGATTTATTATCAATAAATAAGAGGCAGTACTGTATGTACTTGGATTTTATTGTTTATTGCGCTGTGAGGAGATACAAAATTGCGTGCGATAAGAAAATGCATGCCTAATATTCTCTATAACTTTTTTTTTATAGGGTTTTAGTAGATTTTATGATGAAATATTTCAAAATTGTTATATTTGCTATATGCTGATATTTCTTGGAACAGATGTTCCTGAAAAATATGCTATGGATAGACAAATGATTTTTACTTAGTTATAACCTTATGGTGTTATTAGTTTTATTTTTTCATATATAATTTTTTAAATTATTTTTTTATTTATTTATTTTATATTCATATTTTATTTAATTTACAAATGTTTGAAAATTTGCTGCTGTAATGTTAATAAAAAAATTAAATTCTTTAACATTAAAAAATATTAAGCAAAATTTTTAAAAAATTAAAAAAGAAAAACACTTGAAACCCCGAAAATAAAATACAATTACAAAACTATAAATATTTCTAACGGGAAAAACACCTTGCCATAAAGCAAAATTGATAGCATAAAGCGAGATATAGCAGAAATATATTATTTAGGTATGTAAGTAAATAAATACGGAAATTTCGGCTGTAGCGTACAAAGAGAAGGGAGCGCAGAGCGCAGCTGCTACAATGTAATCATTTACAGTTGCTTTGTTTTTCTACATTTTTTGTTTTTGTACGTCCTTTTCGAAAAGATAACTAAAAACAGCAAAATATTCGGTAAACAACAATAACAAAGGCCACACAAAAATAACAAAATAAAGATTATGCTGCTTACTTGTGTAAGTGTTTGTGTGTGTGCAATTGTGTTTGTGTACAACGGCCAAAAGAAATTCCACGAATGCTGCAGTGTAAGCAGCAACAATAATAATAACAACAGTAACAGTAAAAAAAACACAATAATAATAACAACACAATAGCGACAACAACGCCAACAACAACATGCATACACATAAATCCAGGTCATTGTCGTCGTCGTCATCGCCAGCGTCAGCGCCAGCGACTTTTGGACAGTCACTACAAACAGACGCACTGACGGCCTAACACGCTGACTGACTTGCTGTCTGTCTGCCTGCCTGTGTATCGGTCGTTTAGACTTTTGGTCTTTTCTTTCTTCGCCGTTTATTTTGTTATTTGCAAGCTGTTTCGATTGCCTGCTGCTGCTGCTGGCGCAAAAGAAGCTCATAAAGCAATTTTGCTGCAGTCAAAACAAAATGCGAAAATGTTGCAAAAAAGATAATAAATAAAATAATAATCACACACAAAACGGAATGCGAAATTAATGTAAATATAGTGTGTTGCGAAAAGCAACAACAAACAAACAAGCAGAGCTTGATTGAAATTTTTGTAAATGTGTGTTTATATGTATGTGTTTGTGTTTATAAAAATGCAGCAGCGGCACGCATAGCTTTAAGCGGCACATAATTAAGGCAATTGAAAAGGCAAATCTCACAATAAATACGCAAAAATACAAATTAAGCGAAAATATTTTAATTTGGTTTAGTTTTTTACTTATTTTTTTATTGTATTTTTTTCGTGTTGTTTTAATTTTTTTCTTTTTTGTTGATCATTTCGGTTTTTTCGTTTTAATTTGCATTTATCTTTAAATGTATTTGTTTTTAAAAGTGTTTACTTATATTTTTATTTATTTTTTCTTTATTTTTATTTTCTATTTTTTTTTTTTTTTTCTTTTTTTTTCTTCTTTATTTTTATTTTTTTTTCTATTAAATTTTTATTTTTATATCTTAATTATATTTTGCTTTTATACTTTTCTTATTTCTTGTTTTTTGTTTTGATTTTGTAAATTGTGAAATTTTGCTTTATTATTGTTTGTGTTGTGGCATTGGCGGTGACTTTCCAGTTGTTTTACTCCAGCTTAGATTGCCTTACCAGTTTCTTATACATATTTTTGCCGTTTGTCGCTCGCTCCGCTGCCTACCGCCTGCCTGCCATATTGTTTATTTTCACTTGGCTATTTGGCTTGGAGTTCCTCTTTTACTTTCAGCTCTTTCCGCCTTTCACTTAACTGCGTTTGTTTGCATGCCGCGTTGGTATGTCGACTGAATTTCTCATTTTTAATATTTATAATATTTGTATATAAACAATATTTATTTGTACGCGCAATATTTCCACGTAGAATTAGATATTAAGCCATATAGTATAGCCTTCAATGACAGTGGAAGGATACCGAACTCAAAAAGAGTTCGAAATCGTTGTTTTTAAAGCAGGCTAATATTGTTTGATAGAAATATTAGACGGAAAATAATTTATTATTATTTATTTTTAAATATTTTTCAAATTAAAATATTAACTTAAACAAATTTGATTTTTACTGGAATAAATAATAAAAAATTGTGCATCTAATTTGAGAAAAGCAAATTTTGAATGTAAAATTTTAAGTAGGTCATAGGGTTAGCTTGTTATTGCATTCAGAAAATTTTTTGTCGGATAAAAAAATATTTTTTTAAAGCATGAAATGCTATTTTTATATTTTTAATGTTGTTTTTGAATTTGTTGTCAGAAATTTGAAGTTTTAATTAGATCATATCATTTAAGCAAAAAAAAAAAAATCCTTTTATTACAATTAATTTTTCACTATATCAGCCATATAAACCTAAAAAAATTAGGTATAGTTAGCAATAGTTTAACCATTTAGCTCGTCACCAAGAGAGTGAACATTTTGACCTTAACGGATATATTGCGCCAACAACAACAACTATTTTAAAACAAAATTTCTAAGCATTTTTTTTTTATTTTTACCTCCATATAAATAATGATAGCACAGACATACATACGTACATAATAAATTTAGTTTTGTTTAATTAAAATACTCTTCAAAATATTTTCGAAGATTTTTAATTTTTAATTATTTTATATATTATTATAGTTGATACCACTTTTTATGCACAAAAACAATGTTATATAATATTATTCCTCTGCCTTTACCACCCAAAACTTCATTTGCTTGGGTGTGTGTGTATGTGTGTGCGCGAAACCCACCCTAACGCCATTTGGCGCAACTTAACGGTTTGTTTATGGTAGACACCTGAATATCCCTTTATCCTTTTAATGTCAATTTCTGTTTTGTTAACTAAATTCGCTCTAGGTAACTGCCCTCGTTCAAGCGCAAAATGTACACAAACACCACACATTCACATACACGCATTAACATTTAATTTATACATTTGTATGTGTGTATGTCTGCCTGCTTGTGGCACAATAAAATAGGAAGTAACATGATTTCCTTTATGGAATTTTTCTCTATCTCTTGGCGCACTTCCGTTCGCTCCCTTTATTGCCGTCGCTCTTGTAGCACACACTTGAGTCGTCGGCTGTTGCAAGTACTTGTGTGTTGTCTACAACAACTATTGGTTTTTATTACATATTTTAATGGCGTCTGCGCCGCAAGTACCTACATAATTTATGGCTGCCCTTTTTTTCAATTCCGCTTTGCGCGCTTCACTCCCTTTCGCCTACTTCCTCGCATACCTACATACACACATGCATCTGTGTTCATATGTATTTACTGTGGAAGAAGAAGCAGCAGCGACACACGCGCTAGTTTTCCATTACCTCGTGTTTATTTATTCTTGTTTTGTTGCTTTTTTCATGCTGTCGCTGCATTTTATGGCTTGTTATTGTTTATTTTTGTTGTTGCCACCACTCGTTGTTAGTTTGTGTTTGTGTGTGTGTGTGGCTGTGTGCGTGTTGTGAAACTATGGAAAATTTACAATTCTCTGTTTTGTTCTGTACTTCGCATCTGTTGCCTTCTCCTTCACGCGACTGTAGCAAATGTAATATGCACACACAGGCACACAGTCGTATTCATGTAAGCGCTTACAGAAAAACTCGAGGCCCCTTTACAATGTTTTCTGCTTTCAGCCTCGTTTTCATTTTCGTTCTCGCCGCGCCCCGTTCACTTGTGCGGCAGCCGTCAATGACGACGACAACGACAACTGCAACAACAACTACGCACTAAAACTGCAGCCACGGCAACAACAACAACGCCAACCACTAGAAGAAAGATACATACATACATACCACGTTGCATGTGTGGCAGTGGCAACAACTGCAGCAATGCGTTACATGGCAGCCAACAGTTACAACACAGTGCCATCAGTTTTTTTCTTGTTGTTGTTGTAGTCAAAGCAATGCATAATCTTGCCGTCGCTGGCACCACACCCCGCGCTGTCACTTGATGCCGTCGTTGTCGTCGGCGTCGCAGCTGCCGTCGCGTACGACTTTTCAGCTAACTCTTGGCCTCCCCTTGCTGCCTTTTTTTCTGTATTTTTGTTTTGTAGCAACTTTCTGCGCTTATCTACATTTGTTTGTATATGCTGCCTGTCTCAGTGTCTGTCTGTTTGTTTATCTGTCGCATCGGCTCGTTATGCGCTGCTTGGTTTAGCTTTTACTGCTATTCAATATGGTATTTTGTCGTTGTTGTTGTTAGTGTTTTTCTTGCCTCGCGTTGATTGCCACCGTCACTGTTTTTGTTGTATTTTTGCTGGTCTTTATTTGTGGTTGTTGTAATTTCTTTATGCTGTTGCTGTTATTGTTTCGTTGTTGTTGTTATTGTTTTTGTTGTCTTTGTTACTTTTGTTGTTTTGGTTACATTTCTTGTTAATTTTGTTGTTGTAACTTTTGTTTTTGTTATTAGTGTTGTTCTTGTTGCTGTTGCCTCAGCCTAGTTTCGGTTTCAGTTGATTTAATTTCGGTTTCTGTTTCTCTGTATCAAAATCGCTTTGACTACCTTTTTGTTTTGACGGCGAACGATTTTTTTTCCGTAATTTTTTTTTTTTATTTTGAAATTCTGCTTTTCCGCTTATTCGCTTGTCGCCCATACGTCTTCTGGTTGTCTCTGCATATCTACTTTACTATTTGCTGTTGGCTTCATTCTTCGTATGTTGCTCTTGTTTCTGTCCACATACAGTACTGTGCATAGAAATGAGACTGCATGCTTTTTTTAAGTTTTAAACTAATGTTTTCAAAGAGATATTGTGACTTTTGTATTTTTGTGATTTTAGAACCAATTCATTAACATTTCTTGTACTCTATCATATAAGTTTACCCTCTCTATACATATGTACATATCTTATTTTATTTTAATTTCCAATTGCTATCACATTTTCCACGCCCTGCTGCTTCACGCTTCTGCCCTTGGGGTGGCAGCGCGGACAGGTTTCGTTTTTCAAAATTTAATAAAAATTGAAGACAAAAATTGTCAAATCATCCTTCAGTCCATACACTCATACATTTACCTAAATACTTGTATTTACACACGCACATATTTACATGCATATGCATGTACCTGCCTGTAACGCCACATTGTTGTCTATTCTTGCTCAGTTAAATTCATTTAAGTGGCGACGTCACTCACTGCTCCACGACTCGCGTTCGCTTATGGCCTCTTTACGTCGAGCGCTCAGGGTTTCGTTTTACAGTTTTTACTTCCTGATTGCTGGTCTCAGCACTATTTCGCCTCAATGTAAACTGCTGCGCATGGCTTTGTAGTTAGGTAGAAGGTACTAGTATTTCACTGGCAGACAGCAGACATATTTACACACACATACACACCTACTTGTGGGCCTAGAAGATTCCCCTTTCTTGTTGTCAGCTTGATTGGCCTCAATGTCTCAATGTTCTCTTTACATATACGCATACATGCAGAAATATGTAAACACTGTCTTGTTTTGCATTCAAAAGTGTCTGACTGCATGCATATCCGTGCATGTGCATGCATGCGTGTGTGTGTGTTTTCGCTTGTACTTTTGCATGGCATTGCAGATGTCTGATTGCCGCCAGTTTATTGTTTTGTTCCCACAGCGTCAAAATGCACAAGTGGCTTCAGTGCATTTGTATGTGTGGTTTGTTTTTCTGCTCTTTGTTTTTGTTGTTGTTGTTATTTTTATGTTTTGTTTTGCTTGCATTTTTATTACATCGCTCTTGCTTGTTGGGTCGCGCTTTGTACAGTCTTGTTTTGATTGCGCTCATTGGTGGCACTTAAAAAGCGGCAACAGCTCATGCAACGAGCAGATAACAACAATAATAATAACAACAATACACATTGCGAACGAAAATTAAACAAAGAATGCGTTGCCGTGCTCCATTTTCATGCCGCAAACGTAATGCTGTTAAACATTTACATAAATACATATATTTGTTTGTAGGTGAAAATATACATTTATATGAATGTGTGTATGTGTGTGCTTGTTTTTGTATATGCGTCGCTTTTCCGTTTCCGTAAACAGCTTTGAGGCTATTTGACTGCTGCAACGTCATGCTATCTTCCTCTGCTGCTCTGCGCTTTGTTTTTGTTTGTGTGCTTTCTTGATTGTTATTGTTGTTGTGAGTTGCAATTTTCGAGAAGGTTAATTGAAAGCAACAGAAAGAAAAAAACGAAAACAAAAAATCGAAAGCAAAAATGTGTGTTAAAAACGAAAAGAAAAACAGAGAATTCGCAGGCGCACAATTTGAAAGGCAGCGCACCTTCACACACGCACACAAACACACATACATAAGTATAACAAATACATATCTACTAACAAGCAAGCAAGCGCACCAACAGCCAGCTCACCCAACAGTTTTGCCTGCAATCCCACCCAACCGCAGCGCCTGCATAGCCACGCACACACATAAATATCCAAACACATTCACACGCACGCACACACCCATACATAGAGCAATACTTGTAATTATGTTTGAACGTACGTAATCGCATAAAATCGGCATTCCACACTCAACAACTTCAAAACAAGTGTAGCTAGTAAATTGTAGCTGCCATTGAGCGTTTTGGTGGTGTGGCGCAAACCAATCGGGCGACCTACTAGTACGCTCTCGGGCGCGCGCACACGCTCTCAGCCTACCTTTCGTGGCGCGCGCTCACACAAAATAACGCCGAAATTCATTGAGAAACAACCGTAAAACAGTCGTTTTTCAGCCGATATGCGCGAGCGCTCAACAACAACCTCTTCTAGCGCTCCACCTAAATAATAAAAACAAAAAAATATAATAACAGCAAGCTATTTTTCTATCCAAACTATATTTACGTATAAACATTATACGAAAAACTATTTATGCTGCATTTAAGCTCATTCACTCACTACTGCTTGCAGCTTTTGTGAGAGAGCACAAGATTTCAAGATTAATTTTTTGTTTTTGGGCTTTGCTACAAGTTCGTACGTCATGGCTTGCTCGCTCAATAGTTGCTCGCCTTGTACACCTATTACACATTCCTCGCCTATGGCTGCTTTTTTGTTGTCGTCGTAACATCGTCGTCAACAGCTATATTGTTGACTCTTCGCCTATGCAGGCGCATGTGCGTGTGTGTATGTGGGGCGCCACAAGATTGAGCGCAACCGAAGTGTACATATACAGGGTAATGTGGAGCGGTTTTTCAGTGAGCGCCACTCGCGTATACTTCAGTGTATATGTTTTAGTACGTAAGCGCCTAGCTTTTTTAACAGCAACAACACACAGCAAGCAGAGAGATTTGCTTTAGGAATTTCCCCATTCTGCCAATCTCGCACAGCTTCAGCAGGTCGCCAGCGAGTGAAACGCGCTCGTTTATTCGGTTACGAATGTTATAATTTTTTCATTCTTGATTAGTTTCTGTGGCGCTTTTGTCGAGACGGACGTCTTTCTGAATTAACAGAAAGCTGCACGGACAAATATAATATTAACAGTACAGTGCTCAAGAAAAAAATAATTACATATAATATATGTATATAATTCAAGAGAGCAAAAAATCATAAGAAATTGTGTATAATATATATATATATATATAAGTAATTGTAAAAAATTTTGCGAAAAAGTGCTAAAAATCAGTAAACAATTGTAGTGAGCTTAAAAAAGTTATATACATACATAGTTCAATTTAAAGAAATATACACCTCCTTAATTAATTTAAAATTGTAGTAGCAGCACATGAAAAAGCATTAATGCAATGTGAAAAAATTGTGCTAACAGTGGTTTTCGAAACGGATATCTAAGTGTTTGTGTGTTCAATTAATTTTTTTTATTATTTTTTTTGTGTTCTTCGGACTTATTCAATTTTTGCGGAATTCGTATAAGACAAAAGGTGATTTTTGCAAACATATTTGTTTTTGTTTGTTATTGATTTTTTGCTTATTTTCTGTTTGTTGCTTGGCTATTCACAATGTGTGCGCAACACACACTCAATGGCGCTTCCTTGGGCGGCTGCGGTAAACTTGAAAATGTATAGCGGCGTTAGTCAGTCGTCTCGATGGCATAACATTCCGTTAGCTAATCGTTTTTTTAACACAATGAGAAGAGCTAAAAAAATACCTTTAGCAAGTTCTCGAAAATTCGTAGTACCGGGGCTTAGAGGTTTTGAAGAGTGTAATATAAACAATGAATATCATAAATTATAAAAAAATGATTATATTAACAAAAATAAAAATATTAGGTATTATTAAAAAAAAAAATATTAAGAAAGAAAAATAATAATAAATGCGATACATTTTTTCTAAAAGCACTTGGAACATGTAACAATTTTTAAAATTAATTACGATTTGATAACCCGAAGCGAAATAACTGAATAATATTATAAATAAAAAAACTTAAATAATGAGGTTTCAATTTCACCATTAATGTGATAATTCCGATGTGACAAGTTTAATGCGAATTAATTTCCCCCCAATCAAAATGTATACTGATGTAAAAAATATAGATTCATAAATAATAAATTAACAAAAATAAATGAAAAAAATATATATAAAAAATATTCTAAACTAACTTCCAATTTTTTGCTAAAAAAAAAGAAAAATATAAAGCGAATTATTAGTAAAATTAAAATTATATAAAATTGGAAACCAAATTGAATAAAAACAAAGCATTAAATTAAATTATGCAAAATACTTTACTTGATGTAAAATTATATAATTGAATAAATTAATAAATCTTTACAATTAATAAATTATATTTGAAAAAATTAAATTAAAAAAAAATTTGTAGATTTTTTTCAAGAATTAAAAATAAAAATAAATTAAATTAATTAATAAAAGAGATAAATTAAATAAAAAATACTAAAATTTAAATAAAAATAAATTTATTAAAAAAATTAAATTTAAAAAAGTGAATTAAATAAAACACTATTTAACTGATATAAAACTAAATGCTTACATACATATGTATGTATGTGCGTATAAAGCAACTAATATTGCAGATATAGTAAAATCCACCCCACTCTTCACAACAGCCCTACCACTCTGTAAACGATCTCTGTAGTTTTGGGCATTTACGCAAATCATAAATGCCTACACACAGCTGTATAATGTTGAAGTACACATTTACATGCCCAAATACATACCTACCTACATGCACATAAATGTTTTTTATATTTATTTGACGCACTTGAAAAACGAAAAGCAGTGAGCAGATAAATTCTAGCCGAGAATAGCGAATTGTAGTTAGAAAATAATAAAAATAACCTCTGCTTATTTGTATAAAAAAACAACACTCACACGTACCCTTCTTTAATTCATTCCTCACCACCAGCAACCGATATTACCATAAGAATTTTTGGCTCGTCATGCACAAATACATTGACATGTCAACTATAATATGTATGTATGTGTACTACACGCTTTTACTATTGCAAATTATATACACTTCATACTTTTACGCTTTTATACCCTTCAGCTATACGCCACTAATCATAATTGCCGCCGTTAGTTTATGGCATTTTTAGTGCCATGTTGTCTTTGTGTTGCGGCTTCTCTTCTGCCAACTCGTTACAACTCGACCGAGTCGCATTGTTTTGGAATTTGTACCCCATTGCATATACAGCATACATACTCGTATAAATACGCATTCACGTATCGTCTGTTTGTGGCACTCACGCACCGCGCATGCAGTGGCTCACCACTTTCCAGCCTTCTTCGCCACCAACAGCTGCTAGCTAGCTTCACTTCAACTCGCATTATGTACTATACTTATTTGTTTATTGTGCGTATAGCGCTCAACCCCGCTCACCCACTCAGCCCCCCTGTACGCTTATGTCATAAAATTCTGCCATTGCGTGCTTTTCATTGCATACATATGTATGTACGCTGTTACGTAGCCGCTGCGTATGTTTGTATTAACGTGTGTCGTCATTCCGCCACAAAGCAGATCATATCATAGGAGGCTCACTTGAAAAACTACCCATCATTTGGGCATACGCAATGCGTAGTAGTTGCTTCAATAAACCGCGTTTTTTATTAGTATTTGTGAGTGCTCTTCTCACGCTTAGCTAATACTTATACAGTTTGTTGTTGTTAAGTTGGGAGGGGGTACATACAACGCCGGGACTCGTAAGGGATTACGTAGTGAAGTTGTCAATGTTAGTGCTTGTTTTGGTTCACTTTATGGTGCGTCGTCGCTTTGAGGGGGTGGTGGCGCTAGTGGTGTATTGGAGCAACAAACCATTGTTTAATGCTCGCAAAGCTTAGCGCCGCCAGAGAGAGTGTGGTGAGAGCGTGTGTGTGTGTGTGTGAGTTGGTGAGTAGTGGACTAACGAGTGTGCGTACAAATTTTGCCAGCACAACACGGTGACGAGCGCAAAGGTTGTGCTTAATCAAATTCGGCAAGAAATTCATTATTTAATGGCAGCTAGAAATTTCAGCATTTGTTTGCGTTGGCAAATAATAATGCCAGCAACTGCTTTGTTGTATAAGAAAAAATATGAAAATATACAAGTAATTCCTGCATTAAATGTTTTTACTGACTTTTCATAATTTACTGTAGTAACTGTGAAAGTGAAAAAAATTTTGCTCTCAAACGGTTTGTGCAAGAAATCAACTACTAGTTACTCGCCTTAAATTCGCAAAGCTAAAACAACGCAGCCATTAATAATAAACTTTTTTACGCGTTTTAATTACGCTTGCTCTTATTATAGTGTTATTATTCAAAGTGCGCGTATTTTTTGTGTTCGAAAATGAATTGAAACTCAAGTACAAAATACATTTGTATTAAAATAATACTAATACACTCGCCGACTTTTCCATGCGCTCATGCTGACAATTCCGCTATAGTTCCTTTGTTTTTGCCATTGCTTTGCTTTATATGTTTTTTCGTGCTCATTAAAACAAACGTCTTTGGCTTTCTTCTAATAAAAATTCGTATTTTGCGTGTTGCAGCAATAATCACAAACAGCAAAAAGTGGTTGCAACAAATAAAACAACGACTACCTACATATACAAACGAGTTTATGCATAAAATAGATGGAAAAGCTGCAGCAACAGCTGTTTCAGGTAATTTTTTGCTTCGGGAAAAATCCTTGCTCTGCACTGCTTGCTTGCCTGGGAAGTGGGTGGCGTGCTGTAAGCTGTTACAGTCTAAAACGTGCAGCATGCAATTGCAGCGTAAATATTGCGATCGTTTCATTGCTAATAAGAAGCGCAATAAACGCAACACATTTCTAAAGTAACAATCGGACAATTTATTAATTAATACGGCACGGAAATTTCTTAATTTATGTCGTGTATAGTGCGCTTTGCAACGCAGTTTAACATTGAAATAATAAGATACTTTCTTTTGTGCGTCAGTGTGTTAGATAGCATACGTTGCTCACGTATCCTTAATTTGTCGCAATTTACGAATATAACAAGTTGAACTTTGGTAAATACGCAAAAAATTGTTTGCGTCTTTTGCACTTTTTGCGCATTGCAGTCGCGCGAAAAAATTCGTTGAAATAAGCTAAGCTGTACGCTTAAATCAAATGTATCCGGTAGAAATGCAAAAAAAAAAAGAATAATAAATATATGTATACTACATACATCGCATACATACACACTAGTTATTTATTATAAGATAAGCAGGCTAAAGTCAACCAACACACAGTGTGCGCATAATGTAAACAGACATACTCATATTTATGTGTATATTTACGCGTCAGTACAAAATTTCATAGAAATGCGAAAATTCGCAAAAAAAAAAACGTTATAAAATTAGCAATTTTTATTGCTTTCAGTGTGTGTGTGTGTGGCTGTTTGTTTTAATATGTTGTTTATTTTGTATGTTAATTTTCACAAGAAAAATCTTATATTTTTATATAAGTATATATGTATGTATGTCTGTGTTTAATTATTTCACGTGTATTATTTACTTGCTAACTTGCTTTATCCAGTTTGTTGCTTGCTTTGGCTATACGCTGATATTAATCTATAAATATCTCAAAATTACGCCATATCAAGGCGGACAAAAATGCTGCACTGATAACCCATACACATGTATGTACATACATATGTATGTATTTATGTATATGTATCTACAAGTAAATTGGTTTAGCCAATTTCACAATAATAATACAGCAAAATAATGTATTAAAAAGTATTCAGCAGCATAAATAAATATCGAAATCAGTCTACATATCTGCCGCACGTTCGCTGATTTTAGATTGAAACCAATAACATGAAAATTAAAATTGTCCTCCCTTCATTTTAGCGCCATCAATAACAATATCAGATTGCAGACATACATGTATGTATGTGCATGTGTGTGTATGTATTTGTGCCTGCCCCATTTTGTTGCCAATTGGCCTTTGTTTTGATATTGGACTTTCTGCCTTTATTATTATTTATTTTTCATGAAAAATATTTAATTGCCAACGCGTCGCTATCGTTTCACACTTCGGCAACGCTCACGACAATCATAAAGTAGATTAATTTTAATTTTATTTAAATGTCATTTTAGTCTAGACATTAACGACAGCATCTCAACAACAACAACAACCAAAAACAATTTTCTGACAACAAAATATAGTACAAGTACAAAAACAAAAAGCTGCCTACATACATGCCTAAATAAAAATAAATATGCTGTAGGGTGGCGCATTTTAGTCACATGCGTTTGTATAATTTAATTTTAGAGTAAAAAATTTTGTGCTGAATTAAATTATAATTTTAGGGCTTACTAAAATTTAAGTTATACGAATATTTTTTACATTTATACCAGGAAGTTTTGTAAATTTGAAAAAAACAAATTAATTTATGTAAAAATCGTCGCACCCTAGTCTTTTCGTAGCTAGAAAACACAAATAATAATTGAATGTTTGCAATCGTTTGTTTGTTGAAGAAATACATCCACCACTCGATTATTATTATTTTTTTTATTGTTTTGTAGTCATTCTGTTGTGGGCGTTGAGACTTTCGCTGGCTGTGTGTAGGTGTTGTAGGAAAATTTTTCAAAACTGTTGCACAAACAGCGCCGAAGACAAGTCACAAGAGCGCAACGGAAAATAAATAAAAATAAAATCAAAAAGAAATTAATTAAGTGCACATAAATAAACAACTAAAAAAGTAGTATAAGTGAAATTTAAGCAAAATAAATAAATTGAGAAAATTTTGATAATTAAAATAAATAATCGAAATATCTTAACTCAAAAATTTTAACGTAAATAATTAATTTTTATTGAAAAAAATGTTTAAAAAATTTAATTATAAATTCCTCTATATTAAACACTGTACTGCAGCACATCGCTTCTTTGTTTTTTTTTTTTAAATTTTTTTTGCCAATTTTTCATTTACATTTTTCGCTGATCTGCAATAATTTTCATTCCGCATGTGTTGAAATGTTTACGAAATATGTACATACATTTATTTACAATAAACCAAATACATATGCACACCCTTTGATATGTATAACGTGTGCTAGCTATTGACGTTATAGTCTGCCACTTCCACTTGTCTGCGGCATTTATGCATTTTTCAAATATTTTCTTGTTAAATATAAATGATTGCTAAAAATAAATCAGCAACTGAAAAGGAAATTGAATAATCGCTTGCTTGTGTGTGCACATGCTCACAATGGAAAGTGAAATCCGATCACGGATCACTTAGCGAGCAGTGAGTAAGCCAAAGGCAAGGTGTTTAGTAGTGTTTTCGAATTTTTTTGCAATTTTGTTTTTTTTTGTTTAAAATTTGGAAGTATAGCATAAAAAGTTAGAAAAAGTTTTTGAGCATATTTGAGTATCACGCTTTTATTGTGATATTATGGAATATTGTTCGTTTTTTGGAAAAATTATTTCGAAAATATTTTTTATAAAGAATATTTATTATATTATTTAATGACAATTCCATTTCATGAAAAGCATTCGCTGATCTACTCTTCTGATCATCGATCAATGGCCTGCTATGCACACGTATACATACATACACAATCTTATAATTGAGTGCAACTTATACAGTTAATCATAGGTTATGAACAAAGCGAGCGGAACAAAGAATGAACTTCGCTTAGCGCTCGAAAGTCATGAGCATGATTGGAGCATGACTAGGCTAATAAATAAGCTGAGCCAAGCTGATCATTCATATATGTACATATACATACGTACATACAGACATGATCGTGTTTGTTTTTTGAATGATGCCTCGATCACAACTCAAAAGTTCATCTTGAGAGCCGAGCCGATCGAGATGAATGAGAGTGAGGCACAATTGAAGGAAAAACACATACATACTTACTTGTGAGTCAGGCAACAGGAATAAGAGCATATACTATCTACATATTGGTATTTCTTTGGTGAATATGAGATCATGATCTTTACATAGGCACATAAACACGTTGTGCTCACCTCTCACCTATATATCAGTATATATCCATGCTTGCATTTATGTATTTATATGGTGCAATACACATATGTATATTGATATACAAGATTGTATTATTGTGTGTGTTGCATGTCTATAGAATGTACGTCTTTATGTACATATATTGAATTGTAATCAATGAAGACAAATACCAAATCCGGCCAGTCCACATTCCAATGGAACGCGCTGTACTAAGTGTATATACATATGTATATGTATATTTGTACACACATATGTATGTATATGACCTAAGGATATGTGCTAATTTAAGCAGCGCTTTGTTCAGGTGCTTTTGTTAGCTTAAGTAAGCATTTCGCTAAGCTCACATGCGCTAAAGTGGCATAAATTAAATAAACAGTTACTTAGTAATTTTTTTTTAATTTTTATTCTGTTTTGGTTATTTTTTTCAATAGATTTTTATAAAATTTAACTTTTTTTATTTTTTATGCAGTTTTTATATTGTTGAAATTGTTTGTCACATGTTTTTTTTATACATTTTTTATAAATTTATTTTTAAATATTTTTATTATACCATTTTTATACTGTTTAAATATTTTTTCCATTTTTCTATATTTTTTTATATTGTTCTTTTTACAATTTTGTGTAAATTTTTTTAGATGTTTTTCCAATTTTAGAATTATTTACATTAATTTTAAATTTTTTTATATATTCCTTGAATGACTTTTTTTACAGTTTTTTTTATAAATTTCTTTTTCAATTTTTTTTTCTGTATAATTTTATTTTTGTATTTAACAATTTAATTTTTTCATTTTAATATTCTTTTAAATTTATTTTTGTATTTAAAAATTTAATTTTTTTATTTTAATATTCTTTTATCTTTTTCTTTAGTTTTTTTTGGTTTTTTTCCAGTTTTTTTTTAATATTATTTTAATGAAGTTTTATTTTTTTAAATATTTGTTTCCTTAAAATCTAAATAAATACTAAAAACTATATAAAAACATATGCACATATCAACAAAGCAACCGCTAATTGGCTTAAATGGCGCCCCATGCAAAGAAGGGGGCACGTGGTGGGTGCTGTTTACCACCCATAGTATGATATACTAATTGGAGCGTGTAGTGTAGTCTCTTCCAAAATAAACAAATAACAAAAAAAGGTGGGCGTTGCTAACTAAATAACGGTTTGCGAATTTCTCCGTACGAATTTTTCACTGTAAATCAGCGCAAAAAAGACGATAAATTGCATAATTATTTTGTTTTCCGCGAATTGTTATATAAAATGTTAACCTTGTGTGCGTGTGCGTGGAAGAAACCATATGAGCGCCATAAAATGCGTAAATATACGCAAAGCGCTTGTTAAATAAAAACAATGAAAATTGCGAAAAAAGAAAGCAAATTGTTTATTTTGTTCTATAATCCACCCACTGCGCATAATTATAAACCTGTGTACCTACAAATTAACAAAAAACTGCCGTTGGTTATATTGTTTCACTCTTTCAAGCAACGCTCTCTTTTTCTTTCTTCGCATACAATTCCCATGGTTTTTGGTATGCTGCTTCTGCTTCTCAGTAATCTCAACACGTTTAAATCAGCATTTAGTCTCACCAATCGTGCGGTAAATGAACTCTTATGCGGGGATCCTTGAACCCGTTTATGATTTATGATATTCTGTTTCGGGGTTCCCACTTTTAGCCTTCGTCTTGCTTCGCCCTTTGTTTCGCAGCATCATAACACACAGCTTACTTGATCAGCTGCACGGTTTAGTTCTTTGGATTTGTTTCTTCTCTTCGTTCTAGCATTTTTTGCTCTTTTTTTACTATTATTTTTTCTTTTTTTTTACCTTTTAGTTCTTATTTTTTACGTTTCTTCCTATTGTAGTCCACGTTTTAACTTCATTTTCGTAACAGTTGTATTTACAACTTTTTTCCTCAATAATATTGTTCGTGCGATTTTAAAACCATCATTATCTTTTTGATTTCATCATCAGCTATTTGTTTTGTATATCAAACACTTGTTTTTAACGCTTCCATTTTGCTTTGTAATTTCTTTCGCTTGTGGATTTTATGATCAAAGCAAATACAATTTTTTTTTTGTATAAGCCTATGAAATTAGTTTTATGATATGTTGTTGTAGACTGTTTTTCGGTTTTGAATAGTTGTTTGCCCAACAACGCAAAAGCAACATCGCGATCAATGGGAGGCAGCCATTCATTAATCAAACGTTGGGGTTGTGTAGAGAAGCATATTTATAGTATTTTGATTAGATAAATGCGTGAAGTTTTTTTTGAAAATACGCACACACATAAAGCAGGTGTCTAACAGTTGTTTTGATACTAAAAATAAAATATATATATTTTTTATAAAATTGTTGATATTTATAAATTTTTGAATTAAAAAAAAATTAATATTTAAAAAATTTTGAATTTTTATAAAATTTGGAATTTTTATAAAATTTTGAAATTTTCTAAAATTTTGAATTTTTCTAAAAGTTTGAAATTTTAAAAAAATTTGATTTTTTTTTAATTTTGAATTTCTAAAATTTTGTATTTTCTATAATTTTGAATTTTTTTAAAGTTTGAATTTTTTTAAAATTTTGAATTTCTATAATTTTGAATTTTTCTAAAAGTTTGAAATTAAAAAAAAATTTTTGAATTTGTAAAAAATTTTAATATTTATAAAATGTTTAACATATCCAATATTATTAATATTTATAAATAAACAAAATCTATGAAATAAATACAAATTATTAACAAATTTTCAAATTCTCTCCTTCCGCCCACACAGATAAACGGTCAACAGCAGCAACAGATCCTGTCGCCGTGCAGCACGATGCCAGCGATGCCAAAAGAAAAGGCCACCGCAGTATCGTTGAGTGAGAGCAATTTCACCGAATTGAAATTTAAAGAATTATCCCTGAATACAACAAACAACAGCGCCGCCACAATGGCCACCACAGCAACAAGTCGCATGCATCAGCATAGCACACAGACACCCACACATCATTTACCTGCAGCAGCCGTACAGACAACAAACACAACAACAGCAACAGCGCCGTCAGCCACAACCACACAACAGCCCACAATGCCACATCATTGGAGCCAACGCCAAAGCCAACAACAACAAATGGCACAGTCACAGTCGCGCAACAGCCTATGTGGCTGCGGCAACATCTCGGCGATCATACCCGAGTCAGTGGGCAGCTTAAATCATGGCAGCAGTAAATATCTAACAAATGGTAAGCGTTCTGCATACAACAACAACACTTAATAATATTTACAATGTTTACTTACTTGAAAATTGTCTCCGCGCTCCCTTTCTCCCATCTTTGTAGGACATTCATCACCTTTGGCCGCCGCTGTGGCCGCTGCACAGCAGAACGGCGCTACAACGCCGGAACACACGCCGACATGTTGTCGTTATCAGCAACACCAACAACAGAATGGCTACGACAGCGTCGAACACCAGCAACAACAACAATTGCCACGCACATACAACAACAATGCGCTAGCAGGTGGTGGTGGTAGCAATGCACCACCCACCACCGCCATCAATATATCCGCCTCGGCCGCCGCAACACTCTCAGTAGCATCTGCTGCCAATATCGGCTCCGCCGGTGCATCCACATCGCCCACAAATGTCGCCGTAACGCCGCCAAAGAAATCGCCAAACGACTATATTTTCGGCAAATACATTGGCGAGGGCAGCTTCAGCAATGTTTACCTCGCCGTCGATGTGAATTCGAAACGTGAATATGCAAGTAAGTGTACAGCAATAATTATTATTTAAATTTAAGTCAAATACATACATACATACATACATATGTATGTATGTACATGCTTGTAGGTAGGCGCAAGGTTGCGTTTGTTTTAAAGAAAATTTTGGTCTGAAAATAGATTTTCATGTTTTAATTTCAATTTTGGGTTAATATTAAATTGAAAATTTTATTTTTGAAATAAAATTTTTTTCTTAAACATTTTTTTTTATATTTTTTTAGATATTTTTTTTTAACTTAAAAAAAGTTTTTTTTAATTATTTTAAATTTTTAATTATTTAAAAAATTTTTTTAATTATTTAATTTTTTTTAATTTAAATTAATAATTTTTTTATTGTTTTTTTTTTTTTGGATCTTAACATGTTTTCTTTTTTTCAATCCGATATTTAGGTTTAGAAAGTTGTTCTATATAAAATGTTTTTTAATTTTATTTCAATTCAAATGTAAATTCAATTAATTTTTTCATGCATTAATTGCAATTTTCTGTCTGTGTCTGTGATGATCAAATTATCAAATTGTACATACACTCGTACGAATGTTTGCAAATAATTACACGCGCTTATCAGCAACGGCCGCTTACAGTGTGATTGACAGATACAATGGCAGCGAAGAAGTAAAATGCAAAGCAAATAAATTTTAAAACAAAAAATACAAACGAAAATATAATATTCTCAATGGGATTTTTCCATCTACAACTCGACTTGTTTATTTGCGCTTGGCGCCAATAAAGCGGCGCTGCACAACAACAGCAGCGTCTGCAACAACAA
Source organism: Bactrocera neohumeralis (assembly GCF_024586455.1). Taxonomy (NCBI): domain Eukaryota; kingdom Metazoa; phylum Arthropoda; class Insecta; order Diptera; family Tephritidae; genus Bactrocera; species Bactrocera neohumeralis. Next base: position 28,876,513 of record NC_065923.1, read on the forward strand.
ACGCGAATTGCTGTTAAACAAGCGAGATGAAATACCAAAATTGACACGAAAAAAAGGTGTGCAAACAAACAACTGCCATTGGAATTGAAATGTAAACGCTGCCACTACATACATACACATAGATACACAAACATATCTACACATGTGTAAATATGTACATATATTTGCTTTCGACTGAATCCAATTGTAGCGCTTGCTATTAGCCGCTTATTAATATAAGCGCTAGTTGTGTCAATTAGTGTGGAATGTGGCCCGATAGTTAGTCGATTGGCCAGCGCTTAGTTTAATGGACGCTACTACTGATTAGCCGATATCGTACCGCAAGCTGCTAACACTTGATCAGGTGCTAATTTCAGTTATTGTCTGCAAAAGTAATCGCTAGCGCGCTTAGTTGTACGCTAGTGAATGCATAATATATGAATATCTGTATGCAAATATGTATGCGTGCTTGTAATTGTGTGGCATTAACAAGTTGTTGGCCTTCTCGTCGATGTGCCCACAAGCCTTTTGCCAACCAGCTGACTTGACTGGGCAGCGTCACAGCAACTTTTATGCCACTACAGCGCGCATTCAACACACTCACACATCATTCACACTTGTGACTAATTGTGAAATTCAAATAAACGCCTATATATGATGAAATTTCAACTGTTCAAGTAATTTCTGATTCATACGCCACGCTGATAAACGCGCTTCCACCACTTGCTGCCGCACTATTTGTTTGTTTGCTTGTCTATTAATACACCGAATTTCTATGTGACGCGTGGCGCCTTTTAAGTGCCATTATCAGCTATACATTTTCTGCCAGATCACATGCCGGCGCTAAAATGTTTCAATATCTTAACGTGTTTCTGCTTCGTGCGTTACGTGCGAAGTCTTATCGCCACGCATTAATCGGTAGAAAGTTCTATCTGCTTAGTGGTCTTATGTGTGATCACAAGCCCCCCACTACTGCTCCAATATTCCACTATTCATAAAAAGTTGTTGTTGTCGTTGTTGTTTTTTATTAGTTTCAACCTTTCACTCTTAAGGAGGAGATCGCGCTGGGTTTCCCCATTGACGTATACTCATGCGAATGAGTACTGGTAGATTTTACTGTTGTTGTTGTGGCAGTTTTATAATTGTTGTAGCAGTTTTTATTGTTGTTGTAACAGTTTTTATTGTTGTAACAGTTTTTATTGTTGTAAGCGTTTTTTTTCTTGTAGTAGTTTTTGTTGTAACAGCAGTTTTATTGTTGTAACAGCAGTTTTAGTTGTTGCAGCAACAGTCTTTTTGTTGTAACAGCACATTTGTTGTTTCAAAATCAGTTTTTTTTGTATCGGTAGCTAGTTAGCTAGCAGCTAGCCAACGAGCAGCGGCCGAGCGCTAAGCAAAACACGCGAACCACACTGCTGTCCGTGCCATTAGTGGCTTTTTTACGATCATTTTGTGACTGCCGTACACGCTTAGATAACTATTATTTTGCATATTTTTGTATTTTATTATATTTCCATAGGCTTTATGACGATGATTTTGCTTTTTTTAGTTGTGACTTTTGCTAATTTTAGACTGATTTGCCTTTTCCTGTTTGTGTTGATATTCATGCTGACGTTTCGATTAACTTCAAAGCATACATACAGACATATAATCGAACACACATACAGTTATGCTGACTTTAGTTAGTGTCAACAGGCTTTCTCAGTCAATCGAACATCAAAAACAACATTTCAATGCGTTTTATTGAATATTTGTGTGACGTTAGTCAAAGCGGCTGCGCAGCAGCAGCGCCGCTTATCTGCTGACGCCGCTAATCGTGCAAATTTCGATTGAGTTTTCGCGATAAGCAATCACGAGAGTGTTTATTTAATATTTCATTTAAAAAATATTTATTTTTCTCCTGTTTGTTGTTTATCGCATTAGAAAGCCCACACACACACACACACATACAAACATGTGCATAAGTGTCGATAATACAAGCTGTTTTCCCCCATAAACGTAATTTATTAACCACTTAATGTGAATTTTTTGCATAGGCATTAATACATACACATACATTCATATATTTGCATGTATGTACATATGTATTTTCAATGACCGTGTCTATTTATTAGCAATATGATTTTCTAATAGCGATGTTTTCGCTATAAACAAACTCCAACGTAATGTTTTTGCACTGCCACCTGCCCAGCAAGCAGCAATGCACGTACAAAATTACATGCCCACATGTAAATATGTCTACAAGTAATAATAGCTGCCATACATGCGTGTGTATGTGTTTATAAAAATGATGTTGTTGCCATTATTTTGCACAAATAAATCTGTTTACTTCAATCAACACACGGCACGAGAAAAATAGGCGCACACCAGGCGGGTGTTGAGCCGTCAGCGGGTGTTAGCAGCGACGACAGAGACCAATAAACGACGCAAGTGTCAGCAAAAGTCGACAATGGTCCGTGTGTTGGTGCGCAAAGAAAGTGACAGCCTCGAAATAATAGAAATAATATTGTTGTTATACTATATACATATTTTAATATAACTGTATGTCTGTACTTATGTAATATATAGAAAGTATGAGCACAATAACAATGTCAAAGTACGAAACTGTTATCAAATCCGTAGGCAGCAGAGCAATTATCTGCTGCATAACACATGTGTATGGTAGAGTATAGTATGTATGTATATATGTATATTTATAAGCATACTATATTCATATTTACATGCTTTTGTAATATTGTTTTTGTTTTTTTATAACAATTACACACGCTTATTACAAAATCGCCAACGTCTTCCATACTGGTTTATTACTGCTTTGTATTGCATCTTTAATTTTATACCCTGAACAGAGTAAATTGAGTTTGCCACGAAGTTTGTAGCAGCCAGCAGGAAACTTCGGTGAACTTCGGAGACTTCAAAAGTGTATAAATTACTGATCAGCATTACAAGCTGAGCCGATTTAGCCTTTACCGAGTGCATCTGACTGTATATAAGCGAATTAGTCACTCAGTTTTTGAGATATCGTTCCGAAATTTTGCACATGTTCTTTTCTCCTCAAGAAGCTGCTTATTTGTCGGAACCAGCGATATCTGCCCATTATAGCGTGTGGGCCTCATACGAACTTACCGGTCCAAACAAGTCTTTGTATGGGAAACTTTTTTATTTGGCAAAGTATCTTCATGAAATTTGGCTTGGATTATTGTCGAAAGCAAAACTGCAATCTCCGAAGAAATTATTCTCATCCGATCACTATAGCATATAGCTGCCGTACGAACTGACCGATCAAATTCAAGTGCTTGTATGGAAAACTTTTTTATTTGGCAAGATATCTTCACTAACTTTGGTATGGAATACTGTCTATGCCTACACTGCAATCTCCGAAGAAATTATTCTCATCCGATCACTATAGCATATAGCTGCCGTACAAACGGATCGATCAAAATCAACATAAAGAACTTTCTATTGCCTTTTTGCAATATGCACTGCCTGTGAAGGGTATTATAGCTGCGCTGCGCCGATATTAACTTTTTTTTATTCCTTAATTGTAATTAATTTTCATAAGAATCGTTTATGATGTGTTGTGCAGCATGTCAGTGCAGCAACCGGTTCCAGCAATATTTTTCATGTTTATAGCTAATCTATCTTCTTGTGTAAATACTAACATACCTACGTGCACATTTATATGTACTAAGTAATATGCCGCCTGCAAGTAAATCATGCTAGTAGTAATATATAATTACCTAACATACATGCATACATATGTACATGTAAACAAACAATGCACATTCATAAAAATAAGTTGTTGGTGTTGTTTTGTTCATAAAACTAAGTAATTGCAATTCATTGCCGTGTGTTTTATTTTTACAACCTAAAATCCAACACCCTCCCAACGTTCAACCATACTTCGCTCACACACTCACTCACTTGCTCGACGCCCGCTGATTGCTTAAAATATCGGTGCTTACGATGACAATTGTTGAAATGGCGACACGTGTAGGCGATAAAAGTTTTGTTTTCCTTTACACTATTATACACAGAAGTCACACTGACATATTTACAGTAATACATACATACAAACATTTTTCAGTATGTACATAAATAAATTTTGCTTGCTCACACAACTCTTTCTCTCGCCCTCAGTGGCTCCTTCGTCTGTGCTCCCCTTTGTTGTAATCGAGCACTTCGCTATCTCGAATAAGTACATACAGACACTTAAAATGTGTCGTCGCTCTGTCGAATATTTATTCTAACGGAGTTTTAAGTTGTTGAAGTGTAGTGTAGCCGCTATTTTGGATAATTTCAAAGTGTCAGCATTGTCATTATTACATTAACTTGCCCCCACAGACGCGCATACATGTATTATGTGTATGTACATTTGTATGTGTGAATGTGGCTTCATTCATACATTGTTGGTTTGTTGTGTCCCCATTTGCTCAGATTTATTTTTGTTTTTGTTGTGTTTTCTTCACAGCAAACACTTCGTTTTACTTCCCAGCTGCTTAACACGTTTACCCTCTTCACACTTTTATACCTAAAACGTTGTGTGTTAGCCAGCAATTCGGGTATGTAATTAATGTTTCGAAATCAACAAAATTCATTAGGTCTGTAGCAGCAGTTGTTAAAAGTTTAAAATATTTTATTAGAAAGTTGTATTTTTGTAATTATTTTTTGACCTCTGAAAGTATGAAATTCATTATTGTCTTGACTTTGACTTTGTCGCTTACGTAGTACGTACATAAGTATCAGTCCACTAGTGTTCCCCGCTTATTACTGCGTGCCCCCTTGCCCATTATTTAACTTTTTTATGATTTAATGCATGTGCACTACAAGGCTTAGCTCTAAGTTTTTTTTATGCTTTTAAATTTTTAATGAGTTTGAGCAGTAGTACATACTGTATATACTTATATAGTATATGAAAATGTATATACATATATTTGTGCGTGGTGTGCACCAAAAATCAATCAAATTTGCGTGTAAAGGGTGTTTGTGTAGGTGTTTACAAAAAACTTTAGCAATACTTTCATTGAATACAACTATATTGATGTCGGTGAATGAAAATACATCGATTGTATGAATATTTTCCAATATTAAAAAATATAATATTCATTCATAATTAACTAACTTTATTGTCAAAGCTCTTCTGAGCGCGTATTCATCGTATCGACGAACAAATATTTTTTTATTTATATTTAAAATGTTTATAAAGCACCACTTTTCCACACATTTAACCCTTTACTTACGCACTGAATATGCCTGCGTGTACATAAAGTCTGTGTCTGTACTTAGCAACGCACTTGTTTTTGTTGCTCGTTGCTGTTTGCCTTTGCTCACTTGAATTTCGCCAACTATTCGGCATTTCATTAAAATTGTCAAGCCAGCTTTTTGACTTGCTTAGAATGCCGGTGAATTTTTGTTGTTTTTGTAAATTTTTTTGGTTAGTTATATCATAGTTGCGGTCGTACTTGGACTTGAGGCTGATAGCGCTGCTGTTGAGCCGGTGTTTAGCTGACTTACGTGCCAGCGAGCATGTACGCACAAAAAATAATAAAAAAAATAAAAAATAGTGGAATAAAAAAAATATATAAAAAATAGTGAAATAAAGCGTCTTGAACAGCAACAATGGTGACACTATTGGGTAGCTTTTCATATATGGTCGACTTCTTTTATTGCTTGGTAATAAAAATGCGTGCATACATACATACATACATACATGCTTAATTTTTGATTTTATATACATACATACATATGTACGTATGTACATATGTACATGCATACTTATTTATACATACAAAGTATACATATGCGTACTTTATTCTACTGCCTTCTTTCTCCATTGCCTTTCGCAACGCCGCTTGCTTTTGCTCTCATGTTCCCTTTGCATACACTTTTTGTTCGCCTTTTTGTTGTTGTTCATACAAGTAATGTATAAATTACCAAAAAAAAGTACTAAAAAACTATTTTCGCTACTCAAAAATTTTCTGCAAATATACATACATATATGTATGTATGTATGTACATATATACATAAGTGAATGATCCCTTATTTACATACACATGCTACAAACCTTCTTGTGGAATTTAATAAAAGTAAAGTTTCAGAATAACTGGTTTAAAATAGCCGTGGTTTGAGGTTAATATAAGAAGTATGCATAAAATTTGTCGAAAATAGCAAAACAAGTTCTTTGTTTTTGTTTGGCCACGGTTATCTCTTAGTGCCATGTGCGTCATAGAATGGATTATTCATTGCGTTTTTTTGCGTCTATATGTTTTTTATTTTTTATACATTTTTTGAATTTAATGTTTTTATAATTTTTATATTTAATTTTTTTTAAATTATTTATATATTTTTTAAATATTTATATTTTTTTAATTATTTAATTTGTTTTTTTTTTTTACTTTTTTTATTTTTATTTTTTTATTTATTTTTTTTTATTTATTTTTTTTTTTTTTATTTATTTTTATTTTTTTATTTTTTTTTTTTTTTTTTTTTTTTTTTTTTTTTTTTTTTTTTTATTTTTTTTTTTTTTTTTTTTTTTTTTTTTTTTTTTTTTTATTTTTTTTATTTTTTTTTTCGCTTTTTTTTCTTAATTTGTATACTTTTTTCAATCTTAATTTCTAAAATTGCAATAACTTTTAATTCACGACACCTGCGCACATACTTCATTCATATATTTCAACAAGTTTGAGCGCCTCTCTAAAGCCTCTTTAAATCGCATATCAGATTTAATAAATTAAATTTGAAAAATATTTCTTTGTTGTTTTGACGCTTGCCACTTATAACTGTCATTTACTACTCACTTTTTATTGACTTCGTCGTCGCTTTCGTCATTTACAGCTACGCTGACGCACGATAAACCATGCAGACGAATTTGCTGCGCTTCGCACGCGCACACACTCCACACATGTGTAGCCTGCAAATTGATAACAATTTTATAATATTTAACTGCGCGCGCTTACCCCCTCCCTATTCAGCGCCTCAAAACACCAGACAACAACCATTCATGCCTTTGTAATTTTTATCAGCACTGCGTTGGCTGTATTCAGTTTTTACAAAAGCAAAAACAGTAATCATTTATTTTTTAAAAATACACACATTCATAGAAATATTTTTGCGTCATTCACACATTTGTTGTTTTTGCCATTTGCGTATATCCATAAATGCTTGAGCGTTTGTCTACACCGCAAATGGCTGACGCAGGCCGATGACGACAACGATGCCGCGGCGATCAGCCGGTTTCGGTTGGCACAAAGGTGTAGACCTAACTAGCGCTAGCCACAGCTGACGTTTTAGCTTTGGATTTGTGCTGCGCGCCCGGCTGACAGTGCGCCCCTGACGTCCGTCCATACATATACACGCTCGCACATATTTTGTCACATGATAAACGGTTTGCGCAGCAACGCATGTATCTCAGGGTAGTGGAGACTAGATAAATTATAGGTCTTGCGCTTGTGTTGTACTTCCTAGGCCTTCAAGGTCCCAGTGGCGTGTCCGGAGTATGGTCGGCACTTAAGTTACGCGCTCAATTGCGTCGCTGTGTTTTGAAATGAATATTTTCACAAAAATAACTACAAAATGCCTCGTCTGTGCCATAATTAGACATCGTTCGCTATCAGTTACACCATTGCGTCCAAACATTGTCTGCTCTTTATCGAAACAAATTGCAGTTATTACGCCTAAAAGTCGGTAATATACATGTGCGCGTGTGTGTGTGTGTGTTCGTCTTGTATCGCTTGTTTGCAACACGTGCTTCCGCTGCGCTTTTATCATGCTCCGCACTGTTGCATTCCGCAGCAATGTTTTTCCCGCCATTTTACATGCATGCTCCACGCACACATCCAATACACACACACACACATATGTACATACATATGTACATGTCTGTATGTATGTTTGTATAGTTTTGTAATGTTTGTCGCTGCTGTTTCTCCTCGCACTTAATTTTCTATTTTCGTTTCAAGTGCATTCCAAGCAGTCTGTGGACTCTGGCCGCCCGCCCGCTCTCTTGCAACCGCTACGTTTATGTATGTGTTCTTCCTTTGCTACCTTTTGTCTAAATGCATGGTAGTGTTGTTTCTGGTTTTTTCTTTTTTGTTGTTGTTTTTGTTATTGTAGTTGCTTTTGGTTATTATTGTTGTTGTTTTTGTTATTGTTGTTGACTCACTCACAGCCGTCTGTGTTGTTTCGGTTGTTTATAAAAGCCGTTGGACCGCCTGCCTGCCCGCCTGCTGATTGCTGCCTTTGAAAGTGCTGCGCTCTGCCCCTTCTTTGCAGCTGTAAGCTATTTCCCAGAATTTCCAAATGATTTTACATTAGTAGCGCTGTTGAAATGTTTCTTTTTTTTGATTCATCGTTTATCTTCTGCTTCGTGTGTGTCTGGTTTTTTGGTGTATTGCTGAAAGGAAAGAAAATGTTTTAAAAATCTCATGGATTTTAAGTCGATTTGTTGTTTTTTTTGTAATTTTTTTCTGTAATTTTCTTCTTTTTTCTATTTTTTTGTAGTTTCTTTTTTCTATTCTTTTTTTGTATTTTTTCTCAATTTTTTTAATATTTTTTTGTATTGTATTTATCTTTATTAATTGTTTTTTATAATTTTCTTTCTAAACTTTTGTCTTTTAATTTTTTATATTTTTTAATTTTTATTTTATTCTTTTTTAAATTTTTTTTAAATTTTTTTTTTTTATTTATTTTTTTTAATTTTCTTTTCAATTTTTCGTTTTTTTTTTTTTAATTTTTTTTTCATACTTTTCTTTGTGAGTTCTTACTCAGGCATCTGCCTTGCAAGTAATCCATCAGCGCGTTAAGCACATAACGGCTAAAATTATTTGGGAATAGCAGCGTCTTGTGTTGAGTTTCTAACGCGTCGGTTCAAATCTTCTCGCTTGTTTTCTTTGTTGGTTGTAATTTTTTTTCAATATTTGTAAATTTAAGAACCGTTGTTGTTGTAAGTGGCAACTGTACACATTTTTTGAGCTGCCTTGTAATAGTTTTGGGGGTTTATCACTACTGCATGGGATAGTGATTGCTGTAGACAACTTGTAACTCAACTTTGTAGAAGAAAGAACACGCTGTAGATTTAGTGTCTTCGCGTGTCACATGAATTTTGAAGATTTTTGTCCATTAAAAAGAAAAATTCGAGAAATTCGAGTTGTACATGATGCTATGCACATAGTGCAGCGTTGGAAAATATATAAAGTTGGTAGAAAACGCAATATGCTCAGACCTAAAAAATATTTGAGGTTATGATTTTTATTCTTTAAATTTTAAATTGAAATTGTTTCCCATTTTATCTCATTCAACGCCAGTTTATTGTCTTTTCCTACACTATGCACTCAGCCTTGTCACTAAAATGTGCCAAAAAGCCAGCTGAAAGCGTCTCAGCTTGCTTACACACCCTAATGCCTCAGTGCGTTGGCGTTAAGCAGCTTTTTTAATTTCATTTATGACTCCTCTCGTTTTTTTTTTGTTTTTGCATAATGTCCGCTCGCATATATTCTCGCATGTGCGTTTTTCTTCTTCTTCCACCTTTTTTTAGTGCAGTCACAGACTGTATGCAATTCAGCGCGTTTATGAAATTTAATACACACGGTTTTTCGAACTTTGTCCCTCACCGATGAATTTCAATTTGGGTCATTAACCTGCGTTGTCGCATGAAATTAAATGCACGTGAGTGTGTGTGCTTATGTGTGCGTATGTCTCGCTTGCATTTCGTTAATTTCTCGGCTGCTTCGGCTTTTTCAATTGGATTTTTATTTATTACTTTCCACTGTCCTTTGAACATTTTCATTAGTTTTGACCACAAACACACACACACACACACGCAAACACACCTTCGTAGTATGCAGTTCACCCACACTCAAACAGCAGACCCTGACTGTCTGCTTGGTAGTTGGTTGTAGTTGTTGCAGTTCATCATCATATTTCACGCTTCTTGTGTATACATCTGTAAGCACCTGGTCTGTGTGTCGTGCGTCTCGTCTGTCTGCAGGACAAAGACAAAGGAGAAGACCACTGCGTACTCTTTGTTTAAAAATTTATATATACGAATACAGACGTGTGTAGGAAGCTACCTGCCTAACTGCTGGCGCATTCTGTTTTGACTCTCCCACAATATTTATGACTGCTTTGTTAGTTTGTTGTTGTTGCAGTCGTTTTTTTTTTGTGACTTTGCTCTTCGCTGCACTGTCTGGAGTGTTGTTCGCCGTCGATTAACATGTTTCACTTAACCTTTGGCTTTGCGGCGCTTTGGTCACTGCGCGTCAACAGCTGCAGAATGAGGACAAGCGCACAAACGGACAGACGGACAGACAAACAGATAGCAGCGACAGCTGTGCGCTGTTGCTTCCCTCCTTCAAGTTTAATGGCTGTATTTAAGTCTCTAAACGTTGCTTGAGTCCTCAATTGCGGTGTCCTTCATTTCACATTCGAAGCGGCAAACAATTGCGCGCACATTTAATTACAACAACTTGCAGTTGTTGCTTTTGTAGAGCAACTCTGAGGTATAACCTTCAGTTTTGAGTTTGCTATTCTGCGTTCTGCTTCACAAAAAAACAACGCGTAGAACAAAAACAAAGTGTAGCGGAAGTAAAGTAACAACACTAACAACAACACAATGTAATATACATACATATAGTACAAAGCAGCAGCGCAGCGTTTATGATATTTAAAAAATCCTTTGCGTGCAGTCAATATGTCGCCGAAAGGGCAATAAACTCAGCCGCGTGTACGAGCAGCAGCAGCAACAACAAAACTACTAATAAAGTAAAGAAGAAGTAATCCAGCAAATGCTTGTCAAACGACAACAGTTGTGTTGGCTTTGTTTGAGGAAGCAAGTCTTATGAGTCACTTTTTCGGCAGCGTTCTGTTTATTATTACATTTTTCTTGTTTTTGGAAGCGGTTTGGTTAGGGCCTGCTGCGAGAAGAAGGCGCGTAAAAGGAAGCAGCAAACACGCTTGTATTGATTTGCTTGAGCCTAGTGACGTATGCTTGACTATATATTTTATGTTAAAGCAAATTAAAGTGATGGTGTAAACCTTGTGGTCTAGTCTAAATTTATGCGCTGGAAAGTTAAGAAACTTGCCTTGTAGTATTATTTTCGACTGTAAAATACTTATTTGAAATTAAATTAATTTTTCATGTTTTATTTTTAATTTTTTTTAAATAATTTTCAAAATCTCTAATTTCAAAACTTTTTTTAAATTTTCCAAGTTTTTTTTTGTAATTTTTAGTAATTTTAAATTTTTTTTATTTTACAATAAATTTTATAGGCTTATTTTTTTTTCTTAATTAATAGTGAATAAATATTATTTTTAAATTTTTTTTTAATAATTTTAAACTTTTTTTAAATTTTCTAATTTTTTTTTTTAATTTTCAGTAACTTCAATTTTTTATTTTACAATATTTTTCTTATAAATTTCATTCTTTTCTCAATATTATTTAATTTTATTTAGGGTTTTTTATTTAATTTTTGACAATAATTTTCAAAATTTCAAAGCTGTTTTTAAATTCTAAAAATATTTTTTTTTAATTTTCAATAATTTAAATTTTTTTACTTTACAATATTTTGCTTATAGATTTAATTTTTTTCTCAATATAACTACTATATTTCATTTATTATAGTTTTTCTATTTTTCTTTTACAATTTTTACTATAATTTTTAAATATTTTTAATTAATTTTTTTTCAATCATCAAATATTATTTTATTTATTTATTTTTTTTTTTCAATTATCAATATTTTGCTTTTATTTTATTTTATTTTTTTCCAATTTCCCACATTTCTTTTACTTTTTTTTTGTATGAAAACCTAACAAAAGTTTTTTTTACCAAATGGTCCTCTAAAAGTTCAATAAAGTTTCTTAAAACTGCATAACTTTTTTCCATTTCCAACTCTGTGTCACACCATTGCAGCAACAACAATGCAAAAATGCAGCGTACATTTGTATATACAATAATAATAATAAATTTTTCCTCAGCCTACACATTTTTATGCCACATTTTTTCGACCAGTTTTAAAATATATACATTTGTTGTTGCTTTTATTATTATTTGGCGCTACATGTAGCTTCAAGTTGTCTGCTGCGCCACGCCAACTCACTTTTGTAGCTCAAGTGTGAACTTTCATACATCTCGTAGTGTCTTCGTACACCTACCTCGCTTTTGAGATATTTTACCCCCGATTTTCTGTAACCGAAGTACACTTTTTCATTGTATATTTATAGCCTAAATTGTGCGTGGGGGGAATTCAAGTTCTCCTGCAACTCCTGCGGGCACGAATTATGTATATGCAATATTTAAGCTAAAAAGTAATGTTAGACAAAGCTTCATCACTCTTTGTTAGTTTTTTGGCGTCTAAAATTAGTTTACTTCTAAAACTTGTGTCCCCTTCGCTCGGTGTGACTTTTTTATTAATAGCCGAACTATTAATTATGTGCTTATTTTATGCTCGCGCCCTAAACATAAATTTATGTATGCATGTAGTGGTCGATATTTCACACTCCCCTTTAGCCCTTAACAAAATAGTCGGCCTGACAGTTAACTAATTGTTGTGTTGCCACGAATTAGCATTGGCGACGGAAAAACATATTTTTCACACTCTTTGTCGGCGTATTTTGGTTTCTAATTAATCGGTCCAATTAATTTAAACTAATATGGCAGCTCTATGTGGGTCTCAATAACTACATATATTTCATGCGCTGCTTAACTAAAAGTTTGGCAGAACTCAGTCTTATCATATTATACGGCACGCTGCTTATAAGTTACAAAAGAGTATGAATAATAGGCGTTTTGCATGCAAAGCCCTGCTTTCCATTCTATGTTAGCCTGTACAGCACTCACCCCGCAGCTGTCATATGCATAAATTTGAGGGCTATTTGTGTTGCCTCAACCGATTCATGCGTTTCATGAAACAATCCAGTCAAAATTATAAAATTTTCACAGCTTTTTCATGATTTTTGTGTTTTTTATTACCCTGTTGAGAATTACAACCATTTTACATTAAGCGAATGAAATGTTCTTAATTATAATATTTTTTAACTATAATTTGTATATACATATGTACATATTTTGTAAAAATATTTTTCAATTCAAATTATTTTCGGCTCCAACAGGGTCTGATTGGCATTTCCACCACACTCAACACAACTCACCATTAACACTCATGCGCCATTCGCTTGCCTTGTATGGGTTTTATTTATTGAGTGTGGTGGCGGCGGATGTCGTTGCCACAACACAAACACACCATATACACGTGTATGCTGTATGCAACACTGACGCTGTTATGCATTTTGCGATTTATGTGGCAGCAACGCGCTACTCGCTCGGCTCATCGCAACTCGAAGCTCTTGTTTATGTTTTGTAGCTTGCTGCTGCAAGTTTTATGGCATTATTTCTAGCAGCATCAGCAACAGCAGCGGCAATTGATGTTTGTGTTTGTTTCTGCCTTGGTGTGTCGGCAAACAGAGTGCAAGGCGCATGCGCGCAAACCAAAAGTTGTCGGATTGCATTCCTGAGCGAATGACAGCAAGCAAACGTGAAGTTTTATAGCTTTGGCGATTGCTGCCAGAGCTCTGTATGTTCTACTTGTTGTTGTTGTTGCTGCTGGTGGTATTTGTGGCAGCGTGTTGCTGCTGCCGCATCCAACCTGAGTTCATCTCCGCTTATTTGCCATTCTTTGGAGCTTATTGGTCGCTTTTTGCCACACTTTTTGTTTATTTCTCAATTTCGGTTTTCTCCAGCGGCCGAAGCTGCACATTTTTGCCTTGCATGTGTGTATTTGTTTGTGTTTTTGTGTATGTGCGTGTTTGCATGGGAACGCCAGAAATTGGCGCGCATTTTTTGAGGGCATTCCTCCCCATCGCTGCTGCTTGTTATTTGAATTGTTTTAGGTGCATTGCGATTATTTGTGCAACTGTGCGGTGTTTATTCAGAATTAAAAATTAAAATACATTTTAAAACATAAAGTAAAAATGAAAATAAATATGATAAATATAAATTAAAAAGTATGAATAAAATTAAAATAAATACTTTAAAAAAATTTTAAATTTAAATTAAATTGATAATTGAAAAAAAACTACAATTTAGAAAAATATAATAAATACTTTAAACAATTTTAAAATTTAAATTAAACTGATAATTGAAAAAAATTAAAATTTAAAAAATGTTTAAAATAAATATAACAAAATATTTCAGTTAAATAATTATGTTATAAAAAAATAAAAAAAAAAATCTTGAAATTATTATAAAAATTGAAATAATATGAAGAAAATATTTCAATTAAAAATATAAATAAAAAAAAAAAATGATAAAAAACAATAAAATAAATATTAAAAAAGATTAAAACTAAAATAAAAACATTGAAATTATTAAAAAATCTTGCTTTTTAAACACACAAAATTGAAATAACTCTTGAAAATATACAAATTAATATTAAAATTTAAATAAAACAATTATTGAAAACTTTTGTGGTTGATAAATTAAAAATTAAAATAGGTATTAAAAACTTACAAATAAAAATTAAAAAAAAGGAAATATAAAAAATATTAAAATTAATTTAGTTAAAAAATTAATTAAGATAAATATCTAAGAAAAACTTTATTAAACATTTTTCCTTTTTAAAATGTAAATTTTTTTTTAAATTTGAAATTTAAAAATACATACAACAATTAAAAAATTCAATTAAAATAAATACTAAATAATAGATTAAATTTAAAATAATTATTGAAAAATTGTAAAAAAAATTTAAAAATATAAAATAAATAAAAAAAACTAATTAAGAAAAATATTAAAAAATGACTGCAAAATTAATACAAAGAAATAAATTATAAAAAAATTAAAATAAGTAATTAAATTTCTTCCTCTTTTTCAACAATTAGAGCAGAATAATACAAAACTCTTGACAAAAGTACATATGTACATACGTAGGTCGTTGGATGTGTGCTTTTGCACTTGCAGTGTTGCATTCCGCATTTGGGCTGACGTTGCATGTTCCATTTGGTACTTTTGTGACTGAACTTCTTTCTCCCAATTGCGTAAAGTGCAAATGACCTCGTTACCAATGTTTTTTTTTTTTAATAATTTTCGGCTTATTTGCTTACTGTTGTTATTGTTGTTGTGCTTGCATAAAGCAATAACAACTGTCAATACCGAAAATTAAACGGCAATAAAACAAGTGAGCGACCGCCAGCAGTTGTTTACTTGACTGGTGCAAAAATAAGCGCATATACACAACACAACACACAAACGCATACATATAAATGTGTACAATATTGCATGCGATGCAAAATTGCCGTGTTCAACCGTATAATCAATTGCATGACGGTAGTTTTGGAGGCATTGCTCCGCCGGGTCGCTCGCCTCTGCGCATTTGTGACTTTTTCAATAATATTTGTTGTTGTTGTTGTAATTTTCGCGTGTTTGAACAGTCGTCGTGCGCCGCAAATATTTGCTGAGTGTAGTTTTTTTCTCAAACTTTTGTTGTTGTTGTCATTTTGACTATGCACGCAAAAGTTGTTGTTGTTGCTGCTGCTGTTGCGTGGTGGCGTTGATCTACCGCGCTGCCACCTTGTCATAAACGAAAATTGCAGCGACTTGCGCATATTTGCATTATGCACACACACACACACACGCACATACAAGCACATTTATAGCATTTATTTTTGGCAGCGCCAGCATTTTTGCTGTACTTTCTTGCTGTTTGTTGACACTGCTGCTGCTGCTGCCTGCTGACGGCGGCGGCTGATGTTTGCTGACGCCAAAAGTATCTGGTGACATGCTGAAATGTTAAATGTTGCAAGCCACGCGCCGGCGAGCGCATAACAGCTTTCAAGCCAATGTCCGTTATTTTTTTGCTTGCAAGTTTTGCGGAGGGTTCGCTGGACGCCGCAAACACTTGCGCCTGCAATTAAAAAGAACAATAAATATTTTGCTTTACTACAAAACAACAACAACACGCAAAGCGATGTTGTTTCACTTTGCTTACCCAGAAGCAGCGCTACGGCAATAATGATAAAAACAACAACAATTTTCTAACCATACACACCTTCTCTAATTGGTATGCTGCTGACGCCGCTGCCTGCTGTCAGCGGTTTTTCTGCTTGTTGTTGTATTGTGTGTGCAAAGTTGTTGTACTTGTTGTTGTTTTTGTGTTCTTTAAACAGCAAAGCGCCAACATAGGAGTTCAAGGTTACACGCCGTATAATCTGGTTGGTCGTTCATTAACCGCATGGCGGCGGCGCAGTAGCAGCGGCGTTAGCAGCAGCAGCAGCCTGGCACTGTTTGCTGACTGTTCTGCGCTCGCTTTTGCAAGTGATGGTTGCGTTTGTGTATGCTTTGTAGGAGCATTTGTGCACAAAGCTGTCAGCTAGCCGGTCGCCGGAGCCGAAATTTATACATACATATGTATCCAACCTAACCTCACTCTCCGCGTGCACCGTTTGTATGGAAACGGTGCGTAGCGCGCGTTGTGCTATGTTTTGATGTTTGTAGGCGCGTTGGTGAGCTGCGTTCAAGTCGTGTTGTGGGGCGGACGCTCGGTGGGGTCGTCGCTCGATGGAATTATTTTGGGCAGTAAAAAGCCGCTGCCTTTTCTGAAAACATAAAAGTGGCGTAAAAAAAACGTTTCCTAATTGAATTTCGTATAAAACACAAACAATAACAAGAACAATAATAAAATAACAAAAAATATAATAAAAGCGAAAAGGAAAAATATAATAAAAACAAAAAAGAAAAATGAAACAAAAAAATTAAAAATAAAACAAAAAAAATTACAAATAAACCAACAAGGAAAAAAAATTGACTAGAAACGTAAAGAAAACAAGATCAATAAAAATAAAAACCAACCTGAAAACAAATATAAAAATACTCATAACAACAACATCAGCGGCAATAATGAAACGATTGTGTTCGAACAAGAGCGCTCCAGTAAACAAGCAAATGAAATACCAAAAAGTGCGAGCATCGACGTCAACAAAAGGCCAGTCGGGCCAAGCAACAAATCACGCAGAAACAGAAGGTACTCAGTCAGTCAGTCGCAAGCAGATATTGTACATCGACCACCGATACTTTATCCATAATGCCGAGGCAAAGGTAGTCGAGTCATAAATTCTTAAATATTCCCAACTGTTGTTGTGTTCTTGCAGACTACTGACTAGCTGTAGGTGTATTGCACATGTTGTTGTAGACGCTGTGAAACAGTTAACAACCTCTGGCGCATTCATTTACGATAACAAAAACAACAAAAATGTATAACAAAGCTGAGTTTGTCTAAATAAGCAAATTGGCTTAGGTGAAAGCTTAAGGGAGGAACGTTTTTATCAGAGTTTAATTCGAATTTAAGCATTAAAAAATAAAACAAAATGCGACTAGACAATGTCTGGCAGCAAAAACTTGAAATTATTTGCCAAAATTTTATTTATTTAAATCAATAATAATGGAAAAAAATAAAAACAAAAATGTCGATAAAAAAATGTAGCGCTTTTTATACTGCAAAAGCAAAAACAACATACTTTTTTTTAATTATTTTTAATTAGAATTTTTTTTTATTTTAATTTTATATTTTTTTTAATTTTATTTTTTATATTTTTTTTTAAGTTTAAGTTTTTTTTAATTATAATTTATTTTTTATTATTTTTTTCTTTACAATTCATAATTTTATGCTTTTTATTATTTTGTACTTAGTTAAATATTATTTCAATTAATTATTAATCCGTTAACTACACTTTTCATTTTAACAATTTTTATTTATTTTTTGCCCAAACTATGACACGCCAATTTCAAACTTCTCTCTGCCACGTGATGCAGTCCAAATATTTGAGTATGCGCTTCTTTCACATTTATATTCTAATCTATTTTTTTATATTTTTTTATAATAATGGCACTTCTACAACATATCTCGTGTTTGTTGTTGTTCTTTTGCTACTGCTCCCCAACAATTGAGTGACATTTCCGCTGAACGCATTCTTAAGCGATGACATGTTTCCTCGGTACACAAACTCAAACAACACAACAACAGCAATATCAATATCAGCATAAAAATGTGCGCTAAAATACAATGTACAAATAATTGGAAATACAAACATAATATAGTATGGCGTAAGAAATACAATAATAACAACAAAAAGAAACACAATTTCGCTGAAATTTTAACAATTGAAACTTTGTTGCATATTTTATTTTTTTTTTTTTTAATATTTTTTCAATAATAATTTTTTTAATGGGCGGCAGTGAAGATAGTGACGAATTCGTGGAAAAATTTTAGATAATTTTTTATTCCTGCATCTGCTTTCGTATATTTTTTCATGTACCAGTTTGAACGGCGGTAATGGCGAGTTGAAATTTGAAATATAGATTATGTTTAGTTCGTAAATGATATTTGTTGCTCACAAACCTAGCGCTGCGGTTTTATGAATATGTTGCTTTTATTTATTATTTTTCAGTGGTTAAATTTTTTTAAACATGGTTTTCGAATTCTGAAATCATTTTTTTTCGAAACCCTTTTAAAAATAGTTTTTTTTTCCAATCAATTATTTCAAAATTACTTTTTGAAAATTTTTTTGCAAAATTTTTTTTAAATCATGTATTTAAAAACTACATTTGAACATTTTTTTGTTTCAAAGATCTTTTTTGTTATCAAAATTACTTGTTTGTTATTCTAAGAACAGTTTTTATCTAAATTTTTTTATTCAAAATATTTTTTTTTCCACAAAGTTTTGATTTCAAAAATAGCATTTTTTCACAATAGTTTTTTTTTCAAAATAGTTTTCTTTTTCACATTTTTTTTAATACTTCTCTTTTTCAAGAAATTTTATTTTTTTCAAAAGTTTTTTACCAAAAAGGTTTTTTTCACAAAATTTTATTTGTTCCAAAATAGTTTCCTTTTTTCAAAAATAGTTGATTTTTTTAGCTTGAAAATTACTTTTTTAGTACAAAAATAATTCTTTTAAGGCAAAATTATAATTTTTTTCAATTCTATCAGCATTTTGTTCTTTTCTCAAAATATTTTTTTCTTTCAAAAATAGTTTTTTTCATCTCAAAATAATTGTTTTTTCGCGTCTAGCTCATAAATCCACTATTATTCTATTTTCGCTCAAGGACTTATTGCCTTAATACACCTGAAAATTTATTTTTCCCAAATATTGAAATCTGCTGAAAGCAAACTATAAGTAAAGCGGTATTTTTTTCTCGAAAATATTGTCTCGAATCATACAAACTATTATCTGCTTAGCACTTTCAGTCAAAAATCCGCAGCTATCAATCAATGAATTACCATAAGCCGCGCAAAAAATAGTAAATCATTACTAAAGATAAAGTAAAAATAATGCTCTGCTCAAAATTCAAGCACTTTTTTATGCTGAGTGCCAACAGCCACACTAATCCCTTCCTGTTGTGGATTTCAGCAAATCACCGCTTACTTTGTAATCCAATTGGATTATAAACAAAATTTCGCTACAACAATTTTTCTCTCAAGTGATCAAATACACACACACACCCACACATGCATAAATCTGTGAGCTGAAAAAATGGCTTTAGGTCTTAGTGGGTCCGCTGACAGCTAATCAGGCGTTCTTCGCGTATATCTGATCTTTTGTTTGTGCAGTGCCAACTTATTTTTTGCCAACCAACCAACCAATCGGTCAGCGGTGCGACCAAACTATTCGGCCTAGACACAACAAACCGACCGAAAATAAACTAACATTCGTTGTGTTTAAAAATAAAGCACTGAAATAAATAAATATATCTTTTTTATTTATTTTGCTGTCGCCTTGATGGCGTCGCGATTGCTGAGTATAAGAATATTCATTCAGTTACTTTATTTTTTTGTTGTTCTTGTTATATATATTTTTGTTTTTGTACTATTTTTTTGCATTCTTATTCGGTTTTTTTTTTCTTTTTTTTGTACTAAATGCGATAGCGAATCTGAAGATCTGCGCCAAGTGGTGCCGCTTTATTGTGACTTTAGCGGACAGAAGGTGGCAAAAAATTATTTAAAAAGTATACAAATATTCGTATGTACATATGTATGTATATGTATTTGTATAAATATTGCCTACTACTTGAATTGTTATAATTTTTTTTGCGTTTAGTTTAATTTTTTAAGCACCACCATTCATTGATTACAATTATCATTCACTGATTGCGGCTACAAAATGGCGCACGCGATTTAATTTTTATCAATTTGTTTATTATTTTTTAATTATTATTAATATTTTTTTTAAATTATTAATGTTCTTTCAATATTTTTTATTAAATAATTTTTTGCAATTTTTAATAATTTTTTAATAATTTTTAAATATTTTCTTAATAATATTTTTTAATTTTTTTAATATTTTTTTTTGTATTTTTTTTTTATTTTTTTTTTGTATATAATTTTGTAAATTTTTTTAATATTTATTTTAATAATGTTTTAAGAAATATTATTATTTTAATTATTAATAATTTTTTTCTTCATTTTAAGTTTTTATTATTGGTTTTTAATTTAATTTAATTAAATTTTTTTTTTTATTTATTTAATATATAATTTTTTTTTATATTATAATATATATTTTTTATGTTTTTCATTTTTTTCTTTTTAATTATTATTATTATTTCTTATCTATATAAATTCATAAATATGTACATACATATGTATATTCCATAAGCTCTCATTTTGACGTTCTTTCGCGCCAGCAGGTGCAAAAAAAATATAAACTTTGCAAAAATTAATTCAGCAATAAAATAGCAAAGTTGAAAAACAAGCTAACGAATTAAAAAGTAACAAAAAAAAATAAATTTAAAAACAATCCCCTTTAAATAACAGAAATCAGCAAAACAAAAAAGAGACAACAAAATACAACAATGAACTGTATGAAAATGGCGCGGCGAGCAACTTTGGCGAGTGTCGTTGTCAAGTGAAATGTGGGAAACAACTGCAAATGTATAAATAAATATAATATTTTATAGGCAAAGCGATAAGAAGCCAGCAGCAAGAGCGAGCGACAGACACACACTTGAAGAGACAATGGACAACCGCATGGCAAGGCGTGTGGAAGAGGCGTGTGTGCATGTGTGTGGGGGGTGCTCTCTAGGTGGCACAGCTGACCGGTAGTGGGGTGATTAAGATCTGATTTTGCAGCCACAAGCACAGTGCGTGCAAAGCCAAAGCAAAAGCGCATGGCAGGCGACCCAACGACCTACAGACGGACGAACGGACGCAATGTGGGCGGGTGGTGGGCTACGCTCAATGCACGAAAGAAAGACAGTTGGTTACCTAAATATTTGCGGTGAATTAAATAATAAATTTTAAGCGCAAGTGGGGGCGAGTGCAGTTGCTATAATATACTCGTATACACAAATGTATGCACATACAATACATACATATGCATATGTATGTATGTATGTATGTGTTTGTTGAATCAAGTTTTACTTTTTTCTCAGCGAATGCTGCGCGTGTGGATTAATTGCTAATTGTATTAAAAATGCTTGTTATTGTTGTTGCTGCGCAAAAATTAGCATAGACATTCTTTGTTGCCAAACGCTTCAATGAAAGTCACAAAATATTTTGAAACAAAAACCAAAGAAAAAAAAAGAAATTCTCAACCACCGCCTGCCTGCTCTTTGCTTGCCGGCGTGCTCGCGCTCTACAGCCATTTGGCCAGCATTCAGCGATCATTTGTTGCTAATAAAAAGCTTATAAATGCACATTTGCAAAACGGTAAATGAGTATGTACATATGTATATTTATGTATGTCTGCATGTGTATGTGTGTGTGCTATCTCGTTCAGCGTACGCCTCCATGCTCCCCAGCAGCAGCAGCAACGGCGGCACAGTCAGCGCCGTGAGATTTGCATGAATTTTATTGTCGCACGCGTGCGTCTGTCTGTCTGCATGTTGTTGCTTTTGCCGCGCTCGATTTTGATTTCAAAGTCACTTTTTTGCAAGCAGCACGTTTTGAAAATTTACAGTTAATACCTGATTGTGCTTATACATATGCATGTATATGCAGTGAGCTGTGTGTGTGCTGCTGTGTGAATGTGTGGGTTTTTGCAATTTGAAATGTGATGCAGGCGTTATACATACATATGCCAATAAATTTGTATATTTATATAGATATCTACTATATACATACATATATGTATATGCCTGTATTCTATATTATATAATATGCAGCAATTTATGCGCTAAAGGCGTGAAATTAATATAGTAGCCAAGCGCAAGCATACATGTATATATACACAGATGTGTACTTATATACATACATATTTATTCATCAAGAAACGTTTGTTGTCGCTTTGCTCTGGAACAGCTGTTGTGCACTTTCACATCTTAAAGTTTGCCCAGCTCTTTTGTGTCGATATAAATATGTACTGCTATGTGCATATATGTATGTACTGCTTTTTGTCTATATATACATTGTTGGTCATTATTTGCGGCTTAAATATGCAATCAGCGCTACGCCCACGTGTCTGCCTTGTTCGCTGGTTCTTCTAGTACCTCAACTAGCCCACGCTTGCAATGTTTTTTCTCCGCCACATAAATACTTAATCCAATATACATATATTGATATATACTCATATAATTCAATTATTTGTCACACTGGTCTACTATAAAAACCGTTGTACGACGCCCTGTTGCTATCGAATTGATTGAGGGTGTGAGCCACAATGAAATGCATATGTTTGTGTGGGTGGGTATTACTGGAGTACAAAACCGGTAGTGGTAAACGTATGGGAAATGCTAAATTAAGCATGCTAGAAGGCAAAAAGTTTATAAAAAATTGTATTGTATATGAATGCCTTCGATTATTTCACCACAAAAAAAATTAGATCTGAAAAATATTAATAAAAATTATTAAAAAAAAACACTATAATGGATAATTTAAGCAAATACCTGCAATTAGTTCTCATCCACAAACTTCAGCACTAAAAAAATAAATTATATAAAAATTTTATAAAATAATAAAATAAAAATAAAAAAAATAATAAAAATAAAAAAAATAATAACAATCAAATTAAAATAAAATAATAATAATCAAATTAAAATAAAATAATAATAATCAAATTAAAATAAAAAAATATAATGAAAAAAAAATAAAATTAAAAACAAAAATATTAAAATTTAAGAAAACATCAAAATTTAGAAAACTTAAAATTTCCCAAAACAAAAAAATAAGTTTTTAAACTGCAAATTTTAAAATAATACCCAAAATATTATTTCACCTCAATCAAAAAATTCACCACTAAACTCCACCCTTCTGCTCTTCCATTTACAGTTAAAGTCTGCGAGAAACGTCACATCATACGCGAGGACAAACAGGAGTATGTGCGTCGTGAACGCGAAGCGCTACACATGATGACCAATGTGCCGGGTTTCGTGAATTTGTCATGCACGTTCCAGGATCGTCGTTCGCTGTACTTTGTGATGACCTATGCCAAAAACGGCGATCTGCTGCCGTACATCAACAAGGTGGGCTCCTTCGATGTGGACTGTACACGCCACTATGTCGCCGAATTAGTATTAGCTTGCGAGCAAATGCACTATCGCAATGTGGTGCATCGTGACCTGAAGCCAGAGAATATACTCTTAGATGAGGATATGCATACGTTGATTGCCGATTTTGGTTCGGCGAAAATCTTCAAACCCGAGGAATGTATTAATCCCGTCAAACCGGCACCATTTTCGTTGGGTCGTCGCAGCGGACGTAATTCACAGAATCGCAGCGATGACGACGACGATGAGGATGACGATACGGAGGATACCAATGATACGTGTAGCGATGATGATAATGCGCCCGGTGGACGCGGTGGCATGTATTATTATCGTGGACGTAAGGGCAGTTTTGTTGGTACAGCGCAATATGTGTCGCCGGAAGTGCTGCGTAATGGTTTCGTTTCACCTGCTGCTGATCTCTGGGCACTCGGTTGTATAGTGTATCAAATGATTTCCGGTCTGCCGCCGTTCCGTGGCAGCAATGATTATGTCATATTTAGAGAAATACTCTCCGGCGATCTAGACTTTCCGCAAGGCTTCGATAAGGATGCCGAAGATCTAGTCAGACAACTATTGAAGATACGACCCGAAGAACGTTTGGGCTCACAAGATGCCAAAGGCAGTTATGTCAGCATACGTGCGCATCCATTCTTTAATGGCATCGATTTTGCGACAATACGTCAGCAGACACCGCCACCAATTTACCCATACTTGCCGGGCGTATCGAAGGATGACGGCTTTAGTTCGCATTATTTTATGCCAGATAATCTAGAACCCGGCTTGGATGATAAGCAGCTGACACGTTTGCTCGGCATGGAATTGGGCACATATATTGAGAAAAAGACTGTAGTAAAAAGTGAGTGTGAGAGCGCTTTGAATATTATTTTTATAATTTTTACGAAATATTAACGTTTTCTCTTCCACATTTGTGCAGATATTTACGACCTTTCGGAGAGCGAAAAGCAAAAGCGTTTAGAGCAACAAAAGTCTGATAAATGGCACGTCTTCGCCGATAACGAAGTCATCCTGAAGAAGGGTTACATCAACAAACGCAAAGGTCTGTTCGCGCGCAAACGCATGCTGCTGCTAACAACGGGTCCACGGCTCATCTACATCGATCCCGTGCAGATGGTGAAGAAAGGCGAAATACCATGGAGCGCCGAATTGCGCGTCGAGCCGAAAAACTTCAAAATATTCTTTGTGCATACGGTAAGTCGAAGAATAATTGCATTACAATGCTTGCAGCGCCTAAACATAGTATGGAAACAAGTGTGGTTATGTCATGTATGTTTTGTATACACTTTTTCGCGTTTGTTATATTTTTAAACATTTAAATGACATTTATTTCGGCTTTATCAGTGTGCGCTGGCGTTAAAAAACAGCGGATGTTATTATTACTGAAATGTGAAAGTTCAAACAGTTGATTGATAAGCCTTGCTAGCGGTCCACGCAGCGCGCTGAGGCTTGTGAAAGCCATATAATATACAACGCAAACAAATTTATTGTTTATTTGTTTATATTTCCACCCATTTCGCCGCTATTATTGTATATTAAAGCATTAAATTCAGTTGATTACTGACTCCTCCATTGAATTATGCAAAAACGTGCGCTTACTCTTGCATACTCGCCGCATATTTAGTACGCTAAATTTAGCGCTACTATTTGTGCATCCACAGCCATACACATGCCCCACTTTGCTTGCCGCAACGTCTGCTTTTATACCATGCGCGCTGGTGTTGCAGGCGTGTTGTTGTACACCACACAGCCAACTGGCGCCATGGCACTCTAATTATTATGAAATAGTCGCAAAAATTGTGTGGCACAATAAAGCGACAGCGTTACATAATTGCAAAAATTTTGCAAATTCTTCTCAACAAAGCGATTTGGATAGCATATTACATCATGCGCCAGCGACTTGTGCTACTGTGAGTGCACACACCTGTTGTACTAATGCATTACAATAAATAAATAAATGCCAAATATAGTATAGAAAAGTTTGTGTAAGCAATCTTTGGCATTCAAATTTCATTTCGCCAACGTTCCCTTTTTATATTTTTTTGTTTTGCAATAAAAATGCTTTATTACTTGCGCACATGTTGTAGGAATGACCGCATAATGAGCAATGAGTTTGTAATCTACTCGTACATATGTATGTATGTACATACCTACATATATACGTGATAGATATATGCCAGTCACAGTAACTACTCAGGTCAGAAAACGGCCTTGAAGTCACACGGAAGCGCTTGTGAGTGTTTTGCACACGTATTAGTTTTCTGTTAGGGAACAGCAAGCACACGCGGTTTATTGAACTTGTAAGCGAAACTCAATTTGGCGCCATTCGCGCGCGCGTTCTTGTCTGTATGTCTGTCGTTCTAGCGTAGGGCTATAAAAACGTAAGCTAGCTATACACATGCATAGACCAGTAGTTATAACAAGTATGAATTTTAGCACTCCCCCATTGGTGTTGTTATAAGTACGTAGTGTTACTGACATTTATAGGCCGCTTGTGAGCACTTGCACGCCTCTCTATACTCTAGACACACATATATTTCTAATTACTTTATTATTTCGTACATTTTAATTTTTTTTCGAACATCTGATTGCTGGGTTTTACAGAAACTCATATTTTTTGCATTAATTATTGTTTTTTCTTGATTTATAATTTACTTTGCTTGATTTATATTTTTTTTCTTCATTTATATATTTTTTCGTGATTTATATTTTTTTTTGCTTGATTTATAAAATTTGTTGCTGGTTGCAAGTGCTGACATTCACATTTTACACTCGCATAAAACCTTCCTATATCATTAAGTCTCGCTTCTGACGTCACTAAGGAAGTAGATATGCTTCAGAAATGTCTGAAATGCTTTGAGTGTCATTTAACTGTTTTACAGCTTACGTTTGCATGATTCTTAGACAAAACTGTCGCATATTTGCAAAGCAAAATTTTGCAGAAGATTATTATTTCAAAGAAGTGTGATTGTTTATACCCTGTACAGGGTATATTAAGTTGGAAACAAGGTTTTTAACACTGGGAAGAAAACTTTGGAGATTATTTTTTGCAAATATTATTTTTTTAAATATATTTTTTTTATTTTTTTAAATATTTTTTTTTATATGTTTAAATATATTTTTTTAATTTTTTTTTAATATATTTTTTTTAATTTTTTTTTTAATTTATATTTTTTTTTAATTTATTTATATTTTTAATTTTTTTTAATTAAATAATTTATTTTTTTAATTTTTTTTGTTTTTTTATATTTTTATTTTTTTAATTTATTTATTTTTTTTATATTTTTATTTTTTTTTTATATTTTTATTTTTTTTTTTTTTATATTTTTATTTATTTTTTTTTTTTTTTTTTTTTTTTTTTTTATTTTTATTTATTTTTTTTTTATATTTTTATTTTTTTTTTTTTTTTTTTTATTTTTTATATATTTTTAACGTTGGATACCTTATAAACAAATATTTGGCTATCGTTATTGTTCTCTACAATTTGCGAACAATTTGTTTAGATCGCACCACTATAACATATGTATACTATGACTTCTATGAACTATCAAAATCAAATTATTGTATAAAACATTTTTGTATTTCTGTAGACTTTTACAATTTCGGTGCATCCAATATTAACGTTTTTAATGTTTCTTCTCTACGTTAACTCTATAAGACAGCGTATGCCCTCATATGGCAATATTGTTAAGCTTGTAAGACCGTGTAGGGAAATTTTTTCATAAGCTGTCAGCCGAAATTCGCCTAAATTAAGCGCTTAATTGACGTTATTTGTTACTCTTATAGGAAGAACCACCCTGTATTGTCTATTGGAAGCCCGAGTTTAAATAACATTGTCTTCAAAGCAATTATTCTTCAAAAACAGACTGCTGACAGCTTGCTGTATGCACAGCAGCGCATTTTATTTGCAATTTTTAAACAAAATTGTTGCACTAAGAAAAACAACAATAATGAAAATAATAATTTTCCATACATTTTTGCCACTGTTGTTATTGTTTTTTGTTGTTTATCAACTCATATTACACGACAGTGCATTGTAGATATTGCATAATCGAGCACGATACCGCTACACATGCTCCTAGTTAGCCAACTTCATACGACTGGAGTACGAAATATATACATATGTATGTATGTTTGTAAATAATAAATAAAGCTATCACCTTACGCTTAGACGCCGCTAATTGAACGGTGTTTTCGTGTTAAACGCCGCATTTTTTGTAATTCTGCTGCCGCTAGCGCTAATGCGCGTGTCACTGTCACGTTTACAACGCAAGTGACAGTCACTTTGCTATATATAACTGCCGTTATGTGTGCGCCCAAGTCAAGTGCTAAATTCAGTTTTCAGCATTTCAGAGTTATTTTGTTTATAGTGTTTATGCAATCCATATTTTTATATTCATTTGTGTGTGTGTGTATGTATGTGTTTGCGAATTATACAATGCTTGCTTGAATATCGACACATGGCAATGAATATGCCACGGTTGCAGCAAGTAAACACATAAAACCGTTGAAATTCTATAAACAAGTGCAGTGTTTATGCCAAACACACACCTACACGCACCCACACACATGCATAGATGCTGCTACTTGTGGTTATGTAAATTGTGCGCACAAGGCATGCGCGAATTTGCAAGCAATTTCATTTTCGTATACATAATTTGCAAACATTTTGAAAATTTGCCAAAAGAAAATCCGAAACAAACAAACAAAATATTTAGATTTCCGCGATTATTGTTGCTGCGCGCCTCACGCCTTACGCCACACGCTCAATGTGGCAATGACGCATTTTTCATGGGCAACATAGCCATGCATAAATATATATATGTACATGCATGCATACATACATATGTGTAATGTAAGTTGTACCCCACACAGCATAGCTGGCGGTTGAGCCATGAAAAGCGCAGTAGCCGCTGCTGCCTGTACGTATGTACATATGTTTGTCCGTCTGCTCATGCACGCAGCAAGTGGGCGTTCTTGGTAGCTTGATTACTTTTGGCTGGGGGTGGCACGGCACGGTGCGCAGTTGCGTCAGTGCATTTGCTTTTAGCGTGTGCGGCGTTGAGCATATTAAATTTCAGCTGATCCTCGCCAGCAACGCCGACCGACCGCCACAGCACTGCAGCGCTTTTATAGCCGCTACACAAATTAGCAATTTTATATACATAGCTATAAATGTTGATATTTATATGTATGTATATATGTGTGTGTGTGAATATTATGGTCAGCGCTTGCATATGTGTGCTGCTTGTGCCGAAATAGCGCTAAAAGTGGGCGTGTAAGCGAACACTAGCGTAACAATAACCCACACACACAGGTGGCGGTGGGGGTGTGTACACATACATACATATAACGCCGCCGCCTAGTCAGTTATATATTTGTATATATGAATTTGCATTATACCTGCATATTCATATACATATGTATATACATATATATATGTATGTATATATATATATATATGTATATATGTAGCGGCATTTATTGCTGTGGCAAGTGTATATTAATTTAATAAATAAACACATACACGCCCATACATAATTGCATGTACATATGTATGTATGTATTGTATATTATGTTCGCATGTGCATGCCGAAATGAGTTTTGCGCGCTGATGTTATTACACTTAGAATTTTATGAGCGCTGCATGCGCTTACTTATTGCCCGGTCGTAAAATCTATAGTCTAAAGTTGACACGTGCGGCTAAATAATGACGTAAGAGGGGGCGCAAGCAAAGTTTATTTGCAGTTTTTACACACTACACACATACATACATATGTGTCTGTTTGTAATGAGGCGTGCTAACTTACAAGCGTGAAGGCTTTGGGGGGCAAATTACAAGGCACGTGTAGGAAAGTGATTTTTTTGTCACAGATTTTAAAATTTGCACATTTATATTAATTTGTATATTTTTTTTTTGCTAAGTTCTGTGTTTGGAAATAAATTTTCAGTAAAATTTTATATTTTTAAATTCTATTTATTATAATGTTTTTCATGCATTTTTAATAATTTAAGTATTTAGTGTCATCATTTTGTACAATTGTTATTATTTTTGGTTTTAATTCATATTTTTAATTTTTTTTTTTATTTTACTATTCTTTTAGGATTTTTATATTTTTTAGTGTTTTTAATATTATTATATTTCTTAGTTTTATATATTTATATTGTCATTATTTTTATTTTTAAATCAAAATATATTTTAAATGCTTATTTTTTTAGATTTTTTTTAGAAAATTTAATTTTTATAATTATTTTAGGGAACTTTTATTTATTCCAGTATTTTGTTTCATATTTTTTACTATTTATTATTAATTTATTTATAATTAATTATTTCTTATTTTTTTGAGAATTCTATTGTTTAAATATTGTTTGTTTTATTTTAATTTTTTATAATTTTAGTATTTTGTTTCATAATTTTCACTATTTCTATTTTTTTATTTTAATTTCTAATTAATTATTTATTTCTTCAAAATTTTATTATTAAATGCTTTCTTTGAAAATTTTTAAATTTTTTATATTTCTTTTGGGCTATTTTTAATTATTTTTAGTATTTTGTTACATAATTTTTCCTAATTCCTATTATTTTTATTTTAGTTTCTAATTACACAATTTTTTTAATGTTCAATTTTTAATACTTTTATAAATTATTTTAGTGTATTTTTAATAATTTTACAAATTTTTTTAATGTTTAATTTTTAATATTAGTTTTTAATTCTTTTAGTACATTTTGAATAATTTTAATTTTTAAATTAATATTTTTGTTTTTGCTTTTTTTTTAATTTTTTACTATGATTTTTATGCACAAAATATTTTTTAAGGTTTTTTACCGCTATTTTTTCGTTGTTTTGTGAATTTAGCTTTACAATTTTAGCTTAATAATTCTTTTTAGACTTAGTGACCTTTTTAAAATTTTTGTAGCAAATTTTAATTTTATGGACATTTTTTACGAATCGTTATTTTTTAATGTTTTTTTTTTTTTTTATAAATTTTTAAGTTATTTGAATATTTTTGGGTATTTTCTTTATACATTTAAATTTTATGGGATTTTTTTGTTTTTAATTTTTAAAATTTTTTCGCTTCTTTTTATTTTTCCTTTATATTATTATTCATTCATTATATTTCATTTATATTATTATAGTATTTTTAGAATTTTTTTGTTTAATTCTAGCAATTCAAGCAATTCGTTATTTTTTATTAAATTTGTTTATACATTTTTAAATTTTTTTGGATTAATTTGTTTTTATCTGGTGTTTTTAATTTAAAAAAATTGTTTTTGCTGATTTTTTTACTTTTCATTTATTTTTTAGCATTTTTTTAATTTAATTCTGGCAATTCCACCACCACATGTTCCAACTACGGCGAAATGCATTACACACCTATGTACATAAATTTAAGTTTCCCTAAAAAACACCTTAACTAACCTCAAACTTTTTTTTACTTTCTTTCAGCCCAACCGAACGTACTACTTGGACGATCCCGATGGCTACTCACTCGAATGGGTCGACTCCATCGAACGCATGCACAAATTCACCTACCCCGATAGCGATACCGGCGCGACGACGACGTCGACGGCGACAGGCACCTCGCCGAAATCGTCACATCGAACAAACTCACCAACGTTCTTCAGCAGCGGCGGCGGCGGCAGCCACTCCAGCGGCAGCAGCAGCAGCGGCAACATGTTGACCGCGGCCATCGCCGCCGCCACAGGCCGAACGACGAAAACGGCGTCGAATTGAATGAAACGACCGCCGCAACCACCACCACCACCACGTCGTCGTCGTCAACCAGATATTATATATCTACTAAAGAATGCAACAAGAATTCTACAAAAACACGCAAAGGCACACAGCATCCAAATGCGTGCCGAATTGCAGCTAAAAACCTAGGTGTTCCAAGGCAGAATGTATGTGCCGCCGCTGTGGCTCCACAGAGCAGCTGTTAAAGCAACAACAAAAACGTTAAAAAATACTAAAACTGTAGTGTGGAGCAACAACAACAGTGCGCAGCAAAACATTTAAAGTAATATTAAAACAAAATATACATATATACACACACATACATACATATAAAAATGTTTAGAACAAATTTAGTTCAAATCAGCAAATACATAAAATGATTATTAATTACACGTAATAATTATAATTAATAAATAATAATTAATAATTAAACTAATATAATATATAAAATAGAAGTGAAGTGTAGCGAATAGCAAAAAACAAAAAAATTAAAATAATTTAATATAATGTAACAATTAATTGCAGCCTAGTAATGTAACAGCATTAAGTAACAGTAAATTAGCGTAGCGAGAAGTGGCGTGTTGTGCGCGGACATAGCAAAAATTTAGCAAACAATATTTAGCGTTTAAGTGAAATGGTCCGAAAATGTGCTTAGTAAAATGTAAATGTGTGAAAACAGCAACAACAACAACAACTGCAACAATAGTTGATATTAAATGCGTGAACGAATTTGACACTCGGCAAACAAAAGGTGAGGCGCGAGCAATATATTGTATGACAATATGTAGGTGTGGCAGAATGTATAAATGTGTGAGGTGGCGTGATGGAAATGCTAGAAATTGTAGAAGAAGAAGAAGCAGCGCGGTAAATTTTACAATATTTATGCATATGCTGACTTTACAACAACTAAGACACATGCTAATTATGAGATTGAATTATAAATGCATGCCAGACGGACACACAAACACACACACATATATACATGCATACATATGTACACACACACACATATATGCATACATGCAGTTGCAAGCAGGCGTATATAGTGTGTAGTGGGCAAAAGTGTAGGAAAAACACGTGCAAAATTATATATGTACACATACATATATACATATGTACATGTGTATAAGCCTACATGCATATACATATTGACGTGTAACAGTATAATTTAAATTAATGTAATTCTAATTGTAAACAAATGTGAATATTTTGTAGTTAGTCACAATTAAATGAATTATACACAGCAGAGTAGAGCAGCAAGCAGGCAAAAAACAGCGTACATATGTATACATACATACATATGTGCGTGTCATAGCAGAAATGAGAGCAAAAACCGAACTATATAAAAATTGCATACATATGTATGAGACTATGTACATATATATAAAGCAAGTTACATACAAAAATACTATTAAATGCGTACATATACATACACACATATATATGTATGTAATAGTAAGCATAACTAAAATTATACTATATATATTATATATACTCTACATATACATATGTATACATAAATGAAATGAGAGCGAAAGCGGGCGAAGCGCAGCAATGTGTTGCATACTTGCAGGCGTTTGAACAGGCGTGTAAATGAATTTCAAGAAGCAAAATATACATATATAATATACATACATATATACAATGTAATTATTTATATGCATACAGACATACGTACATATGCAGCAAACAGTTACCAGCAGTTAGTTAATGAGTTTTTTATGCTAATTGTGCAACAACTATGTTTACAACAAATTAATAGAGTACATGCAACAACAAGCAAGACAAATGTATAACACACATATGCACGCAAGAAGCAAGTAAGCAAAAAGTAATGTAGAACAAGCAATGACTCCTGAATGAGGGAAACTCGCGCATTTTGCAACAACAAAAACAACAACATTGTATTATAGAGCATGTCGATTGCATAGTGTTTTAAGCATGGCAGCGCACAATGCAACGTGCGCTGCGCATGCGCGAGTTTACCGCTTGTGTTGCATTGCGAATTCGCGAATATGCAAAAATGTAGCATAAAAAGTACATAATTACATACACACACACACACATACACGCATATATACCCTATACAATTAACATCAAACACAAACAAATTGTAACAACAACTGCGTGTACGCGCATGCGTGAGCGCGTGTCGGCTTAGGGCGCCAGCCGCCCAAAGCTGCTGAGGTGGTAGCACTGGTGCGTCACAGCGCATAACAACATTTAGCTAAATTACAAAAATAATTAGCTAAGTAAAAGTAAACAAAAGAAAAAAACAAAAAGTAAATTAATAAAAAAGTTAAATTAAAACTATTTTTATGCGATTAGCGGGAATTTTAAGCGTTGCAAATGTAGTGTGTTCATAGCTGTAAGCTGTAAACTGTAAAAAATGTAAATTGTTTTTATGCAAAATGCGCGCAAAGTACGCACCAGTCGTCGCACCGACACATAAGCATGCGCAGGCGCATACAGGCAGTGTTACCGTTACGCCGCCGCCGCCGTGTTCAAATTTTTGTTTTGTGCATCAAGTTAAAAGCTTTTATTGAATTTTGCTAAACATTATTTTTCGGTTTTTTGAAAGAAAAAAATATAACTTTTTGTTGTGTTAAAAATTTAAAAAATTGTTTTTATATTTTTATTTTTTTGTTTGTATTAAAAAAAAATATTTTCAATTTTTTAAAAATTTTTTTTTTTAACTTTTTTATTCTTAATTTTTCTCTTCACAATTGCGTTGTTTTTCCATTAGCATTATTCTTACTCAGTACTTTTGCCCTAATAACGCAACGCATAAGACTTGATACTAAATATAGACAAAAGAAAAAGCTAAATGCAATGCAAAAACAAAAAAAAAACTTATTTGATAAAAACAAAAACAAGTTTATGCAACGTTTTTGCACAGAAAAAGCAACAAAAATTGAAATGTAAACAAGTAGTAACAACAATAGCAGCAGTAGCAACAACAACAAGCAAGCAGTAACTATAAACTAACTGTAAAGTAAATTTTTTATGCTGCGAGAGAAAACTGACCAGCGTGATTGGCAGAAAAATAATTGGAATTCTCAAAAACTCAGCTTTTTAACTCAATTTTGTATTGCAGCGTACAAAAACAAAAATACGTGAACAAAGTAGCAACAGTTTTGTAGACTTGGTTTGCATTTTCCTAAACAATTCAATTTTTTTATTTATGTAAATTGATTTTTTTGATTAAAAGTAAATTTTTTTAATTAATAGTAAATTTTTTGTATTCAATTTTTTTCAATTAAAATTAGTTTTTTCTGATTTAATTAAGATAAATTATTTTTAATTAAAAAAATTATTTTTAATTAAAATTAATTTTTTCAATTAAAATTTATCTTTTTTCTATTAAATTTTTTTTAATTACTATTTTTTGACCAAATTTAATTTATTTAATTTAATTTTTTTTTTAATTAAAATAATTTTTTTTTAATTAAATTTAATTGTTTTTCATAAAAATTATTGTTTTTAATTAAACTGGATTGCTTTTCATTAAAATAATTTTTTAAATTAACGATTTTTTTCTAATCAGAAGTATTTGTTTTTGTTAAACTTATTTTTTTTAATTATTTGTTTTCTGTTAAACTTGTTTTTTTCAAAATTAATAGGTTTTCATTAAAGTTATTTTTTTTTAATTAATTGTTTTTCATTAAAGTTATTTTTTTTTCAAAATTAATTGGTTTTCATTAAGGTTATTTTTTTAATTAATTGTTTTTCATTAAACTTATTTAGTTTTTTTTTATTTATGTTTAATATTGTTGAATTAAAATTAATTTTTTCTTAATTTAATTTAGTTTTTTAATTAAAATAAATTTTGTTTTTAAATTTTTCTTCTAAAAGTATGAACTTTAATTAATTGTTTTTCATTAAAATTATTTATTTAATTAAAATTTTTAAATTTTTTACATTAAAATTTTTCTCCCAAAAGTATGTACTATAAAAAATTTAAACGCAAGAAAACTAGCAAAAACAATTTAAAAAAATTAAATTAAAAAAATTAAATTTAAATAAATTAAAATACAATGTGTACGACAGCTGCAAGCTTAAAAAATATTTTGAAAAACAATTTTTTCAAGTAAAAATTAAAAAAAAAAAATACTAAATTAGCTATAAAGTAGTCTATATAACTGCATTTCTTTACTTTTTCTCTTGTTTTTGCATTATGCTCTTTTGCAAAAACTTTTTGTTGTTTGTTTTCATTTCGAATAGCTAAATGTTATGTATACTCACTTTGGTTGCCGCTTTCTAAAAGCTACAGTGCTAAGCATTAAAAAAAGTATTTGCGTTGTAATTGAAAATATTTAAAGTAATTAATTTGTTATATTGAAATTAAAGTACCGTTAGCACGAAAAATGAATTTATTGCGCCACCACTTAGTTTTAACTAGCAAAAATCACTATTTTATAGTTACAAAAACAAAAAATCTAATTATAATTTCGCTTTTACAAAGCAACACTCCTATTTTCTAAAAGTTTTGGTACAAAAACAAAAACAAAATAATAATTTGTTGAAATGTGCTTGCTAAGCGCCAAAACTTTTCGAAGCAAATCAGCAGGTGGCGAATAAATAAAGTGCACGAAAGCAAAAGTGTCATACAAACACACTTATATTGCTGTCAAGCGTAAGCAAAAACAATAGCAACAAAGCGTCGACGTTTACAAGCGCAAAAAAGTAATAAAAGTAGTGCAAAAAGCGTGAAGCGGGTGTAGAAATTCGTGTTTGTTTGCTAGTGAATGCCGTAAAAATTTAATTTTGTTTAAAAAATACTAAAAAAAAATTCAAAACACACACTTGTTTTGTAACGAAAATGCAAGAATGTGAAATGTATGTATGTAGCAGCTTGCAATTCTTGCACTCAAGTGTCGCATACATGTGTTTGTATGGAATTCTGAGCAACTAAATTTAGCACATGGCTGTAGAGAACAACAAAAAGTTGAAAAAAGAACAATTGTACAACAACAATAAAGTGCAGCGCTGAAATGAAGCATAATTTGTAGTGACATTGTAAAGCAAAGACAAACGCAATCAATTATTGAACATGAAGATTCTTACGAATGCACAGTTATGCTTTTGTTTTTGTTTGTATTATAACACTACTTTTTGTTACTGTGTTTATTATTAATTATTCAAATTTTATTATAAACATTTTTTGCGTTGTCGTAAGTGGTAAACCTTTGTAATTATATAATTAGTGTTGTTGTACATGCATACACACACACCCATACAAATGTACCAAACTGCATACAACAACAAAACGCGAAAAATATTAAAATAATTTCTTTCTTTTCACACATTAACTCCTTCAAAAAAAGGAAATAAAAAAGAACAACAACAACACATGAATTATTAAAAAAAACTACAACAAAGCGCATTAAACAATAATGCATAATGCACACACACATACACACATATACATTTACACATAAAAACATGTAGCAAGTTTTGCATAATTACATAATATTTCAATATTTCATAGCATAATTAATTTGTAGTTAAAAACAGTTCAGCGCGCGCATAATTTAAATATCTTATTTAATTCAATATAAATTAATTAATGCTTATTAGCTGAATTATACTTGTATTTTGTAATTATTAATTTATGTTAGTTTTAAATAATGAATTAATTTATATTACAACTATGCTAATTATCTAAAATTAATTATTTACAACTAAGCTAAATTTATGCAAATTATTATTATTAATTATAATTATAATTACATATAAACATATAGTTAAAGCAAAAAACATAAAAACACAAGCAACCATTAGTCTTAAGTTAAATTATTCAAAACAAAAAAAGCAAGAAAAACTGAATTCTGGAGTTGCAAAATTCACTAAAGAAAAAACAACAAAAAAAAACAAAAATAAAAACAAATATGAAATAATTTAAAATAAAATGAAACCCAAAATAAATCTACTATTAAAATTACGGATTAAAATAAAAAGTCGACTGTAAATTTACAACAACAAAACAAAACAATTTCTTTTCATTTATTAATTGAGGTTTTGCTTGGCAAGATTTGGGGAAATGTCTAGTACTTGCTTGGGGAATCGGGAAAAAGAAAAAAGAAATTTTTGCTTGGAGCTAATATCCATCGCGAATAGTGGCTGCATTCTAATTTGAATTCTCTAATGGTTTGATCAATTTCAATCTTCAACTAGATTTTACAGCTGCTGTCGTACGCCGATGACAACGATCATTGGCCATACCAACTGTGCTGTTAGTACTGCTCTCTCCAGGTTGGACAATGAAGCGAAGCAAATGTGTCTGATAGTGGACAAGGGCAAGACGAAATAATAGGTTGTCAAAAAAGTCTTGCGGTATTTTCGCTAGTTGGCGCTGAAAGCGCGTAGTTCTACTTTTATTCGTTGCATCGGGTCATGCTATACCTTTTTGGAAAGCTCATTTCACGCGCTAACACGTGTTTGATTGTCGTTTCTTTTAAGTCGTTCGTGAGTTATAGCGTCGCAAAATGGAGCAAAATAAAGAGAAAATACGGCATATTTTACAGTAGTACTACGATAAAGGCAAAAATGCATCTCAAGCCGCCAATAAAATTTCTGCAGTTTATGGACCCGATACAGTTTCCATTTCCACCGCACAACGATGGTTTCAACGTTTTCGTTCTGGTGTAGAGGTGGTCGAAGATGCGCCACGCTCCGGAAGGCCTGTCGTCGAAAATTGCGATGAAA
Organism: Bactrocera neohumeralis; assembly: GCF_024586455.1. Taxonomy (NCBI): domain Eukaryota; kingdom Metazoa; phylum Arthropoda; class Insecta; order Diptera; family Tephritidae; genus Bactrocera; species Bactrocera neohumeralis. The sequence goes on from NC_065923.1 coordinate 28,914,405, forward strand.
TCGCTGAATTGCTCGAAAAAGACCGGCATAGTAGCAGCCGTAGCATCGGTCAAGAGCTGGGCATGAGTCATCAAAAATTCATTTCAATTTCAATAAAAAAAAAATTCAATAAAAATACCGCAAGACTTTTTTGACAACCCATTACTAAGTCTGCATTAGGTTAGGTAATGAGGCAGTAACTAGACTCTCAGTGGGTAACGGAAAAACAGACGAGTTAGCGTCCTCGGGGTTAGCCAATACCAGAAGTACAGGGCATACCAGAGTATTGGTAGCGAAAGGATCAAAGCTGCTACTTACGGGTGATCCAAGTAGAGGTACCTTTTTCAATAGCCTTTTTTTGACAGATAATGCTTGAATCGTGTCAAGCTGTCATGTTATGTAGCTGAAGGTGTACACGAATTTCATGGAGAGTCGATTCGGCGCCGTTCGCAGCAACTCGGACTGACGTATGGAACGACTTGGCGAATTTTACGTCGAGATCTTAAATTGAAAGCGTACAAAATACAGCTTGTGCAAGAACTGAAGCCGTTTAACCTTTCAAAGCCACATCGCTTCGCCCTGTGAAAAGTTCAAAGAAGATCCCACGTCTTCGAGCCAAATTTTGTTTAGCGATGAGGCCCATTTCTGGCTCAATGGGTATATAAACAAGCAAAATTGCCGCATTTGGGACGAAGAGCAACCGGAACAGATTCAAGAGCTGCCATTTCATCCAGAAAAAACAATGGTTTGGTGTGGCTTGTGGGCCGGTGGAATCATCAGTTCATATTTCTTCAAAATGATGCCAATGAAAACGTAATCTTCACCCGTTATCGCGACATGATCTCGGACTATTTGATGCCTTAAATTGAAGCTCGTGACCTCGGCGTCATCTGGTTTCAACAAGACCGCGTCACTTCCCACACATCGCTTAAACTAATGGATTTATTGAGAGAACACTTCAGTAAGCAGATAATTTCACGTTTTGACTCGGTCGATTGGCGATCAAGATCGTATGATATCACACCGTTAGACTTTTTCCTGTGAGGATATGTAAAGTCTAAAGTCTATGCGGACAATCCCGCTTCGATTCAGGCCTTAGAGCAAAACTTCACGTGTGTCATTCGCCAGTTACCAGTCGGAGTGCTCCAACGAATCATCGAAAATTGGACTCAACGGATGGACCATCTGAGTCGCGCCGAATTTGAAAGAGATAATCTTCGAAAATTAAACGAGAAAGAATGTTCTTTCGAATGATAGAAAACATTCCTCATAAAATTGGAAGTTTCTGTTTTTTTTTCTTTAAAAAACTAGAGTCTCTCGAAATGGATCACGTTATATTTATTTTCAAAGATGTAAAACTAATGTCTGTAATAAATTTTCATAGGTGAAGGAAAAAGGCAAAAGCTTTGTAGAAATTGTGAGCCTATTATCAAAACTATTAACCAAAATATGTATGTACGCATGTAATATACATAGCTAAGTAAATATAAAGTAAACAAAAATAAATAAAAAATAATAAATTAAAATCAACAAAAGGTGAAAGACACTCGCCAAGTGCTGGAAGCGTTCAAAGTGTTTATAAATATTTGCACAAAATAAATATTATTATTATTATATTTACATCTACACTTAATCGACTTAAGCGCATAGTTACAACTGTTTGCTTATATGTATATGTATGTACATATTTTAAATTGTTTTGAAAATGATATTACATTAATTACAAGTGAATAGGCGGAAAGGTGGATAAACACAAATCGAAAGGGAGCTGACTTAAAATGTTAAGTGCAATCGAAATTGAGCAGATAGAATATTAAATTTAACACACATACACAACTAATTACACATACATATGCACAATTACAACTGGCGAATATTATGAAGGCAACAATGGAAAATTTTTGCAAATAAAATCGCAAAAAAATTGGCGCGCACGTGTGATTAGGGCATAAATAAATATATTTATGTGGAATAAATGCGTTGTATACCGAATTATAAGTGCATATACGTATGTGCATACTTATGTCTATATGTAAGTGTTTATGTTTGTTTGTTTTTCGGTTCTCTTAATCGACTGCGTGGATCGGCATGTGGCGCTTGTTGGAGAAATTCACCAAATGAGTTTAGTTCCTTCGGTTTTGAGCGGCGAAATTATGTAAATGTAAACTTACAAACATACATATTTGCACAAAAATTTAATGGATGGAACTAAAAACTAATTTCCGAAGTGATGTTTAGTTCTCAATGAACTCCACCGTGTCTGTTTTATCTGAAGTACATAAAGTGCATTCGATGATGATCAACACATCAACAAAATAAAGGATTCGGTGCTTGAGAATCGACGATTAACAGTCAGATATCTTATTGACATCGTTGGAATATCGGAAGGATCAGTGCAAACCATTCTGAAAGATCATTCGAGCCTAAGAAAAGTGAAAGCACGATTAGTTCCAACATTACTAATTTTTTTCAAAAAACAGCGTCGTATAAACGTCTGTGAAACAACGCTTTCCGACTAAGAGGATGTCATGAAATATATTTTTAACGACGATGAGTCTTGGATCTATGCTTACGTCCCGGAAGCAGACGATCAATCGGCGGAATATCGTGGCAAAAAATTCCTTTTGACAGGCCAAACTGTCAACAAGGAATATTATTTGAGTGTTGTGCACCGTTTACGCGAAGCTATTTGTAAACTAAGCAGAAATTATGAGCCGACAACTCTTGGATGTAATTACGATCCAATCGCTTTGAATCTGTGACAAATTTGTTGAGACGACTAAGGTCAATTTCGGCTTAGTTTCCTGGTTTGGAAGAGAAAGTGCCTGGATGTTTACCTCTCAACTTATGTCTGGCAAAATTTTTATCCTTACATATAGAATGCCTTACGGACAAAGTTCAGTAAGAGAACCTACTATTTCCGCAAGATGAACCTTGCTAAAGAAAAGCAGTGCGGTAGATCTTATGTAGGCTAAGAGGATCTTGTAGTCGCACAGGAGCTGGGCTCCGGCAAGCGATGTCCTTTGGTCCAATGCTAGATCGCAAACGTCAATGAAGATCCAACTCGGTTCAATTTCGATATGTGCGGGGCAAGGGGGCACCCTGGCTAGTTCAGCGGATGTGCCATTGCTAGGTGCGCAAATTCGTTATGGGATTCGTGGTGAGATAGAGACTCCGTCTCGAGTCCTGGAATTCAGGTGGATGAACGTATAGGCACAATTCGCACCGAAGCGAAGCGAACCTATTAGAGCTGCTATAGGATGGGCAAAGAAGCGCTCTGTTGTAAACTCGGCTATAACTGAATAAGCGGTGACTACGCTAATAAAGAACAAGTAGAGTTGACTTACTTTGCCTTAAAAATCGCTGGCTCTAAACCGGATTTAGACCCAAAATTTATTAGGCAAAGTTGTTCAGAATGATCCGTAGAACATTTCCCCGCTTACAATATTTTATAGAAAAAATCGACCCGCGCTTATATAAATACATATACATACCTATGTATGTGGATTAAACAGTCAAATAAGTAAAATTCCTCTTACATCATTTAAGAACGTTTTGTGCTTCAACAAAAATAATAATGGTTTGTCAAAAAAGTCTTGCGGTATTTTTATTGAATTTTTTTTTCTTTATTGAAATTGAAATGAATTTTTGATGACTCATGCCCAGCTCTTGACCGATGCTACAGCTGCTACTATGCCGGTCTCTTTCAACCAATTCAGCGATTTTATCGCAATTTTCGACGACAGGCCTTCCGGAGCGTTGCGCATCTTCGACCACCTCTACACCAGAACGAAAACGTTAAATCCATTTGTGCGGTGGAAATGGAAACTGTATCGGGTCCATAAACTGCACAAATTTTATTGGCGGCTTGAGATGCATTTTTGCCTTTATCGTAGTAGTACTGTAAAATATGCCGTATTTTCTCTTTATTTTGCTCTATAACTTGCGCTATAACTCACGAACGACTTAAAAGAAACGACAATCAATCAAACACGTGTTAGCGCGTATAATGAGCTTTCCAAAAAGGCATAGCATGACCCGATGCAACGAATAAAACTAAAACTACGCGCTTTCAGCGCCAACTAGCGAAAATACCGCAGGACTTTTTTGACAACCTATTATTAAGACCGGTGGAATTGTGAAGATAGCATGATATTAAAAAAAATATATCGCATGATATATGTAAATAAATCTTAATAGCGGTGCTATAAAAAAATAATAAAAGAAATATTTTCCTATGTACATATGCATATATGTACATATGTACATATGCATATACATATGTACATATGCATATACATACATATGTATGTATGTACATACATACATACATACATATATCGGGTGATTTTTTAAGAGCTTGATAACTTTTTTAAAAAAAAAAACGCATAAAATTTGCAAAATCTCATCGGTTATTAGATATGACATTTACTTTTTGAAGATAATTTCATTTAAATGTTGACCGCGGCTGCGTTTGGGTGGTCCATTCGGAAAGTCCAATTTTGGGCAACTTTTTCGAGCATTTCGGCCGGAATAGCCCGAATTTCTTCGGAAATGTTGTCTTCCAAAGCTGGAATAGTTGCTGGCTTATTTCTGTAGACTTTAGACTAAAGGCGTTAAATCGCATGATCTTGGTGGCCAACTTACGGGTCCATTTCTTGAGATGAATTGTTCTCCGATAGTTTTCCCTCAAAATGGCCATAGAATTTATCAGAATAGTTCTGTGTGGCATGTAGCGCCATCTTGTTGAAACCACATGAGTCAACATTTAAATGAAATTATCTAACGTTTCAAATAAAGAACCGATGAGATTTTGCAAATTTTATGCGTTTTTTTTTAAAAAAAAAGTTATCAAGCTCTTAAAAAATCACCCGATATTATGTAACCCAAAGTTCTACGCATTGAAAAATTTACCGTTTACCCACAAATTGTTTTACCGTAAGTATAAAATTCTTTACTACAAACATTGTTTGTAGAATTTTAAATATTCTTTTTTTAAGTTTCTTTACAGAAGATTTTTATTTTAAATTTACATAATTTGATAAATTCATTTAAAATTTAACTCAATACGTTTGTATATACAGATGTATGAATATGAGAATGTACATATACATACATATATATGTAAGTATGTATTTACATTTTCTAATAAACATACATATTTAGTAAATTAATTATGCTTGTTTAGTCCCAAGTATTTTTGCGAAAAACTATAAAGGCTAATGTTATTAACAGAATGGCGCGGCCAATTTTCATGAGGCTGTAAAATAAACACAGAATATAGTAAAAAGCTTTAGCATGGAGTAAGTTGGATAAATAATATTTGAAAAATTAATATAAAAAATTTTTCCCCCACATAAAAGTTGATTGCATTAAGAAATTCAGCGGAAAATATTTTTTATACAGAAATTATAATGAAAGAATGTTAATAAACTATTGTCTGTTATTCATTAACATTCTCTGTCTCCCCACTTTCGTTAACATTTCCTGCTAAATGTACACACCATACAGGGTGACATCTACCGAGCGCGAGTAAAAACACAAATTCATATAAAAATGGTATTTAGTAAATGCGGCGAACGGCCAATAACTATTGTGAATGGTGAATGTCTGAACTAAGCAAGTAATTGTACCCGGACAACCACACCTCTTACAAATTTTTAATTTTATTAGTGTCTGTCATGCATATCTAGTAAATTATATTGATGTTGTAAAATCTGTTGCAATAATCTAAATAAAGAAATAATTTCACATTCAGAAATAAAAAATAATATAGAGATTTTTAATTAAATAAAGTAATTTGAAGAGAATGTACAATACGACAAAGTATGTAGACTTTCTACGTCCTTGAAAATGTTTGACATTAGTAAGGATGTAATCTGAATTGTCGAAATCTGCCACAAGTACAAATACAAAACTGCCACAAAATCTCACCATAAATCATATAAAGAAATTTATAAACTTCTTTGGCCCAAACTCACTTCTTCTAAAATTGAATTTAGTTTCAATATTCTTAACAGAAACAGAATTCAGTTCTAAAGAGACACAGAAACGTAAACAGAAACAGAAATCAGATGGTGGCACACATAACAGAAACAAATGGAATGAATTTAATATCGCTGGAAATGAAGTTATGAAAGAGCTGAGACAAAATCGTTATATTAGTTTGCCTGATAACCTTGAACGTTTATGGAAGTAAGAATCACGTGAAAAATCAAATTTCTTACAGACATAAGAAAGATGGATGGGCTCAAAACAATTGATTTTTTTTGTTCAGAAATTGCTTACTTAACGTCTAGAAAATGGTAGTAAAATGATTTTTTTTCAAATTCGAAGTAGTTTTAAGTATACAGTTGTTCGGAACGCTGAGTTTTTTCAAAACTGTATTTTTCAAACTTTCCTTCCTCTCAAAAACGGCTTGATCGAATGACTAGAATTTTGTAGAGTACACTCAGCACATTTAAAGACATGGATCGAATCAATATAAAGTTCCGAAAATATCGATTTTTTATAACAAAAAAAAAGAGAAACGTAAAATTCGCTTTTTTTCAAATGTTTATCAAAAGTCCCATTTTTAGTATATTCATGTGATAATAGTCTATTTTCGTGTCTATGCTGCTATTTTTTTTTGTTTTCAAATAACACAATCAGCCGGAATCGTGTAGGAAGTGCGAGCGTATTTTTTCGAGGTGGGGATATTTACCTTCTAGAGTCATACAAATTCGAATATGAAATCCTTAAGGAAGAGTTTAGTGTACGAGCTAAATCACTTAGCTCGATAATTTGGTCTAGAGATATCGAACTACGACAGGGTTTTTCAATGAAAATATTGCTGTCGTTCAGACAACTGTTGCTCAAGACCGCTATTTGGCGTTCTCAAGAGTTGGAGACTGAAGCCATTGGACAACCGTAAACGTTGTGAATTTGCTGATTTTGCCTTCGAACAACTTAAAAACCATAACGGTTTTTTTCTCCGATGAGATAGTGATCATCTGTGTGGTGCGGTAAAGTAAATAAACAAAACTGTCGATTCTGGTGCGAAGAAAATCCATTATTCATGAACAACCATTACATTCACCTAAATTGAAAGTTTGGTGTCGTTTTTGTTTTGGTGGAATCATCGGTCCGTACTTCTTTCGAAATGAAGCTGATAACACCGTTAGGGTCAATGGAGCGCGGTATAGATATATGAAAACCAACTTTTTATGGCCGTATTTGAAGGAAGTTGATCTTGACAACATCTGGTTCCAACAAGTCGGAGCTAAGTGCCGCACAGCACTTGCAACAACCGAATTCTCGCACATTAAATAAAAATTGTGACATTAAATGGCCCTAGCCATTATACTTTATTGTGAGGTTATTTGAAGTCATTGGCCTTTAGCAATAAACCAGACTCTTTTCAGGTGTTAGAAGTTATCACTCTCATTTATCAAAAACCTGTTCCTGCAAAAAACGTTTGAATGATGTTCTAAGGACTTGTAATGATTGAAAGAATTTCAACAACCTGTAATAGGAAAATTGAACAACATTTTGTTTGAAAATTTGTATTTCCAATGAATCACGGCTACCGAGTCGTTGAAAATATTGCAGAAGTGTTTTGAGAAGTCTACTTTATCACGAATACGAGGCCGAAGGTGGGATAGTCATCGAAAACTTGCCTCAAGGAGTAGTCCATTCACCTCTGTTAATGACAATAAGATTGGAAAAGTTAAAGTTGGCATCAGAGAGTTAACACATTATCTCAATACTCGTATCACTTATGGATCAGCTCAACACATTTTGGTTAATGTTTTGGTCTAGTATTAATGCTAGACCCGCACCAAAAGAAGTGAATCTTTTGAAAATACGACTCGAGTAGAGGTCATTGAAGAGATACTTGACAACGTAGCTGAGTACCCTACATTCAACAAACATAAAATCATTAAGGAACACATTATTACTTTTGACGAAGGAACGTGATGATAAAAGTCTCTAACAAACTAGAGAATAGCGCTCAACAGATGAGCGGAAAGTGAAATATTTAAATCAATGTAGTAGCTTTTGTTTATATTGATTAGTACCGTTGTGTTGGAGCGATTATTGTGTGATTCAGGCGATCTCTCAAAGTGACAAGTAACTCGACTACTATTTTTCATAACAATATCGGAGTTTATCCTCAAGTTTTCTTAATGGACATCGATAAATCAATCTTTCTCGTGATTCTAAACATTTTCAGCAGAAAAAAAAACTTTAGTGCACTTTTTGTTGAAAATCACTCAAAATGTTCGAGAAAATTCTAAATAACAAAATAATGCAAAGTGACATTATGTCAAAAAAAAAAAATATTGAAATTTTCAATATTTAAAGAGATTCAACAGAATTTTTTATACATAGACCGAACGGAAGTTTAAAAATGGTTAAAAGGCCTCCTGACGACACTTCAACCTCGGCGATACCAGCCACAACTACGTCCACAGGGACGCTTACGACAAGAGATGAAGATTCCACAACAATGCATTCAACACCCTCAACAAAATCAACGAAATCAACAAAGCCAACAACGCCAACAACACCGACAACTCCAAAGCTCGAGGACAACAAATATGGCAAATTTTTCAACAAAACCGTCGTGACACTGGTCCTTTGTGGATATCTCACTGGAGTAGCCATTGCGCTGGCATGGCAAACATACGAAACGGGGACCTTCCAGCCGCCGAAAGGCAGATGGCTGAAGTGGAATGTGGCTATTTTGGTGTTTCTTTTACTCTGCTACAGTCGCAGTGTGCGGTAAGTCGCAATATTCACAACAGAAAAAAGTGAAGCTTTCAGTATTCCACAACTTCCTGCCCGCAGTTGTACCGTCACTTTATGCATACCGATCATGTGCAGCTCGAAAGGACGTACACTGCTGATCGCCTTTGCCTTTGTGTTGGTTGCAACGGGGCCGACAAGAAACATATTGCGTAATGTGGACGCGCTGACCACCAGCCTCTCGTGTGGTCAAATGCAACTCAAGCATGCGCTCGAGGAGATGTTGGAGGTGATGCGACAACCTTTGGTGGCTATTAAGAAGGCGGTCCAAACAGCGATGGACAACGTAAAGAAGGTTATGAAGAAGGTTCAGTTATTATTGTTCCGCATAAAGGAACTGGTGCTGCTTGTCTGTGAGTATGAGTGGAGCTGTTGTGGTGACTGGACACCAACTAAAGACCCTCTGTTTGCAGTGAGCGGCATTAAGCTGATGTACGAGTGGCTAAATAGCATTGTGAAATTTTGCAACAAGGAGTTCGGTACGCCCTTTGATCGCTGCATGAAAATTGCGGATGATGCGATGGCGGATTGTCGGTATTTTCCAATGATTAAGTCGATTTAAGTGTTTAGAGCGCATAATCTTGAAAACATTACTTGATCTCTAGTTTAGAAATGGTTCCAAACCATATGATACAAGTCTCCTGATCCATAAATTACTTCTTTTTTTGAAGAATATTTATCCTCTCTCCTATTTAGATCTTAGATTTTGAAGTCTAACATGATTCTCCTTTCAATCTTCTTCTCGCACTTCCATAGAGAAAAACTGGGACTCTTCCAGGGTCTTTGTAATGCTACACACATATTCACCATGCTTTGTTACACCGTAAAAGTGGTCGATGTGATCTGTGTGATGGTAGTCTTCTTCGACGATAGTGTGTTGGGTACCATTATGGATAGTAAGTGATATATACCCATATCTATACCTTAGATGTATTCTAAATAACTTCATACCGAATTCTAGAGTTGCGCGAGTTCACGGATGAAATAAAGAATATGTTTGATGTAACTGTGACCTTCGAACATGACTTTAGCTTCTCAACGGTGGCCTCGAGAAATCTTACTGATGTCAGCAAAGCTATTATGGCGGAGATACACTTACGTATGGCTAACTTTTTCCTCATTTTCGGCTTTCTGGATGTAATTGGCGGATTCCTATTCGTTATGGTGATAATCAAGTGCGAACTTAAAGATAGATATCAACAGAGTTTCATTAAAGCTTTAACTTTTTTATTTCTTTTGCAGAGCACTGTACTTCAAAATGAAATATTTACGCCAACCTGACTATGACAACCGTTATTTGACCAAAGATTTCATAGAGATCGATGAGCAACGTAAGTTGACGGATCAGGATCGTGTGTTGCCGTTGAAGAGAACCGAAAAACACAAGTACATTTGGGTCAGTATTTGAGGTAATTTTTTCACTAACTTCTAAAAAGTCACATCACTCAGATCTCGAGTTGTCGTTTGACGCGTCGTGAGATCTTTAGACTACTGCGTTCCATGGTATTCCTATTTATATCCACCATACAAATATTCTGCATCTGTTTTGCTGATTACTGTTTCTACTGGTTACTGGCGATGATTCGGTTTTATGGCGGCATGGAGGCAAATGTGGAAAGTGAGTTGACAAAGTTGTGCTCAATTTGAGCATATAATTTTTTTTATCTTCCCGCTAGTTCCTCCCTATGTTGTGGTCGACGTGAAGGGCGAAGACTTCGCGGCTCAAATATTTCGTGGCATCGTCGAGGCTTTCGAACCAGTGAACCAGAAGTTCAACGTCGATACCACGCCTTGTCTCCCCAAACCAAGTGTACCGAATTTTAGACGCTACTTCGACATAGGTGGTATTTGCTTACTAGCTTGGATATTCCTCTTCTGCGAACCCTATGGTCTGCGCTTGCGACATCTGGTCATGCGCGTATATTATCCGGTTGAGGCACGTCAACGTGCTGCTTGGCTTTACAATCAGATACTAATGAAGCGCAGTGAGTTAGAATAACGGTATAAAAAGATAAATAATTAATTTTCTGGCGCCATTGCAGTGACTTTTTTTAAGCTGCTGCGGCGTAAAGCACGCGCAAAGTTCAAAAATGAGCCTCAAGCAGATCCGTATACGTTTCTAGATTGGATTAGAGCCAAGACGTCAGGGTAACTTAGTTGTATTTGTGTAGCGAAGTTTATTAGAAAATATTTATACAATTTTATTTTATAGTTTCTTTCTTTTTCGTCTTATATTTGGCCATCGAAAGAGCAATACTTGCATCCTGTGTGGATTTCCTTTGAAAGAGTAGGTATAGATTTGATTACTCTCCGCAATGGAGTTATTTGTCGAAGTTATACAATGACACTGAGGAGCTTTTATTCCTCCAATACTTTTCGAATACACTGAAAGGGAGTATTTCTTGAATTGATTTGGGAACACTTGGATCTCAGCAGTAGAATTTTTTTTATCGAAAACTTCCAAATAAAAAAACAGTCGTCAGTTCTGAACTCGAAAAAGCTCAAAGCTTATCGAAGAGTTCATAAGGACTGAAAATGCATTTCAATGGCTAACGTTCAGAACATAATTACAATAGACGAATGATTTTTTCCGTTCATTAAGAAGATGCCCGAAGGGCAGCGAATGAATCCAAAGATATATTTATGACTTCAACCGCAACACTGTTCTTAGCAGATATGCTATTATGGGCAAAAAATAGTAAGACGTTGTACATAATTTTTTAATTTTTTATTTATTCTTCAATATCTAATCGCCCTCAAAGCAATCCTCCTTGACCACAATACACTTGTGCCAATGTCTTTTCCAATCCTCGAAATAGTTGTTAAAGTCAATTTCCGGAATAGCCTTCAATGCTCGTAGTGATTCACGTTTAAAATCTTCAATTGACTCAAAACGGTTTCCCCGGAGCGGTTTGCTGAATTACCAGAAGTCACACGGAGCTAAATCAGGCGGTCACGGTGTTTGCGGCACGATATTGGTTGAAAATGTTGGGAAAAACTCACGAAGAATCAATGCAGTATGCGACGGGTCACTATCGTGGTGCAAAAACTAAGCGTTGTCGGCCCATAATTACGGCCTCTTTTTACGAATAGCTTCGCGCAAACGAAACATAACATTGAAATAGTATACCTTGTTGACAGTTTGGTTGGTCGGAAAGAATTCGGAGTGCACCCTACCTCGATAATCGAATAAAACAGTCAAATAGCCTTGATTTTTGAATGCTTTGACGTGATTTTTTCGGCTTTGGCTCACTTTTGCCACGATATTCGGTCGATTGATAGTCTTTTAAGCAATTGTAAGCATTGATCCAAGACTCCTCGCCAGTAATAATGCGTTTCATGACAGCCTGGTAGTCGGAAAGAATTGTTTTAGAGACGTTAAGCAACGCTGTTTTCCGAAAAAATAGAGCGGAACCAATCGTGCTTTCACTTTTCTTAGACCCAAATGATCCTTCAAAATGGTTTTCACTGATCCTTCCGATATTCTAACGATCTCTGACTGTTAATCGTCGATTCTCAAGCACCAAATCCATTATTTTAATGACGTGTCGATCTTCAGTTGATGTTGATGGCCATCCTGGACGTGTTTCTTTGTCAACACGTTCTCGATCCGCTTTGAATAATTTGTATCAATCAAAAACACTTGCTCGAAACAAACAATTATCATCGAAGGCTTTTTCCAACATTCTAAACGTTTCCGCTCCAGAAATTTGATTCCGCACACAAAATTTAATGGAACTTATTTGTTGAATAATTTCACTCATTTAAATTTAAATTAAAAAGTCTTACTACTTTTCGCCCACAGTAGTACACTTAAGACATATAGCAATTATGTAGTTAGACTGGAGTAATGTTTCCAAAGCTTGCAGCATATGGAAGCGCCTTTATCTTTATAACGGAATAAGGAGGGTCTCAATAGCCATATTTTCAGCTCAACTAAGAATCAATGGGATGCTTAATTAAGCTTGACAACCTCTTCAAGTCTTACTAAAGTCTAAAAGATAATACCGTTGGGTAATAGGCCCTGTAGTTGCAGAATATTGTCAGAATGATATATAATGAAAAATATAAGACCGTAAGCGATTCGAATTTTTCAGTCTTCCCAGAAAATACATACATTTTCTTAACATGGTTAGCCTGAATAGTGGTCAGCTGTTGGTTACAACTAGACTATGATCTTAGGTAGACGTTGTTGAACCTATTGTTCGGCTGATGATCGAATATTCGGGAATGCCTTGCTATTGCTAATCACTACCAATAAGAAACCCACAATAGGGCTTTATTCCTTTTGTCTCAGTTATAACCTATTTAAGTATTATTTATATATTTATTATAGTAATTGTTCACAAATACTCCGATCTCCGATCTACTAATTTCAAAATTGTCATTTAAAACCCCAGGCCCAAACACTTCATACAAAATTTTATTAGTTTGCAATAACTTTTTTTTGTAATTTAAATATACTATCTACCTTATTCTAGCGACAAAGTGGAATGTTCAACGCCCGGTTGTAAAGCGGTCTACTGCCAGAGCTGCTTTAATGAGTCGAACAAAATGTGCTGCATTTGCAAAAATCCGGTGGAGTATGGCGACGACAGCGACATCTCGGAGGAGATGTAAGTACAACGGTTTATTTATATTCTTCAATATTTGTCTAACACTGACGCTTCTGACAGAGATTCTTCAGATGATCCGAACGCTGTACGCGTGCCGCACGAAAGCGATAAATATTGTATTTGGGTGCCATAAGACGTAACAGGAAGAAAAAGAAGCTTCTAGTGAACTTTCAAACCATTTAATTTTTCAATAAATTGTATTTGCTTTTACTGAATTCACTACCATTCGCTGTTGTAGAGTATGGCAGCCATGATACGGTACAAACACTGGCTATTTTAGCGGATTCCGCATAGCAAAGCAAACCGACCCAACCCAACCCAACCAAGCCAACTAGGGGCAAATGCAGAATAACACCAACGTGCCAATTTTGGCTAAGACGCAGCTGCCGCTGGGCGATTGGAGTGAGCAATTCTACAATGCTTTCAATGCTTTCATTCAACACCCCAAACAGGGCTGTGCCCAAATAAGTAAGCGATAGACTAAACAAGCTGCCCCTCCTCGTCCCAGTTGGTTAGCTGTTTCTATGTCGATTTGGTTTGGTGCAAATGAAGCAATATGATGGCGATGGTGGCGGTGGCGGCTGCGACTGATCAGTGAAAATGCTGCAACACTGATGTGATCAACATCAACAGCGAGTAAATGGACAAATTGTCCGTTGTTTACGATGCGGTCGCAGCTGAAGACACACATATCTTCTACCTATATGCCGCCGCCTTATATGTTACCGTTGCAAGCTAGCTGGGGACTTTAGTCTGTACGCTATCTTCGCCACGTCGATCGCTGCGTTTCCATATGGTCACCTCTTGGCAAGCAGCCGCTACTGTGGGATTACTTACAGCTAAGGGCAGAGAAATGGTGCCGAACTTAAATATTAGTACTTGGCGTTGATAGACTTTGAATAAGCTTCTAATTATACTATTTGTCTTGATATTAAGCAGTATATTAGATGTTCTCAAAACATACGCCAAGTTCAAATTTAGGTTGGACTTGTATAAGAACATTTTTCACCTCAGAAATATACTCTGCAATTTTTATGAAAGTTTTTGGTTGTACTAGGTAAATTCTTGGAAAACGGAAGGGGAGAAAAGGTGAATGAAGGTTGGTTTAAAAACGTGCCGTACTTCTCAGTAACAATGGTGGAAGCACTGGCATCTTTGCCCAGATTGAGTCGTATCGTCATAGGTTGAATTTTACTCATTAATAATTCTTCATCGATCTCGAGGCATGCTTTTTTAATCCTGAAGCAAAATTGATCATGTGATTCTCTACGCAACTATAACCTAAGGCCGTTTGGGAGCTTTTCAATGTATTTCGACGGTCCTGCTATCGACAGCAAAATGAAAATTTTTAAAATTATTTGAAAACCGTTATGGGGAACTCAAAAAAAAACTTTGTAATCAGCTCGGACGAAGACTTGTCAGGTATTATTCGTACAATAAATGTGGAATACAACAGTAGTTCTCCTCTCCCTTAGTCCTTTCTGACTTTATATAATTTCTTTAGGACATAATCTATTACACATATTCCATTTTCATTATTATATGACCAAAGTTATTATTGTATATAGTTATCGCGGCAGATAAATGATAAAATATCAAATTATTGAATAAAATTGTTCGAGTATTTGAAAAATGGAAAGAGTTCGGTTGGACGTGACCAATTTCACTGGCAATACTACAGGTATTGGTATAAAGCTTAAATTATATGCTTACACTACAATTTCTGTGATTAGCTTAAAAGAGAAAGACAATGGACAACTAACAGAACTTGTCAGCGGTGTGAAAGTTGTTCTTCTTGTTCGTCATTCCGTAGGAATCGGCTTAATGCGGCGGCATATTATGACTTCCGTATATATGATTCAACTACATGGATTACCAGACTAGAAGACTTTGTTCAGCACCATTTTTCGACCAATTGCTCACAATTTTCTTCGTCCCTCGAAAAGTAAAACTAAAATCTTCGGACATATTTCTCATATGTCTCGCAGCTCTCCATTACTCATGGGTAAATGTATTAGGTATAGTAAAAATAAATTCATTATCTTTCGAATAGATGGTTTAGTATACTGTATCTCGCGTTGTTGAAGTGCGATCGGGTTACGCTATATGGCGTTAGCAAGATAGGATTTCGTACCAAAAAGCTTTTCGGCCCGTTTTGTAATTGCCTGACTCACTATAGTTTGAACACGCGTGAAAGATACACACTAGGTCCATGCGCTATATTTTGCAGTGCACTACGCTTCGGAATGCCAAATGTCGAAAATATCGACAAAAAAAATAATAGAAATCGTCGACTACGACCATGAAATTACGTCTGGAAGTATGTGCTGAGTCGGAACAAATTTTATCCATTTCTGAAGGCATTGATTTGGCAGAGTGGGTCCATTACGAGAACATTAAGTAAATACGGTCGTGGTCGAATTCCGGTGAACCGCAACAAACGGTGGTCATTGACGTCCAGGAAGGGTATGCTGTATGTTTGGCAGGTAATCATCTTATATGAGTTGCTTCACTAAGATCAAACTCTTAATAAGGACCTGTACTGTAAACAATCGGACCCTCTAAAGTAAGTAATTACATAGAAGTGGTTAGCTTTGGTCAATAAGGAAGGATAAAAGTTGTGTTCTTTTATCGATGGGTATCGCTCTGGGAGCTTGGTTGGGATTTTTTAAGCAATTTCTTAAGTTCAACTTTCTGGACCTGGATTAAGTGATTGTTACCTGTTTCTTTCTACGGTGAATAATTTTCATAAAATGCTTTAGCCGTTTAATGGCAATTCATATCTTTTTGGGTTCTTTACTTGTCAGAGCAACGTCAATGGTAGCAAAGGCCATTAAAATTCACTTATTATTTCGCACGCTTTCTTTCAGATATCATCTGCTGACTCATTAGCATGTTCTCGGCTGTATGCACATATTCTGTGCCAAATTACCGACCGATCGTCGAAACCACTGAACAGCGCGAAGACAGAAATCAAAAAAAAAATTTCGCTGATGAATCGTAACTTACGTCCATGCACCGGCTGGGCGGCTGGCCAAGCAAAGAAGCAACACATTTTAATAGCATTGAGCGGGAGTGGCTGTCGTGATGGTGCCGGCGATGGCGATGTCAGCTACCGCTTTTGCTGCTACCGCGGCAGGTTGTTGGCTGATCATGCTCGCGCGGATCCACGTCCATCCACACAGACATGCCGATGTTCGCAAGTGTGTTTGATGGAGTGGGAATGCTGTTGACATTTACGGCGAATTAGTGTGGTCATGACGACATTGCTCACATATTTTCGCGCACATTCACTGCGCACACAGCGAAGCGAAAGACAATTAAATGCACATAAAGTCGCAAGCAATTGAAATTTCTCGCAAAATACTCGCCAACTCAAGCCAGCCCAACCCAATCCAGATCCAAAGTGAAGCGCAGCAGACAGACGATGTCTGCATAGTTCGCGCGCGCTGGTAAGTTGGACACGACGCCGACGACCCTTTCATAATTTACTACGCGCTCACAAATTGCGCGCTTCATTCGCCAGAATCCGCGGTAATTTGCGCGTGCGCACGTGTATCGGCGAGTTGGAGGCAGTTTCGAGGCAAGAGATCGCTATGTCTGATGTGTAAAATGGTCACATTAATAGACTGGGGCGCGCAAGCATAAACAACATAACCTGTGATGAACTGCGTTGAAGGTGCGAGGCGCTGTGGACGAAGCGTAGTAGCTGGAGTTACGCATGACACAACATAGCACGACATGGCATAGGTGACATACCTGACAGTGCCATATATTACATATATATTTATATGCATCTCGCACTGTTTCTCAATTGTTGTTGTTGTTTGTTTTTCATTGCGCGGTGCATTATTTGATCTTCATTTGTTGCATGCATCTTTTGTTCGATTTTTATGGATTTTTAATAAAATCTGATATCGGTTTATCGGCGCGCTGTGTTTGTTGCCACAACATTGTTGTCACTTTTTATTATTATTCTTATTGTTATTGTTGTTTTATGCCTTTATACTAAATAAGTGTATACACAAGTGTTTATGTGATATTTAACACCGGGCAAATGCATTCGTCAGCGCGCAGCTTTCGGCGCGTTGCAGCATTGAGACGCGCACCGGCTCTTGCCACACTATTTACATATTTATTTTTAAATACAAACATACGTACATACATATTCATGTTCTTTGTAGGTGACCACCATCGAAGCTGTGACATATTTGGATCGCTTTGTTGGGGGGACACAGACACTCCAAAAGACACAAAGGCGGCATCGACGGCGATCGGTGCTCGGCTGCGCATGCGTCTGCGCTTCACATACACATACACAAACAAGTATTTTCTTATGCATATGTGTATGTATATAGTCCACGCATGTGCAACAGTTGGGGTTTCGGGTATGCTTCAGTCGCGCTAGTCACATTCCAGAGTAAAATGGTTATGATAAACAGATTAGGTTACCACAAAATGTTATGGAGACACAATTTAATTTCAAAATAAACGTTTAAACACACATAAATACTAACCTACAAGCATACATACAAACACACATATGCACATACATTTGTATGCACATACCTACTCATGCACATAGCCCAAAAGAAGTCTATGAGTTTTCCCATAAAGCAGCGGCGGGTGGAGGCACCACGGCGTAGGTTGTTCTACTATTGTTAACAACAATGTACGATCTTATTTGAATTATTCTCAATGCACATACATACATACGCTCATACCTGCATATTTAAATTATTGTTCTTGCCTATTTAGCATTTATGTTCTTTTCATAAATTAATTGCCGACACGACAAGCGGGTCAACACTATACGTGTATGGCTGTATGTAAGTACATAAGTGTCTACCTTGTTCGAATATGTGTTAAACATGCGTAGTTGAACGAAATTTATTGTTTAACGAAATAGAGCATTTTCTGGAAATAATTTGTGGAATTTATAGGTGTGCGTGTTTTAATAAGAACAAGTAATAAATTGTAGAAAGTAGGAGCTACTTGAGTTATAAGGAAATAATGTTAATCGGAGATTAGGGATGCCGAAGTTAACCGATTTACTTCATTGCTTTTGGTCGTCATTCGTGTCGATTGGAAACAAAATGAGTTGAAGAAAGTAGAATCGTCTTGAGTTAGAAGAGAAATTGTTTGAATCGCAATAGTTTTGTAATGGCAGGCAGATTTTCGCAACCTTAGAGGTAGCCACGTTAATATAATATACTGGGATTCTCCGGAAAGTAATAGGACTGATTTTTTTCCGCAGCGTCTGTACTTCGGAGCGTGCGCGCCATGACTGGATTCGGTAGAGGGCGTTCCTAGCTAACGAACAAGCGGCTGGTCAGTTGTCTCCAAGTACCTGGAGAGTCAGGACAAACATTTTCGCGTGACGTGTTTCTGTAAGTGGTGCAAGGCGAAAATACAGCGTTCGTTAGAGCAGAGGTACGCGTTAAATTCTGTGTGGAACTCGGAAAATCTGCGACAGAGACGTTTGATATAACCGAACAGGCTTATCCAGATTTTGCTTTAGCAAGAAGTGGTGTGTTTCGGTGGCATTAGGCCTTTTTGGAAGGGCGGGAAGAAGTCGCTGATGAAAACCGTGCTCGGAGACCTGAGATTTCGAACATGCGCATTTCGAAGATGCTCACTGACGACCAGAAATTGCGGCGAGTGAAAGTGTGCCAAGAAAATTTGAACATGTGTGCAAGTGACCCTACAGCCCAGATGTGGTCCCCGAACTTTTTTGTTTCCTTCCCTGAAAGAGCCAATGAAAGACAAGCATTTTGAGACGACAGAGGGAATCCAAGCAGCATGCACCTCAGCTCTCAAGGCTATTCCGGAGAATGCCTTCTGTGACTCCTTCATTGCTCAGAGATCACTCTGGCAGCGCTACATCGACGCAGAAGGAGCTTATTTTGAAAGTTTTTAAAGAACTGTAACGATTGGTTCAATACATTTTTTTATATCGACTCAGTCTCATTACTTTCCGGACAAAACCTGTAGTTTGAGAATGTCAAACAGATTTTCACGACCTCAAAAATAGCCACGTTAATATAGCAACGGTGGTCCAGTGGTCTCAACTTTAAGAGCGCTACGTCCAATTTATGGCCGTCATAATCGTGCAATCAGATCAACAATTGGGCGTTTAGTGAAAAAACTTGAATCCACAGGCACAGTACAAAATGTTTCCGTGACAGTGAGACTAAAAAGTGCCCGTGACATCGGGAGTATTGCTGCTGCTAGCGCATCAATTGAGGAAGACCCAAATCAGTCTCTCACACGTCGTTCTCAAGCGTTGGGCATCTCTGTGACGTCGTTGTGGCGAATTTTGCAAAAAAATCTTGGTCTACATCAAATTGACGCAAGAACTGAAGCCGCTTGACCACCAGGATCCTCGTATGTTCGTGAATTGGGCTAAGCAACAACTTGAAAATGATCCGGATTTTCACCGAAAATCATCTTCAGCGATGAAGCAGAACATGCGTTACTGGTAATGCAGTACTCCACACGTACTCCATGAGTCACCATTGCTTTCCAAAAAAATTACGGTTTGGTGTGGTTTATGGGCCGTCGGCGTCATTGGGCCGTGTTCAGCTGTCATGTTATTTTGGTTTAGTATGTATGTTCGGCATTTCATCATTGAAAGACTTACGCCTGAACAACGTTTACAAATCAATTTTATCAATTTGATTACGAAAATTCGCTCAAGTTATGGTCAACATAATCGGCCTACTTAGTGCACTATTCGCAACACCATCATCTATCTTGAGACTCAGCATTCATTATTGGATAATATTCGACCGAATAGACCACGTCCAATACGCAGTGAAGAAAATATGGCAGCCGTAGCTAAGAGTGTACACGAAGGCCGTGGGTAAAGGTGGTGCCGTTTGCAGTAACTCGGACTGACGTATAGAAGGACTTGGCGCATTTTACGGCGAGAAAGCGCACAAAATACAGCTTGTGACAGAACTGAAGCCGCTCGACTTTCCAAAGCGACATCGCTTCGCTCTTTCGGGCTTTTGAAAAGTTCCACGAAGATCCGACGTTTTTGAGCCAAATTTTGTTCAACGACTAGGCCCATTTCTGGCTCAATGGGTATGTCAACAAGCAAATTCTCCGGGTTTGGGACAAAGAGCAATCTGAAGAGGTTCAAAAGCTATCATTTCATTAAGAAGAAAGAACGGTTTGGGGTGGTTTGTGGGCTGGTGGAATCATCGGTCCATATTTCTTCAAAAATGAAAACGTAACCGAAAGTAACCGTGTAATAGTATCGATTATATACATACATATATGTACATACATATATTATATATATTTAACCATACGGACTTTTTCCTTTGTTTGTTCTTTTTGTTCTCATTATTTCAAAGTTTTTATTGGGATATGAGTATTCGTTGTAGAATTCACCCTTTAGCGGACATTTCAATACATTCCATTGTCTCACCTGTCTTTCATTTTCTATTCTTTCCTGATGCTTATTTTCAATTTATTATATTTTAATTGTATCAGCATTTGTTTTGAAGCTATAGTATGCTACTGTATCCCTCGTATAATCGTAATTTCTATTTAGTTTCGTTTTTTGTTTATTGCTCGTGTGTTCTTATAAGAATTTGTCGCCTTACTAATTAATTTAGCAATGACATTGACAATGGCAGTAAACTCACTGCTTTTATCTTTAGAAATGCTTGTCTTCGAGTGCTTACCGACTAAAATATCTCCTGCCTTATCGCTGTGCAACGGAAAGTCATACCTTTCAGCTTTCAGAACTGAAACTCAAACAATTGAAGTAAAAAATATCAAAAAAAAGTTTGTAAATTACGAAGTTATGTAGCTGAATGAAGGGAGCAGCGCGTGAGCGCAATTTGGTCGCCCACGAGGAGTAACGTGCGTTGTTGTTATCAACCACCCACTGCCACCCCCGGAAGTATGTATGTTAGTACGTGTTGTATGTAAAGTGTGTAACTTATTTTAACGGTGTTTTATGTTTATCGTTCTACTGCGCAACGCAGATAATTCTGAGTGCGAGCGGCGCAGAGCCGTTAGATAAATAGTAGATGTTGCCACCGATACTGGCGTGTCAGGTATTTACCACTTTGCAACTTAGTTATGATTTTCCAAACAAGCAGACAACAACGAGCCGATATTAGACGACTTGTGCAACACGATATGCATTAAACGTGAGACGCGAGTGAAGAACGTTAGTGATTTAATTTAGTTGAAAGTCGTATATATATATGTACATAGATATATAGATATATGTATACATATATACATACATATGTACATTATTATGCTTATATATTTTTATAAAAATGTATGTATGTATGCGTTTAAATCACAATGAAGCAATGATTGCAACAAATGTGGCAAAATAATTGTATGGCTGCTGTGTGCAACATAAATTGCAGCAAGAAATATTATTAAGAAGATGCAGTGAAAAAGAAAATCGAATAAAAATTGTGCGAAAAATAAAAAAAAATATCTCAAAAGCATGGGGGGAGCTTTTCCACCCTGCAAAAAAGTGTAATTTATCTGAGCGTACCTCGTACAATAAGTTTGCGCTGTGTTATAACGGTAACGGTACCTGTGGTGGCACATGCAACACAAGCCACACATGCATGCAGACATACATACATATGTACATAGCAGTATGTGAAAAGAAACCAAAATATAAAATACAAAACAAATAATAATAAATTACAAAAACAACAGCAACAACAAATTGTGCTTAATTCATACATATAAATAGCTAATAATGTCCGCATTAGCGCAGAAGTGCGAGCCGCAAATGCAAGAAAATCCAATTACGGTATCTGGTGGCAAGACAACAACAGCAATAATAACAACAACAACAGTGACAGCAGCAGCAACAACCGCCACAGCCACAGCCACAGCAATGATGCCACAACAAGAGCAGCAGAGCCAACAGCAGCAACCACAAAAGCTGCCTCAGTCCTTTCAAACGCTACAACAACAGCAAATACATTCACAAGCATTGCCCAAGCATCTGCCAATGTACACGATGCCACTCAGCGCCAAAGTACATTCAGTTGTGGCAGTGGGCGGCGGTGGAGGCGTCAATTATGCAAAGGTACGTATACCATATGCGGGCAAAAACAACTACAAACACACTCATACATGCATAACGACTTTATGTATGTGTTATTTTGTTTCGCAGTGAACCATCCCGTTAGAAGATGCTATGTTGCAAGCACTAACCGCCATAAACATGTACCCTTATATGTACATATGTACATACCTATTAATGTATGTTAGGGTGTGTATGTGTACAAGCATGTGCGCAGATATATTTTTATCTGCAAAGAGGCGCGAAAAGTGCCGGCTCACCGGTAAACCAGCGACGTCAAACACACAACGTTTCGATGCAGGCGCACAATTGACATTCAGACGATGTCTGCAGAATGCCGCAGTCTGCAAAGCATACATACATATAGACTATATACATATGTATGTAGATAATCCAAGTAAACCAGTAATGGTCCAAATATAATGTCTAGTAAAAATAAATCTACTATTTTTGCATTAATTTGAAATTTGAGCATGGAGTGATCCGATTTCGGTGAAATATGCACCCGTTTTATTCAGTAACTTGTTTCCTTTTTGAAAATAATGTCATAATGCCACTATCGTAGGAACGCTCGTCTCTATTGGCAAAAAACTGGGAATGTCGATTTTCTCAAACTTCTCTTGAGGCGACACCACCACCACCAAAACCATTCACCATTTGAGGAACCGGTAATAATCACGTTTTGCAAAGTCAAGACTACAAGCTGGACGCATAAAAATCTCTCAGCCAAGCACTCGGATCTTGTGGCGAGGCACTGTCGATAAGTGTGACTTAGCATCCATTAGCTTCCCTGTTGAAACACTGTCGCTCTTCTACTGGTCAATGCTGACCGCTTCTGAGGGTTTGTTTTCCTCAGACGGTCCAATTGTTGGCAGTACAGATCCGAATTTAGAGTTTGGCCCTAGGGGAGCAGCCAATATTTGGTTATTTCCTGATAGTCCCAACAAACACATATCAAAACCTTCCTGACCGCCAATCCTGGCTTTGTCATGGTTTGCGCCGGCTCACTGCAAATCGACCACGTCTGTTTAATACTTGACGTTGTTTCAGTCAAAGATATCGTTTTGAAATTTTCTCTTCAAGAAGCTGCTCATTTGTCGGAACTGCCGATATCGGACCACTATAACATATAGCAGTCATATAAACTGAACGATCGGAATCAAGTGCTTGTATTGACAACTTTCACATTTGACAATATATCTTCATGAAATTTTCTAAGACAAAATTTGAAGAAATTGTTCAGATCGGTTAACTTTTAGCTGCAATACAAATGAACAATCGGAATCAAGTTCTTGTATGGACAACTTTCACATTTGACGATATATTTTCACGAAATTTGTCATGGATTACTGCTTAAGGTAATAATATAATCTCCGAAAAAATTGTTCAGATCGGATTACTATAGCATATAGCTTCCGTATAAATTGAACACATAGTTACTAAAAGAAATGCACCTGTGAAGGGTATATTAGCTTCGGTGCAGCCGAAGTTAACGTTTTTTCTTGTTTTATTCACAGTTATTTAAATGGTTCTAAACGGTTTTCGACAATTCCATTGATTTATTTCGACATACATTTTTGATATCAGAATTACCGGGACTGCATCAGGACAATAAACATAACCCACAATTGAACTCCTGGCTTAAAGAAGTCCTAACGACATTTATTACGTTTTTTATAAAGAATCCGTCGTCTGTCCGAGATGTATTCGAAACATAAAGAGGTTATATTTGAATATAATATTCGCGACTCACGCCAGAAATAGTAGCAAGGGTTAATATTTTTATAGTCAAAAATTATGTCACAATGAAGGTTAAACTTTTAAGGGGTTATATGACTTTGCAGGCTTAAAAAAATCGATTTTTGTTATTGTCTTATTAAATTCTTTAACGCCTCTAGAATATTGCCCTAAATTTTCAAGTTGATCCAAGTAATAATTTCGGAGATGCAGCCTTGAGAGCTTGTGCGTTGGAGGCTAGCTAGGCTAAGTGCCGCGTCTTGAAACGCGTTTTTCTCAAAACCGTGTTTTTGAGATCGAATGGCAAGATTTCTAGAGAATGACTCAACCGATCTTCATGAAATTTTATACAGGTTTTTGAGATACAATTCTTAAAGACTTGGACGAAGGATTTTTTTCGATTACAATTTTTTGAAAAAAAGTCGCGAAATTTTAATTGAAATTTTCATTTTTTTTTTGTAAAAATGCTTGCCAAAAATTAAAGTTTAGTTTTTTTTCCTTCCAATTTCTAAGCTTAACTAAAACACGTATTTTTTCACTTCAAATAATTCTGTAAGGAATTAACCTGCCAACGCGGGCGCAATGGCCGAGTTTAAAACATTTTTTTTTCACAAATTTCAGAATTTCTTTGTTAATAGTGTATGTTTGCATTAATAAACAATTCTAATAAAATATTTAATTTTTTACGCGAAAAAAATTGTTGAAGAAGGCTGTATTTTACCCAAGGAAACCCATGTAACCCCTTAATAATATGTTTCGAAACTATATTCGGTTGTTTTTATTCATTCGAATCAATAATAAAATCCAGGCAAAACCCAAAATTTAATTAGGTGAGTTTCTAAAGGTTCTCCTTCGTTAGGTTATTTGAAATCCAGACAGAGTATTGAGTGTGAAAAAGCTTTCCACCAACTCCAATATCCGTTCGAAAGTAATTTGAAAATGATAGAACTAAGATTAAAAATATACCACAAAGAGGTGACGAAGGTCAAACGTCATTTGAGTTTAAGATATTTTTCATATAAGTTTATAAGAAAACTGGCCCTCGATTATTTATATATGCATCATTTTTAGAAATTCTCTCAAAACTGAATGATGGATAGAATATCTACTAAAGATATTCTGGAAACTGGTTTCAAAAACGACTTAAAAATATATTCGTACAACCGGAAAAGGGCATGATTTACTCAGGATTTTAATCACATCTAGGAGGTACAAACGTCTCATTTCGAGATATGTACATATATTCACGTCTACAAATATACCTCATTAAAGTCACAGCACAATTAAGGCTATCAAGCATTTCTTCGAATATTTGAATTTTAAGGTTTTGGAATTATTCACTTTCATATAATATATTTAAGCTTGAGCTGCAGCTATTGAAACCCGAATTTATAGAATTTATATCAATGTCTTGAATAATGAATGAAATATAAACCCAAGCTTTCATTCGAAAGTCAATTAAAGCTCTCAAAAAGCTTTTAAGCAGCCCGAGACCAATAACTATGATACAACTCAAGCGCTTCACATATAGTATGGAATCTCAGTTGCAATCGCAGACTATTGCTAGTTGGGCATAAACAAGTTCCACACTATTCAATACACAGATTATCAGCGTGATCCGCGTCAACATGCGTTCTTGCTCCGTTTTATTGTTTTATAGGCAATTGAAATAAAAATTATGGGGTCGGTGATGGCAGGTTTGACGCGTACGACTATTGTAGATGTAAAACAAAAAAACAAAAACCGAACGGAAAGTAAGAGATACAGATACTCTAAACGTCATGTCTGCGCTTTGCAAAAAAAAAAAATATGTAGCTAACATATAAAGATATTTACATATGCATGTACATATGTACATTGGCATGCAAAATTCTTGCATTCTCGCATGATTTCTGTTTTAAATGTATGTATGTAGATATAAGTGTGGATGTCTGCCTGCAATGCACTCGCATGTTTCAGTACAATGTCCCCGCCATTGCCGGTTGATTTGTATGTGTGTGTACAAATTAATGTATGTATGTATGTATGAGTATATCTGTGTATGTATGCGTTCATTCAGTTCATTCATTAATGCTCTGTGACGCGTAATAAATTTGTTGGCGTCATAAAAAAAGCGAATTTGCCTCACTTCCGTTACTTTGGCGAAATGAATGGACCATGCTGGGACGGTGCGCACGAGTGTGAGTGCTGCAGGGCACGCTGTTCGGGCGTGAAATATGTATGGCCATATAAATATCTGTATGTATGTGTCGAAATATTTCGCCGTGGCGTTTTATTGCCAAAGTTAGTGACGTTAGAAATTAACTTTAATGGATATTCAAAGGCGGAAGTTCACCTGATTGTATACTATCTGCATACACACATACATATACATATACACACAGCATTTTGGCAAATGATTTGTTTACTTGCATGCAAATAGGCATGGTAAAAAGTAACGTCACATTAATAAATGGTAATTAGAACGCGTGAAAGGTGAATGCTAAACGAAAATAAAATGTTTTTTCGAGCAATATATATGTACATATATAGTCTATGATATAGAAATAATTATTATTATTTTAGTGTGAAAATTATGTAAGCAAATTAAATTAATTATATGTAGTTTTGGAGATCAAGGTTTTTTTTAGCTGATTCAATAGCAAACTTGCCGAATAGGATTTTCCATAAATTTTTACAAGGATTAAGATGATTATAGCTATATTTAGGGCAAACTTTCTAACAAATTCCGATTCAGTGATTATGGTCGTCATAATCGTCCGGTCAGATCAACAATTGAATGTCTAGTGTCTAGTTTGAATCTAAAGGCGTAGATAGAATGTTCCCGTGCCAGTGAGATAAAGAGTGCCCGTAGTGTTTCCCACACGTTATCTTCAAGCGAATTTTGCGAAAAGATCTTAACCTACATCCTTACAAGATCAAATTAATGCAAGAACTGCAGCCACTTGACCACTAGAATCGCCGTATGCTCGTGAATTGGGCTAGCATCAACTTGAAAATGATCCGGATTTTCATCGAAAAATCATCTTCAGCGTTGAGGCTCATTTCTGGCTGAATGGCTTCGTCAATTAGAAAAATATGCGTTATTAGTCAGGCAGCAATCCACGCGTACTCCATGAATCACCATTGCATCCCGAAAAAATTACGGTGTGGTGCGGTTTATGGGCCGTCGGCGTCATTGGACCGTACTTTTTCCGTGATGATCAAGACCGGCACGTTGCTGTGAATGGGAAACGCTACCGATCAATGATAACGGGAGTATTTTTGGCCCGAATCGGATGATATGGACTTGAACAATATGTGGTTCCAACAGGACGGTGCCACAAGCCACACAGCGAATGTCACAATCGATTTATTTAAAACCAAGTTTGGTGAAGGTGTTATCTTACGAAATGGCCCAGTTAATTGGCCGCCTCGGACGTGCGATTTGACGCCTGTCCTGTGGGGCTACGCCAAGTTTATGGTCTACGCCAACAAGCTAGCCAGCGACGATTGATGAACTTCATACCAATATCGAACGTGAAATTGCAGTAGTATTGGCCGATTTATACTTGAAAACTGTTGAAAATTGGATTCAGCGTCTGGACTTCTACAAGCGTGCCCGTGGTGTCCATGCAAAAGAAATCGAGTTCCATAGATGATGAAAACATAATATTAAAAAAGTGAAGGATGCGGTGATTGAAAATCGTTAGGCAAGAGAGCTCGACATAGCTCGCGAGTCCGTTCGAATGATTTTGGTGGACATTTTGGGTATGAAAGGCGTTCTTTCTCGACTCGTCTCGATAAAGCTGAATTTTTTTCAAAAAGAGTATATGTTATCGGTCATCTCTTCTAAAAAAATCCCATGTGCTCCGACGGTAATCATAATGAAACAAAGGCGAACATGTTTGAAGCTTAATTAACAAATAATAATAATCAATGACCTTTTAGATCAATAGAGACAAAACAAGCCATCCACCATCTATGCCACCTGAAGAACTCAAAATCGATATGAAAAATTAAAGCAAAACATCTGACTCTTTTAGCCGATTTAATTTCCCATAAAATATAACTTTATTTCGCTCAAATATGAATTACAAGGCTTTTGCTCGTTTAATAGTACAATTGTATTGGCTAACCGGCACCTATACCCCACATCATATTTATACATTCCATTATCGGACAGCGTATACACCTATCATTCTTGCCATTATTGTCTGTATCCAGTTTATTGGACCCATTCATTGTCCATTTATGGCAGTAGCTCCCGGCTACATCAATTACTACATGCATACATACATACAAAGGACCTCACAAAACTCATTGTTTTCGACCCTGACACTGCTGCGTAAAATTTCATTGTTCGCCTGTTTTCCCTTTAGCTTTCCACTGTTGCCGCTATTTTGAAGGCAACCTTGCACTTGTCTACCGCATCGACAGCACACTAGGGGTGGAATTCATTGTGAAAGCACTGACATTTTAAGCCCACGACCAAAAAGTCATTGCGGCAAGTCGGTGTGGGCAATTATCCTGGAACATAACGGCAAGAGAGTCAATTGCTGAATTGTGCAGCTGAATTTATCTCTGCAGAGCTCGGAGAGCGAAATTGCAGTTTGTGAGAATACACACACACACATACACATCTCTTATAGAGTTTTGTGAAGTTTGTCTGCTTGAAATGTTGTTTTTATTGCAGGAAGTACATAGCCCGCAGTCAATGAGGGTTGTTTTGGGTCCCATGGCGTGCAGCCGAATACCCGCTTCGTGCAACACCTTGTGCAAATATCAAACAAATGCTGTAATTTGCTCTGATTTTGATGTTTGTTGTTATTGTTGGCGAAAATAATTTCACGCTGAATGCCTCAAATGGTTGTTGAACTTGAGGTTTTCGCCTTTATTTATGTTGCTTTAAATTATCGGCAGTTTCAGGATATGCGAATATGGCGGATGAAATAGTGGTGCATGGATGCAAGTGTTACTATAAAGTTTTGAAAAAAAAAAAAATCAGACATATTAACTTTTATAAAAGTTTTAGAGGACATATTAGAAAAATATTACATCCATAAAACCGTTTTATTTTAAATATAAAAATTGATAAAAGTAAAAAACACTAAATCTGCCTAACATTTTGAGAATTTGATTGGCATCACTCTCTTGATTGGTAAATTTCGAGCTCTCCTAAATTAATCCATCCATGTAAAAAAATTAAAGACATAGTTCTTGAATAGCAATGATGACAGAGAAATTTAACTTCTCTTATGGATCGACTCAATACATTTTAGTTAAAGTTTCGGATACCAAAAGACCTGTATCGTTTGAAAATCACTACTGTTGACGAGACGGAGATCTACGAATATGACGTTGAAACTGGGTAATAAACCAGCGAATGACGCTCCAGTAAGGAGCCGAAATCGAAATAACCCGAATTCGTGGAAGGCATTGAAGTCCAACTCAGCCGAGGCTTACATCAAGTGTACGGAAAGTTTTACTTTACTGGTTCAGGTGTATATGTCTGAATCTGCGTTGATCAAACGCTTTAGAAGTATTCTTTATGGATCAATTGAGTCGCCATTGCTAATTTAGTAAATCAGTCCGTAGTAAAGCTCCTCTGCGAAGATATTCTTGGGATTTTTAGCGTCTATGAAAACATTCAAAACATCTCCTTATCCACCTAAACTCGCCGCTATTTTAGTAATTAAAATCAAAGTTTTTTGATACGTATCTGACGGCAAGGCATTTCTTATCCAATATATATGTACATAAATGAATATAACATTGAGTTGAGATGTGCTTAAGGTCCAATGCTAGACGTCTAATATTAACACGACGATATTGGAACACACTTTTTTAAGGAGTTGAATGGACGACTCGTATTACTAAAGCTATCTAAAAGTTTGCAAAATCACTCACTGAATGCTTTCTGTTACTTAAACACGTACCTTCTTGATAAAACATTAACTAGCCTTACCACTTCCATCATATTTTCAAAATTTCACAGCTATAATTGCATATACGGCAGAAAATATCATTAGCCGAACTTTTTAAGGACCACTTGGTGGCGGATGCGGACTAAAAGGTGGGTCTAAAAGAACCTTCGAAACAAGATCCCGGAGCTTCTGGTGGATAATTATCGATAAGTATGGACTGGTGTTTTCCTGATGAACCACAATTGCTCTCCTATTTGCCAAAGTTGGCCAGATCTGAGCGGTTGCTTCGTTTACACAGTGCTATTGTTGACAGCGCAGAAACAAATTAAAAGTTTGGGCATACGAAAGCAGCTCATTGCAAATGATTTCCTGCCTATCCCACCTTTAACACAACAAAACCTTCCTGACCGTCAATACAGGCATGGACAATTCGATTCAGAAGTGAGTGACCCACTTTTCATTACCAGTAACCATCCGCTTCAGAAATTCATCGACGTTGTTGCGATTCAGCAGCAATTGGTTGATGGAAATACGTTCCATGAGGTCTGCTTCGTTAACTCGTGTGGCACTCTTTATTTAGATGGTTCCAAACGGTCTTTTTGTGCAACCTTCAAGTCCTGGGGAAATCAAAACAGTACTTACAATACTCGACGATATCCTTTATTTTATCGAAATTTTCGACATTTGGCCTTCCGAGAGTGGAGCAATCGTCCTTCTTTCCTTTTCTTAGGCCCACATTATCTTTCAAAATGGTTTTCACTGATGTTTTCAAGCACCAATTTCTTTATTTTATTGACGTGGTGATCGTCAGTTGATGTTGATGGCCGTCCTGGACGTGGTTCGTCGTCTATGCGTTCTCAATCCTCTTACTAACTTATACCAATCAAAAACAATTATCACCAAAAGCCTTTTCCAACATTCTGAACGGCAACATAAATTTTATTCCGCGCTCAAAATTTAACGGAACTTCTTTTTTGAATATTTTCGCCGAATGCACCTTATGTACTGCAGCAAGATAAGCGTATACTAAACACTAATAATTATTCTCATTTGACATTTAACACAGAAGCCACTTACAGTCATACCAACCTAGACAAAGTATATTTATGACGAAGTGGTATTCGCGTGAAATTTTAATTAAAAAGTCTTACTATTTTTTGCCCACTTCAGTAAAGTTGTATATTTGCTTTTTAATCCATCTCTTTAAAATTTATACTAATCTATTTGAGAGATACCAGTCGTTCGTTCTATTCGCCACTCTATAAATGTGTGAGGGACCAAAAACATACATTTATTGAGTGCTGCTGCCTTCCTTATAATAATGTTGAGGAAAGAATTCAAAATATTTAAAGTTCTTCTTTGTGTCCTATCAAAGTGTGAGAGTATGTAACATTTTGTTTCGACCAAATGGGTTTTCTTCGAAACACCAACTGTGTTCATTTGCATACTCGATGACTCTACCGCTAAAATTAATACACAATAGCAGTTGAGGACATACATCGCCATATAATCATTGATGCAAAATGCATTTTTGCCACGATTTGCTGCATGTCATCATTCTAAACTGTAGATCGGCAGAATCATCAATGACGGCATCAAGCACGAAAATAGTCATTCGCATTTACACAAAGTCAGCTCGTCAAATAACGTTAGGTAACTAGCGATTTGAAGTCAGCGACTTCATGCGCACTTCATTCTGGCTCCAGCAAGCCTCGTCTACAATTGAATTGATCGAACAAGTGAGCGTATAGATGATTGTGCCGGCAACGACTAAGGTGATAACGATGCGGAAATACGAGTATACGTTTAACTTATCGTTCAAGTAAATAGAAGAGTAAACTTACGATCCACCTGACGCCTAGAGCTTACCAAGGTGAAAAACCAACAGCAAAGAATAAATGAAAACGATTTCAACCATTATAAATTTATGCGTATATATGCACAGTACAGCTACATATGTAGATATAAGATTGCCTTGAAGTGCAGTTAATTCACTTGCAATGCAAATTGCGCTCACACCTCACACCCGCCCTAGCGCTCCAGCTGGGCCGCTTGCTGAGCGTCGTTGAAAAGCAGCCAGCAAAAACTGCAATGTGATTTGCAAATACCGACAATTTTTGCCACCGTGCAAATTGCGACAATGTACGACGCGACGTGGCGCCACATTACAGGGTGCCGCACCAACCGATCAACGCGTACCGGAATCGTAGACACCAAAACCGGACTTAGAACCACACGCAAGACCGCGTGCAGCTCAGCGCAAAGAGATTTGCCAAGTGAAGACATTGAATTCTTGTTTACGTCAATTTATGACCCAAATATGTGTGCATATCGTGCGATAACAGTCGTATTAATGTGTAAAAAATTGCTTTCCTTGCACTTACTTACCACTAAATACTATGGCCAAGAGCAGGTGTAGTGCCGAGTACCGGTTGTCGGTTTGGATAAACAATTTGCTCATAAAGTTGCTGATTTAGTTGGTTGATAGGCAAAATTAAAATGAAATATTCGAAAAGAGAACAGCATGTAACCGATGTATGATTATAGTTTTATAAATGCATTTGATCTACTAATTTATTCGAATAATAGGTGTGTGGTATTACATGGGTGCGATACAAGCAAAATTGTTCGGTTCCAGTACTTGCTGGCACTTCTACATTAGATATGAATTTTTTAGGAAACCTGACGTATCCATCACTTACTTATTATAGAACCACGAATATAATAGCATTAATATAATAGCGACTGATAGAATCAACTTAGAAGATATATTTTCTACATAGGAGGGGAGGATAAACCGAGGGCACTAATAGAACAGCGCAGTAGTAAGGATTTTGTGAGGCAGCCCTCTGTAGAAGGTAGCTTCGCAATAAAACTATAGAGCTTTGGTACTCTCTCATATACATTATGACAAAAAAGCACCCAGAAATTGTAATTAAATTTCCCGCGTAAATGATATTTCAAAAAAATGAGCAAAATGAGTGCGATATGTCAACCAGTTTGTTTATAGCAGATGCTAAAATCGGTGCACCTCAGTAGTGCGTTGTGATTTTACAATGGATAAAAATATGGAACAAAGAATTTGTCTCAAATTTTGTATTTCTAATCAAAGTTCGTGTGTGGAATCGTGGCGAATGTTGGAGAAGGCGCACGGTGATTCAGTTTTATCAAAAGCACAAGTCTACGAGTAGTACAAAGCCTTCAAAGACGGAAGAGAGATCGTTGAAGACATGCCTCGTTCTGGACGACCTTTGACCTCTTCAACTGATAAAAATATTAAGAAAAAGTGAAGGATATGGTACTTGAAAATCGTCAGGCAAGTGTTAGAGAGATGGCAAGAGAGCTCGACATCTATCGCGAGTCCGTTCGAATGATTTTGGTAGATATTTTGGGTATGAAATACGTTCTTGCTCGACTAGTGCCGATAAAGTTGACTTTTTTCAAAAAGAGTACCGTAAAAAGGTCTCTTTGGTCATGATTGATCGTGCGAAATCCGATCACACATTCATGGACAGCATTATTACTGTTGATGAGACATGGGTTTATGAGTTTGACATGCAAACAAGTCAACAATTATCGGAATAGAACCCATTTTCAGTCGATCGTAGAATTAAAACAAAATTCGCTGAAGGAGCTGAAGGCCATTCCAAAAAGTGCTTATGAAAAGTGTTTCGAGGACTGGAAAAATCGTTGGCATAAGTGTATGACATCTTTTACAATTTCCGGTTACTTTTTTTGTCGCAAGATATGTTAGGGAAACGACTCAAATCTTGGTAATTACTTTTGCGAGAATAGAGAACTGCGCCCGCGCCAGAAATTATGTTTTGTTGAATTAGGCATATTGTGAGAATGTCCAATGGGCAAGCATACTGCTATATGCTGCTTAAAAGCTACAAAAAAACTTGTTTTCGCATGGGATTGAGATTGGTGATAAAAAATGGATCCATCGCAACAACCTCAAATGCAAAAAATCATATGTAAAACTTGGTCAAACAGCCGAATCAACGGCAAAGAAGAAAATCTAAAACAAAGGTGTT
The DNA here is from genome assembly GCF_024586455.1 of Bactrocera neohumeralis. NCBI lineage: Eukaryota > Metazoa > Arthropoda > Insecta > Diptera > Tephritidae > Bactrocera > Bactrocera neohumeralis. Next base: position 28,948,552 of record NC_065923.1, read on the forward strand.
TGTTGGGATCAGAAGAACGTGTTGCATTGTGAGTTTCTAAAATCGGCTGAAAACATTAATGATGAACGCTGCCGACAACTCATCAAATTGAAGCGTGCGATTGCCGAAAAACACACGAATAGACAATAGGCAATAACTTTCCATCATGACAACGATCGGTTTCATTTTGCAAGACCGAGTTAAGTACTATTTGGTAAACAGCGGCTGGGCCGCCTTATAGCTGAAGCTTTGCCCTTTCTAACTACCATTTGTTTCGGCGAATTATAATTCACCAAAAATATGGATTTTGTCTAAAAACTGATATGCAAATGACAAAAATTTAGATAAGAAAATTAGCAAAATCAAAATTTATATCTTGAATTTTCCGAACACTGACTTTGGGAAAATAGTCTGTTAAACTTTTTATCAAATAATGGGTTAAATAAATTTATTTTGGCTAAGCGCTTTCGTAAAGGATTATGTTATAACTTGCGACAAGAAATATACTATATATATACTATTCGTAGATGATCTAAAAAACAATCTTAAAATATATAAGGCTCTCAAAAGTACTGACCGACTTTTGATATCACTATAAATCTCTTGGAATTAGTATATCAGTACATAAAGTAAAGTAACTAATGGTGCTTTACGATTTATATTCGACACAAATTTCAAATTTCAACCGAACCAGAGATCAATACTGATAAAAACTTGCAATTAAAGCATTGAGTAATCCCCAAATGTGAAATAAATACAGGTATATTATATTGGTGATGAGAGAAATGACTTTTGTTGATGACTTCTTATACAATTTTCGAAATACCATGTAGAGATACATTGCTCCAATGCTCTACTTTTCGAGAAATAAATTCTTTAGCAATAAATATTCGCTAATTCTGAATTATTTAAATACCGCTGTAGTCCTCAGGGAACTATTAAGCTCAAAAGCTTTTGTAATTTAATTATAGGTGCACGTACTAAATTCTCAGTGTACACTATTAAACGATGGCATATGTCCATTGCATTGGCTTATTCATGTAAAGGGTCTTCAATATTTATACACATATGCGAAATGGCTATAAATATTCAAAGCTTTCTGATCTGCCATTCGCTACCAAACATTAAGAGCTACGTTCTGCTCCAGAATCCCGAAATTCCACCACAGACTTCCGTGGAATGAACAGTCAATTAGTGCCTGCGGCAGCGAGCCATGAACCGCGTTGGACCCCATTTAACACCAATGCCATAAATAAATTTTCTTTAGACACTCTTTCGAAGCAGGCCAAGCAGCAGCAGTGGCACAAAAACGTGGGATGCCAGAAGATTTTGTAGATTGACGGTGTCAGTTTTAATGTCACCGCTGTCGCCATTACCGTCAATGCCACTTCCTTCGATTGGCTGAAAGCCACAACCACTTGCAGGCCATGTCACCGCAGCAGACAAATAATATTTTCTTAATTTTTCGTTTCTTTTATTTTTATCTTGATATTGTTTTTATTTATTTTTTTTTGTTATTTTGATTCTTGTGCTTCCGTGAAACGCGAGAGAATACGACGAAAACATTCGTACATCATTGTCGCGCATTTATAATAATTAATTACTCTAAATGATCGAGATTTTTTACGCCAGATTATAGCATGGCAGTCGAGTGTCGCATTGGCCGTGTAAATTGGAAAAGAAACTAACAAAATACAAGAACAAGAAAGTGAGATAGTTTCGTGGTTGGTTTGGTTAGGGGAATTTGTCAAAGGGGCACAGAAGAATAAGAATATGGTATGCATGTAGATTATTTTCAAATTTGTCTGTGTAAATTAAAAACAAAAAAAAACCGAAAAAATTATCTTATATCGGGCTTTTAGAATGCTGAAGGCTAGAGCGAACCATTATATAAGCCATCCACACATATATACATGTCTTATTTTTGGACGCTGTAGAGGTTATTAGTTGTAAAAGATCTCAGCCCTTGATACCCTTTTTCTATCAAAGGTGAAATGACTTATTACCAAAATACTTAAGAGGCATTATGGGAAAATTTGGATACCATTCACACATTTTTGAAAGAAATTTGACAAACATAATGGTGATTTTAAATCATCTAAGTTTATTTCAGAAATCAATTGAATATATTAATGAGATTTTCAATCAGTGCGCCAATCTAAAACGTGTATGTGCATAGGCTCGGCAGGGCAAATGCAAGAGATAACTTTAGTAAATGTTATCATATCTTGATGAAACTTAGTATATTTAGTCCTTGGCATTTAAAAAGTTCGGAATTCAAGATAAGCGTAATCGGGAAAATTCCTTGTAAAAAAGACGAAGTTTATCGAGTCAAGGAACTGCCTCTACGACGCTATGTCTGAACTTGATATCCCTGCAAAGCTAATACGACTGTGTAAGCTGACGTTGAGCACCACCAAAAGCTCCGTTAAGATCAGAAAGGAACTCTCTGAGCCGTATGATATCAATCGATGTTTCAGGCAAGGAGACTCCCTACCGTGTAAAATGTTCAATATATTGCTGGAGAAAATAACACGAACTGCAGAGCTAAATAATAATAGCTATAAGAGTGCACAGCTGCTGGCGTACCGAACGCAGAATAACTCTTGTCAACAGATGCTACTTTTGACTGAATAGACAATTGAATGGGAAAATGCTCTCTCGACGAACAAAGACCAAACTCTCTTCCAAGTCTTTAATTATTCTCGTCTTGCTATATGGTGCAGAGGCACGGACAATTACTGATGAGTCGGCATTGGGAGTTTGCGAGAGAAAGGTTTTGCGGAAGATTTATGGTTCTTTGCCCATTGACAGGGACCGCAATCGATGGAACGATGGCCTGTATGAGATATACGGCGACATTGACAAAGTTCAGCGAATCAAAAGACAGCGGCTGCGCTGGATAGATCATGTTGTCCGGATGGATGAGAACACTCCAGCTTTGAAGGTATTTGATTCAGTACCCGCCGGTAGAATCAGAAGAAAAGGAAGACCACCACTACTTTGGAAAGATCAGGTGGAGAAGGACCTGGCTGCTCTTGGTATCTCGAATTGGCAATAAATAGCGAAAAGAAAAAACGGCTTAAGCGCTGTTGTCAACTCGGCTAAAACCGCGTAAGCGCTGTCTACGCCAGTAAGAAGAATCGAAAACCTATAGGATCCTATAACTAAGCTCTAAATAAAGATAAAAAAAATTAGTTTGGTACGAGGAATCATAGTAGAGAGTGGGCATGGGTCGCTCCCCAATATATTTAATTTGCATATCTCACAAACCACTGAAGATTTTTTAAGAAAACTTGCTAAGAAGAAGTCTTTCTAACAACTCTTATTTCGCAAGTGAAATCGCTTCGCTCTATGGGCTCTTGAAATGTTTCAAGAAGATCCAACGCTTTCGAACCTAATTTTGCTCAGCCTATTTCTGGCTCTATGGATATGTAAACAAGCCAAATTGCTGCATTTGGGACGAAGAGCAACCTGAAAAGATTCAAGAGCTGATATTTTTCATCTAGAAAATAGAACGGTTTCGTGTGGTTTATGGGCCGGTGGAATCATCGTTTTATATTTCTTCAAAAATGATGCAGTGAGAACGCAACCTCAATGGCGACCGTTGTCGCACCATGATAACCGACTATTTGATGGCTGAAATAGAAGCTCGTGATTTCGGTGAAATTTGGTTTCAACAAGACGGCGCCACTTCCCACACAACATATTAATCAATGGATTAATTGAGAGAACACTTCGGTGAGCAGATAATTTCACGTTTTGGGCCAGTCGATTAGCCACCAAGATCTTCACACCATTAGACTTTTTCATGTGAGATAATAAATTCTATGCGGAATCCTGCTTCGATTCAGGCCGTGTTCTTCCGCATAAATAAACATTCAACTGGACACTAAATTTGATATTTCTGTGTTTTTTCTTTAAAAAGTAGAGAACGTCGACTTCAACCTTTATACGTTATTATCGAATAATATAGCTATACATTCCACAAATTCTATTGCAGAAGAGATATTATCATTAAGCCACAAAAAGGCAAAAGATGAAAACAAGTTAAATTGCTTAACAAAATTATTCGGACAACTTATTAGCCAATCTGATTTATTTTTTAATCCATTATAACCACATATTTTCCAAATTCGTCCGAATACAATTGATATAAAATTAATTTGGAGTCCGTTAATGCTAATGAAGATGTTAATAGTTTCAATAGAATTGCAGTAATTTTCTGAAACACCCACGGCCTACGTCAACACTTGACTCTGCCCACTACGACAGCAGAGGTGATAAATATATTATGAGTTGCGCGAAGTAAATTAATATGTGACATAGGCATTGTGTTAGCAAATTCACTAAATAAATAAAAGTGAATACATATGGTATACATAATAGTATATATGCATGTATATGAATACAAAATGATAATATGAGCATTACAAATAAATGCGTGGGTAGTTGTTTGTTTTGCGGTTTTATGACTTGGATAAGCTCGATGCAACTTCTAAAACCATTTCGTTGTTTCCAATCATACTTTTAGCGTTTTTTTAGTGGCAGAAATGTCATCAAACGGCAAAGTTGCACCATATGGGTGCTTTTCGGTATGATTTATTCGTGGAAATTATATCATCGACAGAAATTAGTGCGTTGTGTTGATTGCAAAATTATTATGCTTCCCCCACTAAAATGCGCATTCTTATGGACGCATACTTTGCTAACCAAATAGCTATGTTTATTGACTTATAAGAGGGTGAACCGAAAAATACTTAGCTTTACTGCTTAATGTCTCCAAAATGCAAGCGAAATTTACTTACGCGGTAGTACATTATTCTAGACGGCAAAATTTTAAAACTTCAGCCGGAATGAACTCATAGTTTTGTTTTGATCACGGGTGGAAGCAGGCGTGTGCATGGTCTATACCAGAAACCAAGCACTCGAACGAGTGAAATTCACCGGCGTAACTGCTCCGTAGAAAGCGAAGGCTGTTACATCGAGCACAAAGGTGGTCACCGTTTTCTGGTGTGATTCACAAGTTGTCATCTACATCGACTATCTGTGGAAGGGCAAAATGATCACGGGGCTCTATAATATCAAATTATTGGATCTATTCGATACTGAATTGTGAAAAACGTTTCTATTTTGGGAAGAAAAAATTGTTCATCCTTGAATACAACCCAGCAGCTCATACCTTTGCCCTCACCATGTTTATTTTATTGGTTAAATTAGGTTGTGAACTGCTCTCTTATCTACAATATTCTCCATATTTCGCCGCTTACGACTGAGGATTATTTTGTGTTAGCTAGATCAAATGTCTCAAGCTCTAAAGGATTATGTTGAAGTATTTTTCCAAAATTTTCATCCAACTTCTGTCGGCTATGTACTTAACGGCCCGCCCTTGTACACATTTAATGTATAGCCACTTGTGGGGATGATGTGAAATGCATGTAAATGCTCATTTTTATTTCGAGCTACACAATTTTAATGGGCTATTAAATGTAAATTCTGCTACATCGACTTTTAAAATCTAAATTTAATAAATTAGTTGTAAGATTTTGCATTCTTTCAGTACAACTACATGAATCAGAAAGAAACGTGTCGCACATTTATTGGAATAGAATGGGAGGTATTGTGCTGGAATTGGCTGTTGCATCTATACATACATATAAACATGTGTATGTGTGTAGTAAAATGAGTCTCTTTGTGACATCAACATCGAAATTAATAGTCAATAAGGTGTTTAGACTTAAAGATCATTCAAAACTTTAACTAAAAGCGTGCTAGGTCTGATATTTTTCATCATCGGGTGATGTCTTTGAATTTTTTTTATAATGTTGTAAATATAATTGGATCAATGGTATACTTAAGCGAGTTACGGTGAACACTTACAACTTACACAGCAAGAAAAAAGCCAACTTACTCATTCAGAAGAGCACACAATAATTTCAACACCATACCTATAAAGCAAAGAGTTGTGTACATAATATTATATATCCACTCTTAAGGAATGTGACCGTGCCTAAAATATGTTACTACTAGAACTCAACTGGAGTTATGTGATATACAAATGCCCTTTTCTATAGCATGAGATCTAACCTGAACTACCATCAATAAAATTTTTAGTGAGTTCCACTAAGATATCATTAATGGTTCACCCTCGTGATCACTACATTTGTCTGGCGTTTTTACAAAGGAAATGAAACTGAACCACGATTTTTATGGTTTCAATGGAATTACGGCTGAGGAATCGTCATCAATATTGAAAAGTGATTTGGGGTAATACTCTGTCACGAACACAAGAATTGAAGTGAGCCAAAGCATTCAGTGAAGGTCGTGAAGTTGGTTCCACTTCTGTTAATGACGATGCCATCGAAAAAGTTACAGAAAAAGATCTTGAAAATCGTGGTGTAGGTATTAGAGAGATTGGAGAAAATTTCCCCATCTTTAAAGGATTGACTCAACACATTTTGCATATAAAGCCTGTCAATTTTAGTTACGTTCCACGAAAACTGAATATTTTGAAAGAGATGACGGATAGAAGACGCAAAATATGCATCACTACTGATGACCTTATATCTAGGTTATAAATAATGGCGCTCCAAAAATGTGCAGAAATCGAAAACAACGAAATTAGCTGAAGGCTAAAAATGGTTTGTCCGGAAAGTAATAGCAATGATTTTCTTCCGCCGCGACTGTACTTCGGAGCGTGCGCGAACCGACTGGATTCGGTAGAGGGCGTCCCTAGCTAACGAACAAGCGGCTGGTCAGTTGTCTCTGAGTACCTGGAGAGTCAGGATTCCACACGCGCGACGTGTTTCGGTTAGTGGTGCAAGCCGAAAATGCAGCGTTCGTTAGAGCAGATGTACGTGATTGACATCAAACTTGGTATCGTCCGACAGAATTTGATGTGATCAAGTTGCTGGACAAAAGTGGTGTGTTTCGTCAACAGGCCAAGTTTGAAGGGCAGGGAAGAGGTCGCTCGTGAAGACAAGAATGAGCAAATCCAAAGAAAACGATGTCAATCGGATATCAAAAATATCCACCACAAAGACATCGCAGCCGATTGGAAGTTGCACCACGACAACGCCCCGGATCACACTGCCTTTCTTGTGAACAGCTACCATACCTTCCACAGCCGTCCTACAGCCCAGATGTGGCCTCCGGACTTTTTTTTGGTTCCTTGCCTGAAAAGGCCGATGAAAGCCAAGCATTTTGAGACGACAGAGGGAATCCAAGCAGCATGTACCTCGGTTCTCAAGGCTATTAGGGAGAATGCCTTCCGCAACGCCTTCAATGGTTGTAAATCGCGCTGGTAGTGCTGCATCGACGCAGAAGAAGCGTATTTTGGAAGTTTTTAAAGAACTGTAACGATTGGTTCAATGATTTTTTTTTAATCGACTCAGTCCTATTACTTTCTTGACAAACCCTGTAATATCATTTAACGATGTTTTCATATATAAAATTTATTAATATTACCTCAAGTAAGGGGAGTAATTCAAACACCTGCAGTGCTGGTGGCTTTTTGAATAAATTGTGGAATTATCTATTTTCTCAAAGTTATTGAGTACTGTTGCTTGAAACAGAGGAATGTTTTGATGCAGAATTTCTGGGACTAGGTGATACAGTTATACATAAGTTAGTAATTTAGATTTTCGAAATATTTGAAACTTCGACATCAATGAAGTGAAGCAACCAAAAATACGAAACAGTGCCGCACAATCGATACAAAATCCAAAGTTAATTTGTTATAGAGAGCACGTAGAGTGGCTATTCTTTTCCAACCGCCTGACAACAATAAGCCTTTCTAATGACTCCTACCATAATAACTCAGCAGAAAATATTTGAACCTTCGCTGAATATACACACCTATGGACTTAAATGTGCATTGGCACACTGATTGTGTCATTTTTATCTAACGATATTGAACAAAACGCCGAAAACTATTACATTTGTGATAAGGGTACGCGAACAAGAGCCCCAAATTAACGATATACGCAAGTGAAATTTATTTATTTATAAATCGTTGACAAAACATTTACCAAGTTAGCAAGGAAACCGCTAGAATTGCACGAGAATATCTTTAATGTGCGCGAAAATTGATGACACTCTTATCGCAATGACGACTTTATTAATTTGCCAGAACAATATGGCTCCAATGTGCGTAAATTGGAATATGACGCGGTGTTTGAGGCCATATGTTTCAACAGTACGAAGGCTAAATAAGGTAGCAGAACCTGCACAAGGACGCTGAAGGAGATCACAAACAATGTTTACAAAAATTAATATAGAAGTTGTAAAAATAAAAAGTAAATATCATGCATATATGTACATAGTACTATGTACTTAAATATATTACAGTTATGTATATATATTTAGTATATTTCAAGGTAAAACGCTACTTTAATGAGCAAACACATCTGCTGAACCAAAGCTGCGAGTCATATGACTTGAGTCTCAAGTAATTTTAGTATGCAAATACATATGTCTTTACATACAGATATATACATATATATATGTATGTACATATATGCAAATGTCGACAATCGTCAACTAAAGCCATAATTCTATTTATTCAAGTGCATTCCAGCTGTTCTAGTAATTTATTGTATTTGCACTATGTACGAGGTATTTATCAGGTTCTTTGCAAAAAATAATCCCAAAGAACGAAAAGCCAAATGAGAATAAATATCAAAGTCAATTTAAGTATGGTGGAGGTGAAACTTGGAATACACGCAGTGTGCTATCAAATTTTTTTTGTTGTTTGAGTACACTAAACGCGTTGGATTAAGACATATTAGAAGGCATAATGATAACTTATCAAGTCTGAAGCTATTAAAAGTGTTATTTGGCACATTCACATGACTCTCAGTCGCTGTCTGTTTTGGCAAACTTCAGCAAATGACACAGTTAAGTGAGTTCTCATTCGCCATTTACAACTTTTTAAGAACTACACAGACAAAACACTGTAAGAAATAGCTAAATATTGGGTATATATACAGTATTTTTGGGTCTTGTTGGGATCGAACTTGCTCATAAAGTTACATGGTTAAATTATTACATCATAACGATTCCAGCAAATATCTCATTGGCGTGTTCCAGATAGCAAAACTGATGGGGTTCTTACAAGAATTGCGTTTTTTCTATGATAAAATTTCTGTCATCAAAATCATACTACATTCATTGGTCAAATATATTAATTGCATATTCAGCTGACAGATCGAGAAGACGACAGGCAATGTCTAAAGCAGTGCACCAGGGAAACAATGGAGCATTTCTTGTGCACTTGTCCCGCATTGGCAAGACTACGCTGTAAGCATATGGGGTCTCCACGGTATGATATATTGGAGCACTCACTATCGATAGGCTGCAGCGTCTGTTAAAATTCGCTTCAAGCGCAGGCATCCTAAAAGATGACTACTTCTCTTGGACCTAGCAATCGAGCTCCAACTGGTGTCGCAAAAGACCAAAACTGCTCTATGCATGGCTTATTGGCCAACCAGATTAACATAATCTAACCTAAACTTAGTCGAGCTTGTCTTTATTTGTGGTGATATTCTTGATTAACCGACAAAAAATGGTCCCTAGGACTAGTTCATTCACCTGCTATCTTCAGCTATTTAATAACACCTTTCTTTAGAGGGCCTTCGCTGAATATTTCGGCAAATAGTCAGGAGCTGATGAATTTCCGAGAAGCTCTTCCGTAACAGAAATACCCCCAGAACTTTGATTTGACTGCCCTTAGAATATCGCCGTTAAAATTAACTTTTTCTATAATTTCACATTTTGTTTAAGCTAGAATTAGAACCAACAAGGTTGAGTAAATTATAATATCGCTAGCTTCGATGGCCGACAAAAGAAAAACACCACAGACGGACTGATAAAAACATTGTTTATAGTAGTGGATCCGGCCACGTGTTGCTGTGGTATACATTTTATACTATTATTCATTTAATAAACTATTCAATACAGTGAAAATTTTATTTCCGAATAAAGGCGAAAACGTTTTTGTCGATATAAGAATCCAAGGTGTTCTTGAGGTTTAATTGTGAATATGTTCATACAAATAAATTTGATTGGAAAAAATAACAAACTTAAGGCAGCCTTTCTGTCCAGTTAATAGAGATGTCCGCTTAAAAGAGCGTCCATTTAATAGAGCTTTCACTTTATATTTCATTTATGGATTGCTTTTATTATCCTATCTTCTAAGTTGAGTCGAACTGGACACAGTGTGCTAAATTTTTCTAAAATCCGTGCAGTAGTTTAGGAGTCCATCGCGGATATATGTTCAGATACTTTCAAGACATTTTCGGGAAATTAATTAACATTTCGTCGAATAGATGCTGGTCGTAAATGAAATTTCAATCCTCTATGTTTTTTGTGAGACTTTTGCAATTCCTAAACCTTAGACAATGAGCTGGACTTCATCTAATAACGTAGTTAAACTAATAGAAATGCTTCCCTTTAAGGTATAAAGAAGGATATGATAATGACGAACATTAATCATCTTCTCTTAGATAACATCTCTTTCAAAAATAGGGATATACTTTCTCGATTCTTGGTTGTCTCTGCTGATAATTTAGATAATAATCAGCCAACCTGTTCGACAGGTCCAATTAAAAAAATTGAAAAACTTCTTAGGTTTAGGTCTATAATGAGGAGTTTGGTACTCCCTTGTATACATCTTGGTCTTAGTCTGAAATTCTGTATGTTCTAATAATTTTAAACTTTTAGTGGCGGCCTAACTTAATTATTCGTACTTGATATCAAGAAACTTTAATGGGCAAAAGCTCAAACTCTAATTTGATGAGAGTAGCAAATCCGATTGCTTTGCATCTTATTGTTTCTGAAATAACCATTTGTAATCTTTTAAGCATTTAAAGATTCAAAGACGTATTTAAGATTTTTTATTATAAATATAAACTCGAGATCAAATTTGACCCGGACTAGTCCATATCAACTGCGCGTGCTAATCGCAGCGAAGAAAATATAGCAGCCGTAGCTAAAAGTGTACACGAAGACCGTGGAGAGTCGACTCGACGCCGTTCGTAGCAACTCGGACTTACGTATGGAATGACTTGGCGCATTTTACGTCGCGTTTTTAAATTGAAAGCGTACAAAATACAGCTTGTGCAAGAACAGAAGCCGCTCGACTTTCCCAAGCGACATCGCTTCGCTCTATGGGCTCTTGAAAAATTCCAAGAAGATCCGACGTTTTTGAGCCAAATTTTGTTCAGGCCCAGAAACAGTTTTGAGGCCCATTTCTGGCTCAATGGGTATGTAAACAAACAAAATTGCCGCATTTCGGACGAAAAGCAACCTGTAGAGATTAAAGTGCTGCTATTTCATCCACAAAAATAACGGTTTGAAGCGCTTTGTGGGCAGGTGGAATCATCGGTCTTTCAATGGATTTATAGAGAGAACACTTCGGTGAGCAGATAATTTCATATTTTGGGCCGGTATTGGCCCAAGATCTTGTGATATCACACCGTTAGACTTTTTCCTGTGGTGATATGTAAAGTCTAAAGTCTTTGTGTACAATCCCGCTTCGATTCAATCCTTGAAGCAAAACATCACGCATGTCATTCGCCAGTTACCAGTCTAAATGCTTGAATGAGTTATCGAAAATTAGACTCAACGGATGGACCATCTGAGACGTAGCCGCAGCCAACATTTGAAAGAGATAATCTTCAAAAAATAAATGCCAAATAATTTTCTTTCGAGTGATAATAAACATTCCTCCTTAAACTTGAAGTTTCTGTATTTTTTCTCTAAAAAAGTAGGGAAATGGAGCACCCTATATAATTCAATACGGAAACCACCCATATTTGCGCAATTATTTGCATAACATAGTATGTAAATATACACTTTAGTACAAAACTTATTGCTGAAAATAACTGAAAGCTATCTCCAAGTGACCACATCATACTTCCATTTATATTCCACACTCATCTTTAATATTTTTATTATTGTTGTTTGTATACTTATTTTCATGCGCGTCAACATTTTTGCATATCAATATTTACATTGTGATTCGAGTACTCCCACTGAGGTGCAGAGGTAGGGACGTGGTGAGGGAGCATCAAATTTGCAGTCATATACAGTCATTAAGAATATTTACACTGCGATTTCGTTTTGCTGACTGATAAGCAATGCTGATACAACAAAGTAGATTAGATAAAATACTTAAGAGCTCGGAATGTTTTGCAGCAAAAGTCAGCAAGCTTGGTGAGCATATTTCAGCGCGAAACCGAATTCGTGGAAAATTATTTTAGCTCACACAAATGGTCATAGTATGTATGTATGGCGTACTTTTACAGCTTTTGTAAATAAAATGGCACGTTGATAACGGTGAGTGGCCGATAAGATAAAGGCAGAAGTGAGGTAAATAAGAACGCTAGGCATTAGCTGCCATAATTCAATTTTATTATTGTATTCCAAATTTGTTGTTTTTTATGCCAGTTCGGCTGGTGTTTTCCACAGAAATCGTGCATGTGGCTTTTCAAGGCTGTGTGCCATGGGTCTCTTTTAGGTATTCGCGTAAAAATCTAGTATGCGCTCAGCTACTTTCCCATACTCGATAAACATGATCTTTAGTACCGCAAAGTCAATGCTCAGCATGAGTGGTAGGCCTCATCTGTTTAGGTTTACTTAATAACATTGAGAACGACGCGCAACGACTGCCACTTCGGAGAAGGATGCATTCGTTCAGGCATATTTGCTTTGCATAAGTGCCACTGCACTTGAGAAGTGGCAGTTTCATTCATTCTTGCGCACAGAACGCAGCATAACCGAAACCCAGTAGGTATTCGTTGTCTTCAAGGTGCAATTCTTAATCCGATTTGTTTTTATATGGATGTAGTTACAAAGTAAGGAGATATGTGGCGCAGCTGATCCCATTTATAAATGACCACTGTTTGAAATTTGAGAGAGTATGTTGAAATCCTGTTTTGGAGAGTTTACGTATATCTCATCGAGAGTACAAGTATTTGTGTAGTCTAAAAGTTTCGCTACGGATCTAAAGATCACAGTAACATAGCCTCGGATTAAAAGCGATAACAACGAAAATATATGAGAAGAACTAAAATCGAAAAGATGAAGGTAGAAACTATCAATCTTTCTTATAAAACATCTTGAACATTTCCCTCGCTTTTACCAAAAGAAACAATTTAACATTTTCAAATATTATAGATTAACTTGTCGAAAGACCTCGTAAACCAAAGATCAGGGTCATCAACAGTTCGGGTTAAAATTAAGGTATTGTGGGGTTTTTATGGCTTTTTGTTTGAGAGACATCTTCCCTTTTAGATTTTATCTTTGGAATTTGAGATGACATGATAACAAAGTTTTCAGGGAATATTTTTTTTTTTTGGTTGTAAATGAAATGAAATCGGAACAATGAGATATCCTTTGTTCTATGGGAAGCAGCATTATATTCATCTTATGTTCTCTACATCCTAACTTCCAAACCTCAGTATCTTTTGGCTTTATTACTAGCGAGTCGGTAAAGAATAATGTCCAGTATAAAATTAGTCTTGTCTACATTTTTTTGGACTGAGTGAGCCATTGATAAGTATGGAGTAGTCTCAATCCAAAAGAAGTGGGTGATCCTTAGAATTTTGTTCCCACTCTGATTGTAGTATTTCCAAAACATGCGTTCTAAATGCATCAACCGCCTCTCCAGGAATCGAAAAACGTTGACCTCTTAATTTATTTTTTTACGTATGGGAAAAAGCCATTAGGTCCCAAGTCAGTATTATACAGTGGATGATTTATCAAATCGATGTTTTGAGTGTTCAAAATTGCAGTTGTTTCAGTCGTAGTCGTAATGAAGATTTGTGATTTGTTTTAGGTGGTTGGTGTTCCTAATTTTTCGAAAGACGACTGGCGTACAAATGGTTGCTGTTATTTTATTGATATGGTTGCGATAGTCCAGTTTTTCCGAAAGAACAGGCAACCATTTGGCTGGAAGTGCTTTCTCCGCCAAAAACTTTTGTTAAATTCGGATCATCTGGAAACACCCATACAGTCAACTGCTGTTTACTTTCGATCTCATATGCGTAAATCCACGATTCATCACCTCTCACGATATCATAGACGTGCTTCGAAGCACCGATATCGTATTTTTTAACATTTCTCTCGACCAATCGACACGAGTTTGAATTGAGTTAGTGAGTGGAATCCAACGTGAACAAATTTTTTTTACAGTCAAATCTTTCTATAATATTGAATATTGGCTGTCCCTCAACTGTCTATATTTGTCTCAATGTCACTATAGGTCACATGAAGACATGACAATATCAGTTTCTGCACAGCAACAATATTTTCCGGATTTCAAATAATTTTGAACGACCTTCACGAAATTCCTTTTGGAGTGATCTACGATCTCGATTGAAATCACCACTCCATTGATAAACACTGGCGCTTCATCGTGAAAAATTGATTTCAGTTCATTCATGCACTGAAGCTGAAATAATCCGCTTGTATGTCAAAATGTTCTGATTATGTAGAACATCATAAATGTCAAACAGACGTGAGTTGCCAGATGCAACATAACATGTTCTATCCTAAAGGTGTTCGACAACATGTTTACTGGTATAATTGAAGTGGGCCAGGAAGAGCAAATGGCTTGAAAAAATCAAGTTTTACACGCACCTCTTTTCTTTTGAGAGGGTAAAGAATGCAGTCGATACATATCCCAAACTTTATAGGACTTAAGATCGATACTCAAGCAACAAATTTATATTATCTTTCTCTCTGACCTCACGATACCTGCTAGCTTTACGAATCATTTACGTCTTCAGAATACTCGATGTCTAATGATAAGTCTGTTCTTTCAACTACTAAGCACAGCAAGAGTGCGAAGAAGATACTACATACTACCTAGCTGTAAAAATTAATAATTTTGTATATGATTTTGAGAGAATACCTAATTTTGAGTTTTGCCTTTATCACAATCACTTTGAACAAAGTTGGTCTTTTGTTGTCATATTCCAAATTTATTCTACTGGGTATAAGAGTATGCAACATATGTAAGTATATGCAACAAGGACTCTTCGGCTACATATGGGTATGAAAGTACGAGTGACGAGTATGCGCAGGCAATGAAGCATTTGTGTTTAAGTGGGCACTGAAGTGTTTGCTTTTGACTTTGTGGTCTGCTGAATCTTGTGTGTTGCATTTTCTTCAATTATAAAGAAATACATACATACAATGTACATATGGGCAAAAAAAGCATGAATGAAACGAGAGCTCACTATGACGATCCTCAGAAAAACAATAGAAAAAATAGGTAAATAAATAATTGTGGGAGAACTAATTTTTTAAAGACATTTTCTAAGTGTGTCTAATTGCTCGTTATTAAAACCAACAGCAAAGCGGCCAAACTAAATAAACTAGAAAAGAACTGATTCTAAAACTCAGTGGGAGATCGAATATTTTATAAGAAAAGCGAAAACAAGAAAGATGGAAGTACAGCGTCAAGATCTTGAATTAAGATGTGAATAAGAGTTGCGAAGCGAGGGTTTCGATTTTAAATGGAACCATGTTGAATTGTAAAAGAGTAAAAAAGTTAAATTAGATTGTGGATTGTGGCGCTTAGTTTTTTATGTACTTAACAAATATCACAGAAGACGAATAAATGCTAATTTTAGGAAGCTATTATGCAACTAAAAACAAAATTAAGGTAGGAACCAGAAAAGGCAAGGATATTATGAAATATCATAGTGGAGAAGAGGTTAAGTAAGGGAGAAACATAACATCTAAATATATTAGCGATGAATCTAAAATGGACTGGGTAGTAGGGATGTAGAAGAAGTACTAGACATAGAGAAAGTCTGTGCAGTTCTACTAAATAACTACGGGAGGAAATGTAGGAAGGCTTTAAGCTCAAGGCAAGCATGGTCAATTGAACATGAACATTTTCGGCGACAAAAAAGCAGACGAGATGGAAAAGTTAAGAGACTATTTAAACGAATTCGAAGCAGAGATGCCTGCTAGGAACGATCAAGGGGGTGCTCAATACAAAATAAATAGCTCAGAAATGATGGGAATCTGTAACCAAATGCAAGATAGCCAAGGAAATAAGACCTAAAGACGACAAGACAAGAACTAAGAGCTTGTTAAATGGATCCAGGAAAAGCATATATGAAAACTTACAGTTGCCATAACGACTCATTGGTCATTAGGAGAACATGCTTTAAAAATAGGAATGTTCTGTAACAATATTTGTTGCAGCTGAAACCTCGAAGGGAGTAAAGAAATGATTCTAAACCCGACATAGAACTCTTGCAATCCATCAGGTAGCAAATCTTGAATGTTAACTACAAAAATCTTAACGAAGATAAGTACATACTAGTTTCATTGAGGGCAATAAATGGTTTGAACACAATGATGAAATGTGATAGCAAGATTTAAAGGCCTGACGATAGTGTATTAAAATGACGCATCTATTTATTGAGTCCGAGGAGGGCGCATTCCATCTACCACATATGAATAGCCCAAAAGTTATTTAGGTGTTATTGGGAAGGCTTGTGCTTAAGGCTTAACCTTAGAAGAGTCACAAAAGCAAGGACAGCATTAGGCGCCATCGAAATTAATTGGCGAACTATTTTCATAATATCAGGTCACACGCCATTTAAATTTTCAAGACTCTTTGAGTGGTATATTCATATATAGTATACCATCATACCAACTGTAGGCTTTCTTCTTTTCCTACCCAAAGTATGAAAAAGAGAGATTTGAAGTAGAGGGTCTGATAAACGGTTGAGTGACGCCGGAGAATATAGTTCCTTACATGATCCAATCGGTATGGTCTGGTATAGAGTGAGAATGTGGGCAGCTGTAGCTATGAAAGAGATAAGGAGGAAAGATTGGCAACGAAAACAAAGGATTAACCGGACTTAGGGCGAAAATGCGTGACTAAAGAGCTGAGCGGCTAAGCTTGGCCCCACGACTTAATGCCTAATGGCGGTCCCGTGGGCCGAATACAAGCAATGACGACGGAGTTCAAGGTTTAGTACATAGTCCGCAGGTCCTGCTTGGGCGTGGTCCCAAAGAAAGTGCACCTTTAGCGGGCAATTAAAATCTATAAAGATTCCTCCTTCCAGAACAAAAAAAAAAAACACCTATATGCATAGCATCACTATATGTGTATATCTAGTTGGCAAAGCAATATTCGGTTTCAAGGATTCAAAAATGTTATCTCATAGCAGTAGGCGAGATTTATTTAAGAAATAGTTATGACGGAGAGCATCTAGAGGTGAATCGAGAAGTTTTTCAAATGCTCAAGCACAATAGATCGCTGTAATATAATACCAAAACTGATAAATGTTTTAAAATCTGTGAGCTTATAAAAAATTGTGAGAAATCTCTTCAGCTTTCAATATAATTGATTTTGTATCACTTACCCCATTTGTGTAATCCAAAAATTAAACCATTTTCACTAATTTATTTAGCAATTTCGCCTGAAAAATAAAAATAAAAAAGTGAGTATATTATAAAGCAGGTCTTAAAAATTCCACTTGATCAAATTTGACTCGGTGTAAATATTTTTTTTTGGATTCGTAAAAAATCCTTTGATTTTCGTGTGAAGTTTGCTCTCTTTATGTCAATAAGTGTGTCTCTGGCATTCGAAAAGTTTGACTGGCGTTGCAGAAGTGTTTAAAGGAGTTTACTTTATCACGAACATAAACATTTTAGTGTCAAAAAGAAGTCATTGAAGATCGTGAAACCATTGAAAACTTGCCTTCGCCTCTGTAAAAGACGATAGAATCGGTCAAGTTTTTTATATGAACAGTGCTTGAATATCATCGTGTCGACATCAGAGGGATAGCAGAGTGTTTCCACATTTGTTATAGATCGACTCCACACATTTTTGTTAAAGTTTTGAGTATGAAGCATGTCAAAGCTAAACTCGTACCAAAATACCTGAATCTTTTGCAAAAACAACGTCAAGTAGAGCTCGCAAAATAGATGATTGACGAGGCAGCTAATGGCCCCACAATTATCAAAAGTATAATTACTGTTGAACTGACGTTTGTGTATGAATATGACATCAAAATTGTCCAACAATTTGGAGAATGATGCTTTGAAAATGAACCAATAAGTCGAAACCGAAAAAACCAAAATTCGTTGGAGGCACTAAAGGCCATGCCAGTCGAGGCTTAGAACAAGTGCGTGGAAAATTGCAATAAGCGTTGACAAGCTGATATTTATTCAAAAGTCATTTTTAAAGACAACAATAAAATTTTAAATAAAATACGCGAAAATGTAGTTTTTCCTCTCAGTCCGGGTCAATTTTGATCAAGTGATACAACAGAATTAAAAGTTTTTGTAATCATAAAGTTTGTAGAAATTTTTAAAATATTGGCAATAAATATAAACGTAAATAAAAACCGTTATTTTTTCTTTTTTCAAACCTTCAACATTAAAAAATAAAAGTTTTTTGACCGCAACAGTATACATATATCTAAATAAATAGTGACACATTCTGTTATATTGCTGTTGTTGTGCTCTTTATCGAAGAATAAGGTGAGAACTAAATATATCACTTTGAGTCAGCGCCGAAAGATTCAATGCATATCCATTTACTATATACCTGTATACATACATTTGTGTATAGATATGTATCTACAGATGTACATTGTTCTTCATTCTTATGTTCTCTTAACAAACAACTGTAATGTACTTTACTTTATTTGCCAACTTAAATACCACAATAAGTATGCTGAACACTCGCATATTCGAACAAGCAATTACGGCTGTGGCATGCATTCCTCGGAAAGTGTCGCAATTCGCGCATCTCTCACATACCTTCCATTGTGTACATTGACAATAAGCGCATACATACATACATAAGTGCATATGTATATACATACATAAGTGTACAGATTGAACCCTGTAGCCAAAATTTAAGGTGTTGCAACAATGGATAGTCATGATAGTATTCCTCGTGGAACCTGAAAACTTAGAATCCACCAACAAAATTAAAAATGTCGACGAATTCATTAAATTAGATTCAAAATTGTATAGCAAAAACAGATTCCAGAGACTATTGGCCTGGGCTTTGTGGTGACGACGAAGTACTGAATCTAGTCTATGCGATAATCCATCGGAAAGTCTATCACAAACTGCTATAGCTGGCATTTAAATTAATCAATCAGCTCATAAGATAGAAATGTTGACCCTGTAATAATCGACTATACCTAATCCGAATAGCACATTCGACAAGGAGAATGCAGGAATCTTCTTTTTTATTGGTGTAGACACAGCTTACGCGGTTATAGCCGAATTTACAACAGCGCGCCAGTCGTTTCTGCTTTTCGCTACGTGGCGCCAATTGGAGATTCCAAGCGAAGCCAAGTTCTTCTCCACCAACGGAGTGGAGGTCTTCCTGTTCCTCTGCTTCTCCCGGCGGGTACTGCTTCGAATACTTTTAGAGCTGGAGTGTTTTCGTCCATTCGCACAAGATGACCTAGCCAGCGTAGCCGCTGAACTATGTCAATGTCGTATATCCCGTACAGCTCATCGATCCATCGAATGCGATATTCGCCTTTACCAATGTGGAAAGGACCATAAATCTCCCGCAGAACATTCCTCTCTAAAACTCGTAAAGTCGACTCATCAGATATTGTCATCGTCCATGCCTCTACACCATATAGCAGGACGGGAATAATGGGTGACTTATAGAGTTTGGTCTTTGATCTTTGGTCGACAGAAGACTTTACTTCTCAATTGCTTACTCAGTCCGAAGTAGCAAGAGTTATTCTGCTTTGTTGTTGGTGTTAATACTGGTTCCAAGATAGACGAAATTATCTACGACTTCAAAGTGATGACTGTCAACTAAGTGGTTGTTAAGGCCAATGACATCAATATCATCGTCGTCTGCCTGTAGCTGTACACTCTTATAGAAGATTGTACCATTCTATTCAGCTCTGCAGCTCGAATTATTTTCTTCCAGCAGTAGATTGAAGAAGTCACACGAAAAGGGGTCGCCTTGTTTGAAATCCCGTTGGTATCGTACGGCTCGGAGAGGTCCTTACCGATCTTTACGGTGCTTTTGCTATTGCTCAACGTCAGTTTACACAGCCGTATTAGTTTTGCGGGGATACCAAATTCAGAAATAATGGCATTAAAGCAGCTCCTTTTCGTGCTGTCAAAAGCAGCTTTGAATTCAGAAAAGGTAGTGTGTGTCGATCTTCTTTTCACTGGTCTTTTCCAAGATTTGGCGCATGGTAAATATCTGGTCAGTTGTTGATTTTCCAGGCCAAAAGTCACACTGATAAGGTTCAATCAGTTTGTTGATGAATATGCTCGATAGAACTTTATATGCGATGTTGAGGAGACTTATCCCACGGTATTTGGTGCAGATTGTGCGGTCTCCCCTGTTGTGGATTGGACAGAGCACACTTAAATTTCAGTCGTCGGGCATGCTTTCGTCCAACCATATTCTACAAAGAAGCTGATGCGTGCTCCTTATCAGTTCTTCGCCGCCGTATTTGAATAGCTCGGCCGGCATTCCATCGGCCCCCGCCGCTTTGTTGTTCATTGTGTTCAAGTATTCCTTGAGGCTTCAGGCTAAATTGAGATACAAATTTGAGTTTTACAACCTTATCCTCTGCTAAGTTTCTTCTGTCAAATGGTTTCATATAAGCAGCTTAGGCTGAGATAAGGAAAAATGAGGTTTGACTGATTAAGAAAGCTATTTTGGAGGAGAGCTCATGATTTAGTGTCGGTAGTTAGTTATATATGTATGTATCTCTAGACACTACATCTCTAAGATACAGTCGTGAAATGATAATAGAATGCTGAAAAGGTATTCCTTTCTGTAATTTGCCTTTCTGCTATATATTGGCCCTGGCTTAATGAAACTTTAACTAAAGTGAGGTCTGAAAATAGAGCCTTCTGAAGAGATAATAGCAGAAAAATCAGATCGCCAAACCTTCCATATGAAATTTGCGACATGCTGGGTTATAACGCAAGCTAAAAACGGTATCATAGTTAAGGTCGCTCAACTAGCGATATTCGGGACAGCGACTTCAGGTTATTGCAGTTAATCCGAAGTGCTTGCGCAGTTAAAGCATGGGGATTAGAGATATCCATTTGTATTGAACTGTAAATTCTTTATAGGGGTTCGCATTTTCCTACAGGGTTCTTACTTCGAAGATGACAACATTGTACGAATATAGTGGCCGATAAAGTTTAAAAGCTACAACAACGAATACAACAAGTCTGTGCTGGCAATTGCCAACAGTTACAAGAGCAAATAGAAATAAGTTTCGCTTATCAATTGTTTGCCGCCATCGTCGGGGCAGCAATGCAGATGTCAACCAACTGGGAAGCCGCTGCCAACACATGGAGTTTACAAGCATGATTATATTGCGCCGACTTAAATGATATGTACATATGTATGTGTGGTGTGCCGCTTGCAATTGAAACAGGACGAAGAAGTGTTTTTTGCGCGGGGTGTCTTCTGTTCGGTTACCGCGCTACTCCGCCACCAAGCCAAAGGCTAATGCATTCACACAATCACATACACACACACACACTCATACACAAACTCATGTGTAATATTTGCAAATTCATGGCGCAATGACAATGGTAGCTGTGACTTCTGGAACCCCTGATACCAGGCACATTCCGATCAGCCCCAGTCACAGCTGCAGCGGCGCATCATATAATATGTTTGTTGTAATAAATTGTTGCTGATTTTTCAACTCAATTTAACGCCTTGCAAATGCAATTGCACTGTCATTTTGCAGAATCTGCGCAAATTCGAACTCGAACACAATGCAGCTGTTGCAAGTTGCATTCATTGCATTGACGGCCGCCGCAATTGAGCCGCCGAAGAAGCGAAGTTGAGATGCTGCGCTCGCACGGCGAACAAAAGGAAGTGGGAAATTACCGCTTGATTTGCACAAAACATCAATTTAAAATTAATTGCAGTGATTCCATTAGCGTATGGCTAAGCCAGTGATGCAACGGAGAGTTCAAGTAAATACCATATGGCGGTGGCGGTGACCGAACGGAGCTTAAGCGACGCGCAAGAATTTTAACTTACATAAAAGTATGGAGATATGTACATATGTTTATAAATTTTCTGTAGAAGCTGAATATTCGAGAAGTTTGAATCTATCTTCAGTTCAGCTTTGGGTTTTAACCACAATGAAATTCAGAATTGTAGAAGATCAGTTGTGGTTCATTAAATGGTCCAAATGTATTTTAAAATCAAATACCAAAAAAAAAACAAGAAAGGTAGGGATAAGGTGCAACCGTACGTTTTATACTCTTGCAACTTGGAGGAATCAAAGCCAGAAAAATACCTTAAGGTGTAAAATGTCAACCAGAGCATCGGAATCCAAACAATTTTTTATATAACATTATACTTGTACTATATTAGTACATATACAATATACGGATACAAGTATAACTCATACACTGACCGACATATTCCACTATATTACAAGGTGCGTTCCAAAGTAAACAGGACTTTTTGAATCTCACGACCCCTGGTGGCCATCTATATGTCGACTGGTTAGAATCGTTAGAATCTGCTATCTTTATCGATTGTCCAGTGAGAATTTCATGACATTTCATTGATTGGAAGTGAAGTTGTTGTGTTTTAAGTGTCAGTATGTTTGTGTTATCGGTGCGAAAATGAGCTTCGAACAAAGAGCCAACATTAAATTTTGCTTTAAAATTGGTAACACTTTTACCGAAACGTTTCAATTGATGAAACAAGTTTATGGCGATGATTGCCTATCCCATAGCAGAGTGCACGAGTGGTTTTAACGTTTTCAAAGTGGTCGTGAGGACATAAATGACGATCAACATGTGGGCCAATCAAAATCCGTGATCAGCGGAAATTCCATCGAAACTGTGCGTGAATTCATCAAAAATCAGCCGAAATCATCATTGAAATTCATGGAATTGCAATTGTACATCTCCAAAACATCGATTTATTGCATTCTGACTGAGCATTTTGGCTTACGAAAGGTGTGTGCACGGTTTGTTCCGCACAAATTGACTGTCGACCAAAAATTGCTCAGAATCCAACATTCGAAGGACGATTATTTGACCAAAAATCACATTTTAACCATTAACCACTCCCCGTATTCACCTGTTATGGCACCGTGCGACTTTTTCCTTTTCGGAAAACTGCATTTGCCCATGAAAGGAAAGCGTTATGTAGACGTAGAGTCCATTCAAAAGGCTTACACCGGCATACTGGCGACCATACCGGCCAACGAGCTAAAACACTCGTTCGACATGCTTTTGACCCATGCAAAAAGCTGTATTGAAGCAGGTGACTATTTTGAATAAAATCAATTGATTTTGCCGAAAAAACCATTTGTTCTGTTTTTTTAAGTCCTGTTTACTTTGGAACGCACCTTGTATATGTGGTATATGGGAGTCTATTTTTTGCTAGTAACACATACTATTATAATGCCATGTACTAAATAAAAAAATATTCCCTGGATTTCGGTATGGTAATCCCATACTACAATCACCAATCATATGGAGAAAAATCAGCCGAATGTTCAAAAGTCTTGGTATAAGTTATATGGCGTCTAGGGCAATTTTCATCCGATTTTAGGCACAAAAATTAAGCGTTTTTAGAAAAACGATTTTAATAAGATAACTCACTTATTTACCAATATATACGGTATAAAGTCACCTGGAAGTTCGAAAATTTGTATATTAGGTATACATATATGGGCTAAGGGAAGTATTGACCCAAATCCACCCATTTTTGACAAACAGACACACTATTATCAGGAAAGGATTCTCTCCGAATTTATATATCAACAGAATGATCGATACTTTCGATAAGAAGTGAACTGTAGGCGCTGGGGTCCATTTGGACAAGTTTTGGTTATATGGATGGCAGACCTTAGAGGCACTATTCGCGCAAAGCCTTTTCCCGATACCTTTATTGGTGCTTCCTTTGCACATTGGAAGTGAGGATTGAAACATATGACTGTTAAGATAATATTATGAATCAAGTTTGGACGATAACGGTCGAGTAGATCCTGAGATATGGCTTTTCACCGAAATGTGGCCGATGCCGCGCTCATCATTCACTTTTTAAGCCGGCTTCTGCAAAATCCTCTTATATTATACTGAATGTAAAATTAATGAACGGACGGACGGACAGACAGAGAGTCACTTGATTTCAACTCTTCTCATCATCCTGCTCATTTATATATATATATAACCCTATATCCATTCGATTATTTTTTTTAGGTTTGAAAATATAGTATCTGCTCCGTTTTTCATTTAAACTCAGAGAAGGTCCGCGTTAGTTTAGGCAAGGTATGTAATCCTAAGAAAAAGATTCAACGAAACTTATGATTTTCCAATATCAAACACTATTTTAAAAAACTGTAGGATTGAAGCTGCTTTTTGTCACTGGAGTCCGATTTCAACGCGAAAAGAAGGCTTCACCAACGGTTGGAGTTGGTTTTCATATGGGAGATTCAGTTTCTTGACTGCTCAAGAGCAGAATTTTAACATATTTTTGTAGTTTTTACCGAGTTGAGGCACGTTGCAAGAGTTTTGTAAAGCTTCAAATTGGATATGTCGGCGTAGCTGGGTCAGATTTTGTCTTCTAATAGTAAGTTCGCTCATAAACGAGTATTCGGCGCACCGCTGACGAGTTGGGGGAGCAATTAGGGCTGTAATATTTGGACGAACATGTAAGAGACACTTTCTGTTATGGGTTGATAATGAGAGCAAGATAAAGTCATTCCAATACTTTGTAATATGAGTTTATGGTTATAATTTTCATGGTTTTGACTAGTATAAGACCCAACCATAAACGAATACTTGGAACTTAAGTAACGTTAGTAAGGATTATTTGAGATAGGGTTTGACACTACATTCGCAAATTAGTAGTTAGAAAAAAAGGTTTAAAAATTGAATGAGTTTTGCACACGAACCACTGATTACACCTGTGAGGGATATTGGATTCAATTATTTGAAATCTTTTGTTAGTGGGAATTGCTTAAACCGACTTTCGCATGGCAAAAAGCATTTAAAAAATTAGTTTGACAATTTAAGACCCATCCAAAGGTAGTTACGAACTCAGCCATCTGCGAGTGTTGAAAATCAATACTTTTTATTGGGAATTGCTTAAACATTTTTATCAGAAGTCTACAAAAAGCGGAAAACATTAAATGATGAACAATAATAAATGACAAACGCAGCAGTAAATTGTGATGCCTATGTTGTCGCCAACTTCGCTAATGGCGACATGTTTCGTGTATAAATGTACAGATTATTAAAAACAAAAAAAAAAAAATATTTGACCAACGCCAAAAAACAAGCATCAAACTGGCTGAGGGACGGACAGACAGTCCAAAAAATTCACATACGAATCTGCTTTGCGGCGGATATTACAACGAACGACGGGACAAAACACATGTAGTCAGTCAGTTGGCGGTGAAGGCGGCACTTGCAGAGCGCTGCCACCCGTCGAGACAGTCGAAAAGGCGACCAAACACAAAAATAAGAAACGGCATAAAACACACAAAAATTCAAAAGTCGAAGAGACGCTGTTAAATCGCTTTGACACGCCGACTCAACGGCACATACACATATACACATACATACATGCAAAAAAAGGAAGCAGAAAAAATGCACTGCAGCAATTGGCGCAACGCAGCAATGAAAACAATTATCGTACAATAACAACAATGCTGTTAGAGTCAATAGTAATTGCAACAGATTCTACGGAAACAATCAATTGTTTGTTTTACTTGTGCATAAAAAGAAAGGCAAAATCGAAAAGGAAAACAAAAACATGAAAAACTTAAAAGTAATGCGGAAAATATTTACGCAAGAAGCATATTGACTCTAAAAATTTTAAAACGATTCCTTTGACTGCAAAATTGGCGTTGCACAAAATTTCATGTACTGCGGAAATCCACAAACTCAAGTATTAAATGGTAAAATAGCGATACAAGAATTGGGGCTGAGTTCGTTTAGCAGTAAGGGCAAGCATTTCTTGAACAAACTCACGCACCCAAGCAGCAAAATTTCAATTATTTCCTCTTAGCATATTTTATTATCTTAAATTGATAAGCTTTTATTGTTGTTGTAGTTTCAAAAATATAAATCTAAGTGTTTCCAAAGATATGAATATCGTGTCGGTAACAGGATACAATGTTTCCATGATACTACCAGAAGAATATGAATATACATATGTAAATTCGATATAATGCACTTATGCCAACGATTTATCCAGTCATCGAAACACTTTTCTTAAGCACTTTTTGGAATGGTCTTCAGCTCCTTCCGCGAATTCCACGGAACGGCCATTTCAGTTTTGGGAACAAGAAAAGATTTGGTTGATCGGTGGTATTAATTGCGTTTTTAGCTTTAAATTTAGTCACAATCGTGGCTCGATGCGACGGTGCATTAGAATCGAGTAAAACCCATGAATTGTTCTTTCACAATTCCGGCCGTTTTCGACAAATGTTTCAACTCATATGTGACATGATCGGCAGTTCCATGAATGTGGGATCGGATTCCCACGATCAAACAAGGGATAAAAGGACCTGTTTGCGGTATTCTTTTTGAAAAATAAATCAGTTTTATCGAGACGAGTCGAGCGAGAATGCCTGTCATAGCCAAAATATCGACCAAAATCATTCGAACGGACTCGCGAGAGATATCGAGCTCTCTTATAATCTCTCTAACCCTTGCCTTTCAAGCAACATATCCTTCACTTTTTTAATATTTTCATCGGTTGAAGAGAACGCAGCTCGTCTAGAACGAGGCATGTCTTCAACGATTTCTCGGTCATCTTTGAAGGCTTTGTATCACTCGTGGTATTGTGTTTTTCATTAAACTAAACCATCGTAAGCCTTTTCCAACATTCGCAAGGATTTCGCACACGAAATTTGGTTAGAAATACAAAACTTGAGACAAATTCTTTGTTCAATATATTTAACCATTGTAAAAATCGCAACGCACGACTGAAGTGTACCGGTTTAAGCAGCTGCTGTAAATAAACTGGTGGATAGATTGCGCTCATATTTGGCATAGTAATTAAGGACAGTCCTACCAACATAGCAAAATACGTTTTTTTGAAATATCATTTACCCGGGGAATTTAATTACAATTTCCAGGTGCTTGTTTTTCACGATGTCACGATTTATTGATGTTGTTTCTAATTTATTAACAAACAATTTCCCTGCGTACCTCAAATATGTTAAAAATGATCGTTCTGAGCGTCTGTTGTTCCAAGACTTGAACTGAAACTTGCTAATTAAATCATGAACAAAGTATGTATATGCTCTAAGCCCTTACAGACTGCTCTATCTCTGAAGTTCTGTCTACTCCAGATCAGATTAGTAAGGCAAATAATCATGATGATGAATTCCGTTTTTATTTGTCTATTCTAAAAATCATACTGTCAACTAGGCTAAATACGAATCAGTAAACATAATGATGAAGCATCTAATAATCATAGGATTGTCGGGTCTGCGTAACCAGAGCGGACCCAAATGTACAACTATCCAAATTCCGTTAACTCCGCAGCGCTCCTCAAAATGTCTTGAGGGAATATTTCTTGCCGCTATAACAATAACAGCAACATCAATCGGATCCCTTTAAAATTATTGAAATCTTGCGGATAAGCTAGATGACCAACTATCCACTTAGCCTCCTATCGGTACCTGCTGACGGTATAACGACATCGGACAAATATAAAATAACCAAGTAAAAAGACATTGATGTAGACATTCTTAAGCTTCCCGAAGTAAGTGAACTCAAGAGATATACTACTTTCAAATGGCAGGATCATAGGCTTTCGAGATTTTTTAAGTGGACTCTATTTTTTAGTTGAAATTACATTAAAGAGGAGAGTTTATGTAGCTTCATTAGGTATTCTTCCACAAGAAAAATAATATAATTTATCTTCTATGTAAGCAGATCCATCAGACCCTAGTAGGCTATATATTACCTAATTATGGGCTCATAGATGTCAGAATGTTTAGATTAGATGAGATGACAACGGTTGTGGAATATTTAAGATTAAGATTATCACACTTGAATTTCAAGTATTTGAATATTTAAGTTTTGGACAAAGGTGTTCTTTCATTATATTCAGATTTCAATGAGTCAAATTCAATGACAAGATTGTATAAAATCAAGGTTATATTTAATTAAGATTGGTCCATTTAATCTGCATGCAAAGCGGTTCGATAAATAGCTTTTCCTAGATGGGTACAATATTTTTTATGACGTCTGACGTTTGATCTCCATATGTCAGTTGGTGTCTGTTTGACAGTTTTTTATTAACGACTTCGATAATATGTCTGGCGATTTACTCGTGGTGCGTTTTCCGAAGAATCATTCAGTTCCAAAAACGGGAGAAGCAGACACGATGACTCTAGGCCAAAACTTCAGCGCAATCAAGTCTTTGGTACGAGTCTAGTATCAGCACCCATCATCTCCAAAATATCAACCTAAATGCTTGAGTCGATCAATAAGAGATTTTCAGATCCTCCGCTAATATGTTTATAATATATTTTTCTGTTCACTGTTTCCTGTAAGTCCTCTAGCGTACGTTGGGTATAACAATAGGATTTGCCATAAAACACAATGTAATTGTGGCGCTCACACTTTAACCGCTCGCATCAGCCATCATCTCAGCGCCACTGAAAACTCAAAGCCAAGACGCCATGGCGCACAGACAATGTGTGAACTGGCTGGCAATATGGAATGCATATCGTCGGGAATGTAATTGAGATATTTGTATGCTCGCAAGCAAATAAATCGAAATATTCAAAAAGCCGGCAATAAAAGCAACAATGGCGCATACAGAATGGCAACTGCAGCTGCAATGCCACCAGAAACCGCAATACGAGTGCAAACAGCAATCCTGTCGAGCATCATGTGGGCACTCGAACGCATGTGTTGCTGGCAATGTATGAAGTGCTAAAGCGCTCTTAGGAATATGAAAGCAACAAAAGAAGCGCGAAAATTTATGACGTTAGTGGGTGTTGAACTCCACACCGAACTTCGTGCAAGGCGCGCAGCTGCTGCTGCTGCAAGGAAGCTGCCTGCTAGTGACTGAAGTTCGCTGCTAGCGCTCTTTATATCTCAATTGCGCGTTATACAAAAGCGGAGGTGCCAGTGTAAATGTTCCGCTTGAGGGCAGATGAATTTCATGCGCGAAAATTTGGTCGGAATTGAATTTCATACAAGTCCTCAGGCGATTTTCCCTACATACAGGCCAAATTGAATGCGGCAATGGTGTGGTAAGTGCATACAAGTATGTATGTTTTACAACATTAAGTCTATATGCACTTGTGAGTGGGTGCTACGAGCGAAGACCCGATAGGGAAATTGACATTTGCTCTCAAATTCAAGGAATATTGCTTTAAGTTCTCAGTAAACTTAGCTTATGTCATTCTTTGAGACGAATGCATGCTGGTATTGGTCTCTAGCAACTACATAGTTCCTAATCCAATGAAGAAAGGTATAAGACATAAGGATGGGGTTTTGCACATGTAAGAGCGGATCATCCACGTTATTAATCGATTGTTCGAAGATGGATGAGTAGCTTAAATGGTGAGGTGTAATGCTTTGAATTATTGTCGGTGTAAACTTTAGAAAACCCGACCGTTGCATAGTGTTCTTAGACCATGCGGTACTCAATAAAGGAAGGGTGGGCCGATTGCTCAACGGAACTACCCAATTAAGTATTTGTTCTGATAAGTATAAGTCACAGTCATGTATTCGTTAATTTTGAGACGAAAGAACTTGTCAGACGATCTCTTATGTCTGAGCTTCGGGGGCTCTCTGAAAAAGTTCATTAGAACTTTGAAAGTCGGAGACAATTTTAGGAGGTTTTGAGCGTATCATCGAATTAGAAGTATTTTATTAAAAAAAAAAACACATACGAATAAATACGAAAGGACTATTGCCCTGCTTTATAAAAATATCGGATAATAATGGATGACAATAAAATCAGTGTTGAGCAACTATAATGACACAAAGGTTCATCGTTCCCACGACAGCCGGATTTACGTAAGCGGAACGGACCCGAAAGTTGTATCCAGTCAAGGACTGTCAACTCGGCAGAATTCTGCCCCTACAACAACAACAACAACACAAATGTTCATAGAAGACCTTTAACCGATAAGTGGTTAGCCTACGAAAAGAAGACAATTTGGGGAAAAGTTGCGATTTATTTCTCAGTATAGTCTTTTTTTAGATCAATACATTTGACCGAGCGATTTTCCAACTTCTTTACCGGTCTGAAAAATATATTTGTGGAAGTCTACTAAGGAGGTCTCCATGGGACGATAAGATCCATATTCGAAATACATTTCTCTTCGGCTATTGAATTCTTCAAGGTAGTACAAGGACAAATCTTGAGATAACGGTTGGTGGACGTAGCTTAATTCACCCACCTTGTGGATCTCAGAAAACTATGGTCATCACCTTACTGGCCAATAGGACAGTCTTCGACTTCTTTGGAGCAGACTCACCGGAGGAAAATCAACCTCTCCGCTGTTCTTTGGCCTCTGGCTTGTAACAGTCTTCGACTTCTTTTGGAGCAGATTCAGACGAAAATCAATCTCTCTGATCTCTGGCTTGTAAGAGCGTATCCATGTTTTGCCGACGGTCACGAAACGACTCAGCAACTCCTTTAGATAGCTGCGTCAAACAGTGCTCTGAATGTGTCTTCCGCTGTCAATTTCTTTTTTGCAAAAACTCTAACCCTTTCCTAACGACCCCATTTTCCTACACAATTTCAATTTGTGTGCATGTACATATGTATTTGTAAATAAGCAAACAATGAGCACATAAAGCATTTCAAAGCACTAATCATATTTGGCAAACACCCTTCCAACGCAACAACAGCAATCATGGCATATAAATATTGCATTTTTTAAATGTGGAAAACGTGCGCGGAGTCAAAATCGCTTTGCCTTTATTATTTTCACAGTAATATTTCACTGGATGCATGCAGAAAGCATGCGCGTTGTGGAGGATGTATGGCACATTACTTTCCTTCCAGCTGCAAAGAGTTCGCTGAATAATTGTATTTAACGAATGCAAACGATAAGTGATTACAAGAAAAAAGCAACAACAAACTTTTATGATTATATTTGGTTGACTACGGCTTGTTGCTGCTGCCGTTGCAAGCTGAGACGCATTTAATATGCCACTAACGAGAGCAAATGCCTTCTGCGAGTGTGGTCCATTACTGCTTCTTAAGCGAGCAAACAAGAAACTCAGTGATAACTCAAGTGGTAATAGCTAACTATTCAATTTACGACTGTGACAATCACCCCAAACAATGGCAACTATGCGCACTATCCACCCAAGCCGCTGCCCTTGTGATTTTTCTATACTCAGAATGCAGCGCTAGATATGGTATGACCCAGTTGTTGCACCCATTTGAGGCGCTGATAAAATACGAAACGACTTATTCAACACTTCTTCGAGCCTTCTGGTTATTGAATTTAATGCCACACTTATGCCCTGAATCATGTGATACTTTTGGTGGCGCTGCGCAACAGTTGCAGAAATGCAATAGTTTAATTTGGTGTAACACTTCTGAAGATAAAAATGAGAGCATTTGAAAGTGTGGTGGTTGATTGTATGTGCTTAAGGGTGGCCTTAAGTTTATCACCCCCAAAGACACCAGGCGGGTGTGCAGTAGTGAATATATTTTATGTTTAGAGATTAAAGTGACAACAGATGTGGGTAGAACTAACTAAGCCAGTACACTGAGATTTATATTTTTAGGTTATGGACAAACAAATTTGAATTTTTACAATTTATTTGAATTTTCCAAACATTTTTATCAACTGAACCTTGAACAGGGTATACGAAATTTTTTACAACCAGAAGGAAACGTCGGAGACCCCATTAAAAAAAATATATATATATACATATATATATATAATAACACAGTTCTGATCGAGCTCGATTTAGCTATGGTTTTCAGATGAGATGATGATATGACATTTTACACGCGGCCTTTTCATTTGTCGGAACCGCCGATTTCGGAACACTATGGCATATAGCTGTCATACTTTTTCATGAAATTTCGCATGTATTATTGTTCAAGTTAACAGTACAATTCCCGAAGAATGTTTTCAAATCAGACCACTATAACATATGCTGCCATATAAAATGAACGATTAGGATCAAGTCGTTGTATGGAAAACTTTTTTGGATTTTACTAGTTATGTTTTTGGAATTTGGCATATATTATTGTCTAAGGCAAGGGTGTAATCTTCGAGGAAATTATATCGGACCTATAGTGGTCAGTAATTGCAAGATAATTAAATGTGACTGCATAAAATATAAAAGAAGGGGTCTTTGACCGCATAAAATGTAAACGAAGGTTGTTGACTTGGCTAAAGGTATACAAAAAGGTTGACTCCTTAAAATGGAAACAAAGAGGTCATTGACTCCATAAATAAGCAATATTATTGGTTACATAGCAGATGATTGGCCGTCGAATACCCCAGAAGTTTAAGGAGTCTCAAAGAGTATTTGGCTCGGTCAGGGTCAATACCAATAGAAACTGTGCGTGCTGCTATTGATCAATTGCCGACTCATTTAAGGCTTTAACGGGTGATCCAAGAAGAGACCTTTCTTACATAACTCACGCGTGAGTCATGTCAAGCTGTCATGATATTTTTGTCCATATCGTTTGGCATTTCATCATGGAAAGACTTACGCGTACAAAATACACCTTGTGGAAGTACTGAAGCCGCTCGACTTTTTCAAGCGTCATAGCATTGCTTTATGGGCTCTCGAAAAGTTCCAAGAAGATCCGACGTTTTCGAGCCAAATTTTGCTCAGCGATGATGCTTAGTTTTAGCTGAATGGCAAGCAAAATTGACGCATTTGGAACGAAGAGCAATCTAAAGAGATTCCAGAAAAACCACGGTTTGATGTGGTTTGTGGTCCGGTGAAATTATCGAACCATATTTCTTCAAAAATGATGCCGGTGAGAACAAAACCGTCAATGGCGAACGTTATCGCGCCATAATAACCGACTATTCGATGCCTGAAATTGAATCTCGTGATCTCGGCGACATTTGGTTTCAACAAGGCGTCGCCACTTCCTAGACACCGCATCCATCAATGGATTTATTGAAAGAACGCTTCTGTGAGCTGATTAGCCCCCTATATCGTGTGATATTACTTTTGTATGTAAAGTCTAAAGTCTATGTGATTCAGGTCTTGGAGTAAAGTATTACGCGTGTCAATCGCCAGTTAACAGTCGAAATGCTCGCACGAGTCACTGAAAGTTATACTCAATGGAGGAACCATCTGAGCCGCGGCCAACATTTGAAAGTGATAAACCTAAAAAAGTAAATGCCAAAGAATGCTCCTTCGAATGATAATATAGATCCCCCATTAAATTTGAAATTTCTGTGTTTTGTCTTTAAAACAAGTAAGGAAGGGCTAAGTTCAGGTGTCACCGAACATTTTATACTCTCGCAAGATAAAGTGATAATCGAGATTTCATTATCCGTCATTTACATATTTTTTTATTTTGCTGTAAAATTAATTAGATTAGTAGTTCCTGAGATATGGTTTTTGGTCCATAAGTGGGCGACGCCACGCCCATTTTCAATTTTTAAAAAAGCCTGGGTGCAGCTTCCTTCTGCCATTTCTTCCGCAAAATTTAGTGTTTCTGACGTTTTTTGTTAGTCGGTTAACGCACTTTTAGTGATTTTCAACATAACCTTTGTTTGGGAGGTGGGCGTGGTTATTATCCGATTTCTTCCATTTTTGAACTGTATATGGAAATGCCTGAAGAAAACGACTCTGTAGAGTTTGGTTGGCATAGCTATAGTAGTTTCCGAGATACGTACAAAAAACTTAGTAGGGGGCGGGGCCACGCCCACTTTTCCAAAAAAATTACGTCCAAATATGCCCCTCCCTAATGCGATCCCTTGTGCCAAATTTCACTTTAATATCTTTATTTATGGCTTAGTTATGACACTTTATAGGTTTTCGGTTTTCGCCATTTTGTGGGCGTGGCAGTTGGCCGATTTTTCCCATCTTCGAACTTAACCTTCTTATGGAGCCAAGGAATACGTGTACCAAGTTTCATCATGATATCTCAATGTTTACTCAAGTTACAGCTTGCACGGACGGACGGACGGACAGACATCCGGATTTCAACTCTACTCGTCACCCTGATCACTTTGGTATATATAATCCTATATCTGACTCTTTTAGTTTTAGGACTTACAAGCAACCGTTATGTGAACAAAACTTTAATACTCTCCTTAGCAACTTTGTTGCGAGAGTATAAAAAAGTATGGAATCTCGAAATGGAACATTCATTTAATATAAGCATTATAAATAAAATTAATAACAAATATTATCCAATATATAAAATATATTATCCAGTATTCAATATTAATACTTTAAAAAATAAGGGTCTCTCATTTCGGGCGACCGACGATTTCTTAATACCTTTGAACTAGACCATTTCCAAAATTTTTTCTAAGTGGATCTTCTAATGACCTGCATAGAATAGCAATCGATTTGGGAATTCCCGTTTGCTGACATTTTCGACTGACTCACTGACGTTTTGCCTCCCCCAAAACATACCCATACGAGCAGCTGCAAATCAATAAAGCAATTAGCATTGCCGAAGTCAACTGTCACATCCGCCTACAGTCGGCAGTTGACTTGAGGGGCGATGCATTCATACATATATTTGAGCACTGCAACGGGGGAGGTTTTAATATAAATTAATATGTGTATGGAATCATTATGCCGGCGATGTTTATATAATAGACCTATAATGCAACGCAATTAATTCGAGCAAATGTGTTTTATTTTTCTTTGGAACATGGAACACTTTAAGGGCATACGGTTCAGCATTCGCAGTGCATATTAACAACTCAATTAACATGACTCCGATCGAGATCGGAAAGTGTTTACAAGTCTGTTCGCGCGTGCCCATTTCCATAGCGGTGTGTTAATAAGCAACATCTGTGGGTACTCACAGCGAAAAAAGAAGGTGAAGTACATATGAGTACCCCCACACGCACACACTCGGTTCGACTCATATCATCACTCGACTGCTATCATCACTTGTAAACAGATATGTATGGGCGATCGCATTGTAGAGCTTATAAATATGGACTCTAGGCACTAAATATTAACTCCATACAAGTAAAAAATGTTTATGTGTGAACTTTGGAGTTGTTGTTTTGCAAATTCTGTTTACATAAAACAGGTGACTGCCAATGAGTAATTCATTGTTTATGTAAAAAGTTTGCATTTGCTCGCCTTAACCGACCACAAGAAGCTACGGTATGCATCTATAATGTGCATACATATATTTTTGTATAAGAAGGCATATTTTTTTGCTTAAAAAAAAACATAAATTTTATGTGCAAACAATAATTAAAGAATCCCTGCACTTGCTGCACTCTTTAGCCAGCTTAGCTGGAAGATTCTTGATATTGAACCGCAACTTCCGTCAGCGAGTTATACTAAATAATATTGAAAGAGCGTCTTATCCATTTGACGTCATTAATTTTTGCTTTCCTCTTTTTGTTTAATAAGTCACCCGAAAGTTGAGTAACGAGAATAAAAGAAGTAAAATTTCCAAAATGAATGAATTTATTAACTCAGCGTAAAGTTTACTGGAACTGTTTAATATTCAAGGGCAAATTGTGTGGGCAGCACGATGTATGAACACCCATGCCTATCCAGATAAATCAAATACTGAATGAAATTGGTGACTAAAATTCTCAATGAATTCAGTTTTCGAGAAGTTTTTTGCTTGGTGTCCGTTGTATAAAATGTTATATTTAAATGGTATCAGAAATGAGCAATAAATAAGTTGATTGCTATGCAGGGTTGCATATTTTTTTTTGTAAAGTTTGGCTTTTAAGATTTGAAATTGTATAATATATATATTTGAGAAACTATTTTATTTATATTATGTATATTTATTTTGTATTTAAACTTCTATGAGCATCGAAATAATTTCCGAAAAGGGTTGCCACCCATAATAATTTTTTTTAATTCACCAAATTTTCTAGTATAAAGCTTAATAAATATTTTGAAAAAAAAAAATTATGTTGGAGTTGCCACCTGATTCAACTATTATATAAATAATAAAATATGTATTTTGTTTGTAAATTTTATTTTTTAAGAGCTGAAATTCTATAATGTATTAATTAGAGAAACTATTTTATTTATATTATGTTAAAAAGTTTGCATTTCAACTTCTATAAGCATCGAAATAATAAAATAATTTCTAAAAAGAGTTGCCACTCATAATTTTTTTATCAATCAGTAATAAAATATATGTATGTAAATTTTATTTTTGTAAATTTTATACTTTAAGAGTGATTATGATCAGAACTGAGAAACTTTTTTTACATTATGTTGCATTTAAACTTCACGAGCATCGAAATAAATAACTAATTTCTCAAAAAGGTTGCCACCTATAATTTCTATACGAAATTCATGAAATTTTACAGTATAAAAGTAAACATTTTTGAAAAAAAAATATTTCGGAGTTGCCACCTGATGCAAATATTTTATTCGTAATAAAATATAAGGCAAGGAAAATCAAAAAGATATTTTCGTAAAGCTGAGCAATATAAAAACGGTTACAATTAAATAATGTTTTGGGAAAAGGTTGCCACTTTATAAAAACTTTAGTTCATTAAATGTATAAGATAAATGAATTATTACAAATAAATTAAAAAGGAAGACAAAAAGCAATATGTATGTGAGGAAACCCTGCTGTCAAAAGATAACAGCTAAAATATTTACCAGGGTAGCCATCTATTAGAAATTAAAAAAAAGCAAACTTTTTTTGCACCGAAGCTATAATACCTTTCACAAGAAAAAACGATTTCTTACAAGAAGTTTGATAGGTCAGCTTACATCGAAGCTATATGGTATAGAAGCTAGATCTGAATCACTTCTATGGAGGTTACATCGTTGCCTTGACCAATAAACCATACAAAATTTCGTGAAGATATCTTGCCGAATGAAAAAGTTTTTTTATACAAGATGTGGATTTTGATTGATTATTTGTCATGGTATTATTTGTATATGGTATGTCAGCTTTTTGGTTATATGTCTGTATTTCAGCTGTAGTAGTTCAATATGCTTAAATCATTTCAGCTCGTCATTTATATAATGGTTATCGGCCATTCCAAAAAAATGATACCCAGCTCTTGACCGATGCAGCTTCTTGGTATAAAAAGGATGGGTCTAAAATTTTAGATCGATGTCTCAAAACGGCGTGACTTGTTCGCATATATGTATGTACACAGACGCATATGCTTAAATCGATTCAGCTCGTCATTTATATATGTATATATGTATAGTATATCTAAAACTCTGACGTTTCTTTTTAGGTGTTACAAACATGGTTGCAAACTAAATATATACATACATATGTATTGTCTAAAGTATAATAAAGTCTTATTATAAAATTATTATGAGTTATTACAATAATGGTTGGTTGGTTGAAAAGGAAAAGTGTAAGAACAGGCGGGAATTAGGTCCATACGTTCCCAAGTTTAAATCAGTTTAGTTCTGTTCAGGAGCTCAAGTGTAATTTTTGTCCTTATCCTAACTGCGCAATACCATAATGTCTCAGCGCATCCTCCGCGCATGCTCTGCATTTTGTCGAGTCTACTTTTCCAAGTTTTTGAAAGTAGGATTTTAGATGTAGATGCCTTTAGATGTCTCCTACAATGTTGCTCAGTTCTTTTTTATATTAAACTATAGGTAGAAGCTTTTTGGTTTGACCACCATTAACACTGCCCTAAAATACTTTTGCGGCATGTGCTATTGGTAGTGTTCCAAGACCTGAGGTGTTCCTTGAAGGAGCTGAATAGTCTTTGGCACCATAAGACATTCCAGCAGGGGTTTAAGAAAAGATAATGTTCAAAGCTAAGACTGAGGGTTTTCGCCCATCTGGAAAATCAATAGATGTTATAATAAAATATCAAACCATGTAACAATATTAATATTTATTTAAAGAAATAAAAAAAAAGTAACTCAGGTAGAACATGATGTGGGTTCCTGGAAGCTGAATAGCCCCGGTAACTACAAAAAAAAACTCGATATTCTTTATCAACATAATGTATGAAATTTCCAATTCATATGTCCATAATTTCGGTTCGGGAGCTCAGAAATCCAGATTTTTCATTGTGCTACTCATTTCGAAAACATGTAGATACTCAGTCTTAATCTTAGTAGACATTTGCAACTGTTGGTCCAAAATATATTATATATAGAAGAGAACCAATGACGAATATAAACTTCGCTACTGAAATTATATGCTCTGAAATTTCTGGAATAAGTACGAGTATGAATAAGATCTATCACACACCCCCTAAATATTAGACGTCTGTAAAGAGACAAGAGTCAGTTTTTTTCTCTAAACTTTCCTGAAATAAATTAAAATACGACCGAGACAAATTACCACATCTATCGCCAGGAGCTTACTACTGGATTATAAGATATTCACCTACTGATTCAAAGAACCAAGAAGCTAAATACGAGGAGATTTTAGTACTTTAATACTTTGACAGTGGAACTACAATGTAAAGAGGAAGAAGAATAATTTAACATTATGTAAACAAATTGGTTATAGAACCCTTCTTCGCTTTATGAGTTCGGCAAGTGCTTTCAAAAGTAATTGTAATCCAAGCAACTCCTTCTTAAATACAGGAAAAAGTCAAGCAACTGACTAATTGGCGACTAATTCTCTTTTGGATTGAAGAATTAAAATATCAAATTCAGTAGGAATTCTGTCAAAATTGTTAATCTATTAGAGTTGAGGTGACTCCACATAAAAAAAATACTTAATCTACCTTATTGAAACTTCTTCGCTTCAATTCCTCCTTGAATTTGATACCTGCAGAAAATATTTAGTGTCAATGACATCCTTTTTTGACCCTGACCGCAAATGGTAAATCACTTCCCAGAGTCGCATGAATTTTTCGGGTGCGGCAACAAACATTACTGAATAAATAGGTGTGTGTCTGTATGTGTGCAATATTGACCATAGCCAAGCTATTACGGTAAGTAGCAAGTAGCAAACGATTAACGGCAACTTGCGGCAGCCACCGGTTTCTTGTTTGGTCAGTATCGAATTACGTGTATGCAACAAAGGACCTGCTTGCAGGAAGGAGAGCCCACAGACATTGGAAGACCTGTTGTTTATTGTCGCCACGAACAAACTCACACGTTCCGGCAACGCAACCAATCAAGGAAAACGAAACGAACAAAGTCTGGCTAAAAATTTGAGTACTTTCGCGTTTGAGTAGGTCACGTGATAGCCTCAAAGTGCTGTTTCAACGGAAATTTTGTTGTGCTCTCCAGCAAATTTTATTGTTTGTCTTGTGAAAGTGGATAGCGGAGTCAATCAGTTCGTCCGTGTCAAAGTTGGCGATGTCACATAGTCGTAATCACATCTACGGGCACACCGAAAGGCAATGCGCGCAATTGACTCAAGTTGTTTGTGTCTGAAGTGTTGTTTGCTTGTCAGGTTCGCTGGGCAAACAGACCGGCCGGTTGGTTTGTGCCTCCTTGCCGAAGGTGTGTTCTATGCAATAATAAATTATGAGTGTGGGACACTCCCTACCAAACTTTCCAATCATAATATCTCAAGAAAGGAGCGTAAAACAATGGGTTGGCATGTACTCGTACACATGTACTTGTTACTTGCACAATACCAATTGACAGCTGCCTGCTGCCGTTTCGAGTGGGCATATTGAGATGTGCATACGAGAAATGACAGATATATACATACATATGTATGTGTGTGTATAAGTATGAATATATGTAAGTAATTATAGTTTGTGTATGAAATAGAAAGCTGACAGCTTAAGAGAACCGTGGAAGTGTGATATCTTCGTATTTTATATAGAGTTTTTGTAGGCTCTGGTAGACCAGCTTTGATGTACTAAGGTTTAGTAGATATCGAGGGCTCCTCAGCACATACTTAACTCGGTATCTTACAGCGTAACCGTAAAGGTCACAAATTATACAAATCCAACATCATATGTGGCAATTTTAGGAATTTGACGACCTCACCAAGATGGCGAAATAATCTTTTCCGAATTTTACTCTCAAATCTACGATTGTGACTAAACATAACCAAAGATTAACCAATATAGATCTTAGATTGGAGCATCAAGAGGTCATTCCTCAACTAAGAAAGTACTGCCCGCCATTCACAGTGGAGCCAATAATACCTTCACCGACTTCCGCTCAATGAATGGCGTACTTGGAGTCAAACCACGACCCATTGCAGACGAAGAGCTCTAGTTACCGCGAGAAACGAGAGTGACTCTTGCGAAGCTTCGCTTTAGATACTGTAGCAGGTTAAACTCCTACTTATCCAGAATAGGCTCTAACAAATCAAATACATGTATGTATATCCAGCGTGCAATGAGTCCCCGCTAATCCCACATACCCTTATCTCTATGATCTGATTCCGTCGAAACACAACGTTTCCTGGGCTTACGGTGGATGGCATCAATGACAACTAACCAAAATATACCAAATCCTAAAAAACCGTCAGGGCATTCACAAATAAAAAATAGGAAATTTTAACCATTTAGAAATTACACTTGAGATTCCAGAGTCACATGATATAATTTTTAAACTTTTGAATGTAGAGATCTCTTCAAAATTGTAGATGACTAACCACAGCGTCGAATACATTCTCCATTCCTTTGATATCGATTCAACAAACGAACCGATAGACCAAACAGAAGTGAAAACAGTTATTGTTTACAGGAGGGGAATCGAGTAAGTGAAACTGAACTCTTCGCCAACATTTGTCCATTTGATGGACTTTATGTCAAAAGTAAAATGTTCCTAAAATTAAGATTTCGGAAAAATTCAACAGATTTCATATTACTTTAAGAAGAAAGGTCTAAAAGAAACGGATACAAAGAATCCATTGATCGGAAAGGTCTAAAAGAAAAGAATACAAACACATATTCATCGAAAAGACATTTGTCATTGGTTAATTTTTTAACTCTTATTAACCTATTTGGTATTTGAGGGTATCTGACTTGCAAATTGAAGAATTTTCCCTAAGTTAGAACTAGGTTGACAGAGGTAGGAAGAGCACGTATTTTGTAAGAAGGTAGTGTTTGATATACTATATGTATTTTAGAGTAGCCTGAAAATACTCTTGTTGATTTAGACTAGGCTAAGAAGTAGACTACACGTGACTGCCAATGAAAAGCCAAAGTTTGGAAATAATTTTTTTTTTTTGGCGAATGTCGAACAAAGTCTCGACTCAGATGTCACTGTTGATATTAATAACCTACCTATACATAAGTATGTTGTAATATGGCACCAGCTTCAAAAAAGACATAAATCTTAAACTGGAAGAATTGAAACTCCACTTTTTACACAAAGCTAGCAACTGAGCTGGGAAGTTTATTCTAGAGACTCGGAATATTTCTTTACCTATCTCTTACAGACTGGGGAAACTTATTATGTGTATAAACTCTCAAAAGAACCATTTTTTTGTATTCTCGGAAGCTGATAACCTCATAAGACGGAACTGGCGGTTATACACTCTTCTTGCCGACACTGGTAGTAGTAGAGGAAAATATCAGCTTACTCTGCTTTAGTATTCCTATCAATGGTCATCTGTCAAAGGCTCGTCAAAAGGGATCTTACTTATGTCGTGGCAAGCTAATTGCTTTTTCCAACAGGACTCGCAACAAGAAGGCTATATCTTCATGAAGAGCTAGCCGAACGTTAAGTAAAGCTGTATGTAGATCTACAGGCAAACATTAGAGGAATAAAATGCTACTTTGAAGAGAGAGTTTATTTTGATAGAAAATCAATCTATGCTCAACAAAAAGCCACTGTTTTAACCGACTGTCCTCGTTTAGATTGTTGTTTCGCTGCCCTGAGTTGAAAAATACGAGTGATTGACATGCGCTGTCAATTATTACACAATCACAAATGAATGAGTATAAACTCACTTCCGATGTTAAGAAAAAAAACAAGAGAAGGAATCGATTGTAAAACCATAAAGTGCAATTGGAAATATTTTCTTGAAATTATCAGCTAAATTACAGAAATAAAAAGAAACACACACAGAAATTCTTATCTCCACGGATTCCTATCAGCGGTCGCGCTTTATTGATTAGAAATTCGATGAGTTCTGGGAAAGAGGTGTGCCATAAAATTAAAATGTAATGAACTTAGAAGTAACAAAACATACTAACATATGTATATACATACATATACATATATGTACATATGTGGTACAACAATAGGAAATACCTAATTAGATGTGCAATTCATTTTAATGGAGAATACTCGTAAAAATTAAACCAATAAATG
This sequence comes from Bactrocera neohumeralis, assembly GCF_024586455.1. Lineage (NCBI taxonomy): Eukaryota > Metazoa > Arthropoda > Insecta > Diptera > Tephritidae > Bactrocera > Bactrocera neohumeralis. The sequence continues at coordinate 28,990,888 of NC_065923.1, forward strand.
TTTGACATGATTCCGTAGATTTGGAGCTTGTGCATCCTCACATCCGCCGGCATTTGGGGCGCGTACTCAGATGAATATCGGAATAACGCGCTCATTAAATATGCAACGACGGTGCTGGGTTGACTTTTGGCAAACGCAAACGCAAGCGCAACAGCAACAGTTTGTTGATATCATTAAAGTTTACATTTTGCCTTCGAAATCCTGATCACGCCACGCAATCGGAGATCTACAACCCACCCCTACATTTTGATTGTTCCAAGTGGTCTTTTTTTATTTATTTATACAAATTCACACACATGCGTATTTCCATATAAAGGTGTGTGTGTGTGCGTGTTCGTAAAAATGCCTTCATGTACAGCGCCTTTGTTTACAATGCAAAACCAGTTTGGCGCATAAAAAGAAATCACAATAAACTTGCCCAGGAGTTGTGCACACGACAAGAGTGCCAAGAGACGACGTCTGTCCTGTGAGTGACGTGACATTCGTCGACGGCTGCGGGTGGCATGGCATGTAGCATACATATGTATGTATGTGTTCGAGTATAGACGGCCGTCACACATCTGCATATCATCGTGGTACCCAGTAGGTAAAGTGATTCGTCGATAATTCTGAAACCTTTCTTCAACCAAGGTTTCCTTCACTTGCACTAATAAGGTTGGGAACACCAGTTCCCACGACAGTCGAGTCTAAGTAACGGAACCAGATATTTATCCGGCTAAGGACTATCAACTCGGCACTATGCCTCGAATTTACTTTATATATGTATGTTTTATGCCACTACAACAACGACAACAACAAGCTTGGAGACACATATCTCAACCTTTAGACGTTAGTTCCTTGACCAGATCGACCTGTCTCTACGTTCACAAATTAGACATCGAGTGCCTTCTGGCGTATCACATGTATTAATCCTTGAACCTTCCTCTCGACCTTCTCATAGGGTTACGAAAACTAGAAGAATGACTAACTTTCAGCCAAAACAACTCCCTCAGTTATGGCGCTTGCAGACTTTTGAGAGATATTTTTTCTGGAAAGCTGATTCAATCCAAAGAAACTCTTTAAGTAACATGACTTAAAGATCTTACTGTTCAATCCGGCGAAAATAAAGAGTTCCATCTTGGAGGTGGAAACCAAAACATTAGAAAGATGGACGAATGAAGATAAAATGGAACCAATCACAGTTACAAACAAGACTGAAGCATCACGGGATCAGGTTATTCTAATTTTTAGACTGAAGTGACTCACAGTATAATATTTTTTTTTATGTCAATCATAGCGGACCTCTGTTTTTTTAAAACCCCCAGCGACGAAGTTTTATTGACCGTCATTTTTCGGAGAATATTTCACTCCACATACGACCGCAATCATTGTCAGAGTAAAGAACCACAACAAAATCCCAAGTCACTAGGGATTTGGGGAAAAGAAAATGAAATGTTGTTGGCAACTTACATGGCAATCAGCCGGCCGGTCATTAAGTACACAGATCCGATATGACTGCCTAGATGTAGATGAATGCATATGCAGAAGCTTCAGACGTGCCAGAACACTGCCCTCCTTACAATAACAGGTTAAGGAACACAATTCACTCTTCTCCAAGCATTTATTTCAGAATGCTTTCATAGAAAATGCGTACTTGGAATCAAATTGTCCACCCACCCATTGCAGACGGAAAGCTCGAGAAACTGGAGTGACCCTTGCGAAACTTGGTTCTGGATTCTGTAGCAGGTTAAGATCCCATTTGTCCAGAATCGATCCGGACATTCCATGGCTCTAACCACCGCTTTGCATGATCTATAAATCCCACTCATCTAACACCTCTCTGTCTCTATGATGCGACCCCGTCAAAGCATCACGTTTCCACGGGCTCCTGTTAGATGACTTTGATAAAATAACTAAATTGCGCCTAGATAACTGCTATAACAACAGGGTACGCCCTTTGAAGTTATGATATTGCTTTGATGCTTAGAGTTACTATAGACCTAAGGTTGTTCCTTTGATTTTCTCATATTTTTTCCCACTCCAAAGGCATGAAAAATACATGTTAAGTATTTGCAGACTTTTGGTGTTTCTAAACTTTTCAAAAAGAATATCGTAGGCGTTTCAAGTGTGAATATTAAGACTCTACACAGGTATATTGGAGGTCGCAATTTGTTATTCTTAGCATCTAAAGATCATCATTACGGAAACTCTCTTTTGAAGCTCCATAGCTCAAGGTTAAATGTCGCTTACAAGGAACTTTATACATATTTTCACCATACTTGTTGGAACAGATCAGAAAATTATAAGACAGATTCCTTTTAATAAATACGAAAGCCAAAAAATTTTAAAATTTTAATGAAAATCGAATTTGTTGTCATTTAAAATCTGTAAACAATTCAACTATAGAAACATTGCATCAGTTTAACAAGAATCTTGATTCGTCACAATGGAATAAGTCACCGACCTAAAGAATTTTAGCCGAATTTATCGGTTAGTATAACCAGTAATTCATTTCAATATCCCCTACACTTAGTCACTTGTAACAGTTTTGGTATCAGCCACTCTCACACACCACCGCCAATGCGGCATATCATTTCAAAAATCCACCACTTCTACGAAAACACGAACGCGATGGCAACACCACACCGGCGCTGTGTGAAACGAGTCGGCTCGTCGCTACGCTTGTTTACCAAATCAGTCGTCTGAGAAACGTTGCCGCAGTAAATACATCGGTGGTGTGTTGCGGTTGCTTTTAACGTAAACCTTTTGCCTGCTCGTTCGCCGTACTGGTTAGCCAGTGTCGCAGCTACACGAGATCTCGTGTTAACTTTTTCGGTACGTTTTGGTTAAGTTTAAACGCATTTGCGCCGTCGTCCGCACGAGTAGCAACGCCAGTTGACGGCGAAGCATCCGAAATTTCGAATTAGCTCAGCGGTTTTTGGCGAAAATTTCATTTTTGCCATTATCTTTTTTGGCATCAATTTGATACCCGTGCATATAGGGGTCTTATAAAGTGTTGCTTCGGTGTTTTCTGTTTTATTATTTGTTTTTTTTTTTTTTTTTGGAACGTCGCAGTCATCGTTATAGTCTTTTGTAGTGAATTGTTACTGCTGCGAATATACGACAGTGTGTATGTGTGCATATATATTTTTTAATAAAACTTCGAGTCGACTTGCCGTTCATGCTAAACTTGATTTTTAAGCTGAGCTTGCAAAAAAAAACAAAAAACGAAAACAAAAACAAAAATATGAAACCATAGTGTTTACGGGCGCGAATTCCACATAGAAAAGAAATATACGAGCGCAAAAACAAGTCTGTCTGTCTGTTTTTGTTAGCGGACTTTACGATTATGAGCTGTGAAATTGTGTAGTGACAAAGGCAAAAAAGTGCGCAAATAATACAAAATAATAACAACAAAATTTTTTAATTAACAAGATTTATGAATTGTTTGAAGTGATTGCGACGCGTTAGTGTTGTTGCTCTAGTGTTTTCGGCGACAAAAAATCTGTGCTAAAGCCATTAACTTTTTCAAATCGAGCTTCATTTATTTATATTGTCCTGGATTAAATATACTTAAATAGCTCGATTTTGTGCGCGTTGCAAATAACTGCGGTTTGGAGAAGTGAAAGAATAAAAATTGTGGCACGAAAACAAAGTGTAAATAATATGACTTCATAACTGGAAGCATACACCTGTGTCACTTTAATGAATTTTGCTTGGTGAAATCAGCAAACTGTGTGGCGTAATTTCAAAAATTGTTTTCGAATTATTGCAACAAAATGTTGGATGCCAGCTACTTGCAGGACTATGATGTCCCACGTCCACAAGCCATAAAAATTCAAAAGGTCTGTACTACATATTATGTAATGACAATTAGTTATAGTCGCACATGATGTCAAAGCTGACTTGAAGTAGTTAGTATTGACGACATATAAAAATGCAAAAAAAAAAAAATAAAAAAATAAAAAAAATAAAAAAAATAAAATTAAAAAAAATAAAAAAAAAATAAAAAAAATAAAAAAAAAAAAAAAAAAAAAAAAAAAAAAAAAAAATTAAATAAAATAAAATAAAAAATAAATTTAAAAAAATGTTAAAAAAAATGTTAAAAAAATTAAATAAAAACGTATTAAAAATAAAATAATTATATAAAAAAATGAAAAAAAAATTCAAAAAACAAATAGCAACATAAAAATGTAAGAATTAAAAAAAATAATAATAATTACCAAAGTACAACTTAATGTCACAGTTAAATGTCAGTTGTGAAATGAGCTAGCAAATAATCATAAAAACTTTACTGCTTGGCATAAACATGTAAATACAAGTATATAATGACAATTTATATACCCTTTACAATATTAGTAATGATCGCTGTAGTTGTTTACTTATCTGTTGTAAAGTCGAAACTGTACCGTTATAGCCAAGAAACCTGCCAATACGAAACGAGAACTCGCGTTTACATAAAAAAGTTGACAAAATTGTTGGAACGTTGAAAAATTTTGAAAGATCCTAGTGGTATTATTCCTAAACTTTCTAATTTTAAGACCTAGAAACTGCCAAGAGGTCTGAATGTAGACGTTCTTAACTTTTTTTTACTATTTTTTTTTTAACCTATAAGATGCTACTTATAGGTATATTTTGAAACCTTTTTAAAGTTTTCAAAACCCCGATGGCAATTTTGCCAAAACCCACAATATTTAAGCTCGAAAAGCCCCAAATTTTCAATCTCGAAAATGTCTCAAAATCTTTACCTCAAGTTTTCTCAGTTTAATTTTGCACATTGTCATCTTTGCAGAAACCTATTAATACTTTAGAAAGAAGCTACATTTGCTCTAAAGATTTATAGCTTAGTCAACACATAGTCAATAAAATATTGTAGCGTAAGGTACGGAGTTGAATTATCAGCAGTTGAATACAATATAGAATTATTCTATATAAATTTTGCCACGCAAATAAGTTGAGAAGAGATCATATCTAACAGTGCTAAAAATTAAACGATCATCTAGTAAAAATATGCAGTTCCTAATTTGTGTTGAAACATAAAGATCTAGCTTCATTTTAACTTTGGCTGGTGGCTGCTGTTCCCAGGAAAAGCATGTTTCATAAGAAAAATAAAAAATTAGACGATAGCACCAAACGTTCTCTTTTGAGATCCCAATGCAGGAGCTGCCTGTTTCTTAAGTTTAGGTAAAGTATTAATTTTTGCTTAAGACCCCACGGTTCCAAGTTCCAAGAGATACTTATCATACGTTCACTTACAATTGTCACATAAACATCAGCCCAATGCCACAGTCATGTGTAGAACATTTTGTAGTGGTTTATGCAACACTGTTATCAGCCTGTTCCCCAAATACCCAATTAGGAATGTACTGTTCTGTCTCTTATCTTAGCGAATAAATAGCCTTTATGACGATAAGCAGTATGTGTATATAAGTATGAAGTAGGTACATACATACATATATTCAATATAAATATGTAAAAAAGAATGTATAAGAATAATAAAGACAAAATTGCGCGAAGTAACATTATAAGCGAAATTAATTGTCAAATGTTCGAAATAGTTATGAACAAATCGTTCCACTCCTTTCAAGTATGACATCACGAACCAATGTAAATGTCTGTCAAATTCACTTCAAAAAGTGACGAGGCGTAATTGTCGTAATCTGTATTTCTATATTTCTTGGGAAAACCAAAAAGACCACCGACTGAGTGAGGAACTTGAAATGATTTTCAAATATTTATATGTTCTTGATATTACTGAAAGACACGTACATGTCTTCAGTACATAATTTTATAGTTCAGAAAGTGTTCATGTGTTTTAAAGATAAGAAAGGACTAGTGAATTTAATAGATAAGAAAGGAATCTATTGGGAGAGGATCTAATTAGGCATTACGTGATGTTTTCTTGATTTGTATTATTAGCTCATGTATTCTTCTTTTAAAATTAGTAAAAATTAAACAAATAAACTTATTAAAAAAAAAATTTATAAAATACCATATATGAAAAACTCTAAAAATTTGGTGCGACAAAACAAAAGCACGAAATAGTATTGATCAAAAATGTTGGTCTAATCGTTTTATTCATAAATAAATACTAAGCAAACTTTATTGTCAGGCCAAACAACTGATTTTACTACAAACTTAACTTGCCCAATAGTTTGAAATAGAAAATATAACGAAAAATCTGCATGAACTAATCAATGTAAAGATCATTGCCGAAATAATATATGAATATACATATACATACATATATAATATTCGGGGACTTGAAAAAAAAATGCTCAGGTATTTAAGGGATTCATTATATCTGACTAAGAGATCTTGGTAGTATCAAGTTAAAGTCTCTGCCGCTGGATAAGTGCGATATAAAGGATAGAGCTGAAGGAAATAGTTCAAGGGGTTATAATGATCGCTCGATTTACGGGACTGATTTCATTTAAATAATATTTTCGATTTTGAATTATTATATTTAATCTTCTTATATGCGTTTATTGGAGTTTCTTATAGTTAAAATTCAGCTGTAAGCTGTAAGAGTTATCCTCCATTTTAAGTTATAACTCGACCAACAAGTTATAACCCAAAATGTGGGAGAACTCTTACAGAATACGGTTTTCTGTGATGTCAAAGTCATAACAAAAAACTTTTCCGAATTTCCACTAAGCAAAAAGTATAAAAAAATCGCCGTCCAACACAGCCATTGAAGGTATAAAAATGATTGCGCAAAACGTTTGTAGCTGCTTAGCAACGAGCGCGCATTATGGCAGTTTTAATTACAGGGTACAACTATTGCTGTAATTCTGTTGTTGTTGTTGTTGTGTTGTTAAGTTGTCTATTTAATTGTTGGCAATTTGCATTCCCGCATTTTCATAAGGGACCCGACCGGCGCGCCGATTGTGTTAGACACAAGACGCTGAGCCGATAACTTATAGTTGTTGTACTACAGTTAATTCTTTGTAGTTGTTGTTGCTGTTGCAATTTTTAGATCAAAACCGCGATTAAGCAATTGACAGCACACATTTGGCATATGACACCAACACAAACAAACACAATGGGGGTAGCATATGCTTGACTGCACCGCCAGCAACAACACTGCCGAACGAACGAAGGATTGACCGACCGCAGCGACGAAGCTTGCAAGCAATGCGCTGCAACGATTGAGCTGTTGTTTGTGAAATATGTTCATATGTATGTATGTGTGTATATACACATGTGTTTTGTGTGTTTATATGTATTTATTTGTGTGCCTTGCACTTCATTGAGCCGCCTTTGGCAGTTGCTGATGCCATTTGCCATGCTGCTGCTGCTGCCGCTGTCATTCATCGTCGTCGCTGCGGTTCTTATCGCGCCTCCATGATCGTCAGTATTTTGCTCCTGCTGCCATATTTTGCTCACTCACGCGTCGACGCGAGTCACGGCGCCAAGAATTGTTGTTTGCTGTTTGTTGCTGGCAGCTTGCCGGATGGGGGAGGTGTGTTGGTGCTGAGCAGGCGGCGCACAATTGCAGGTTGCAAGCTTATTTAGTATCCATAATTGCGACATATTGCCGCTCGCTGGCTAAGTGATCTATAAACATTTATGCGAACGCACACACATACTATATATAATATATATACATACATACATACATATGATCAAAAGTATAGGTCGCAGCTTAGCCGCCGATAATCGGACATGTGAATCGCATTTCGCATCGCGCTGCTCCGCTGGGAAAACGTTCTTTTTTTGTAACTAATTGAAAAACTCGCATAAAAATATGGTTCGCAAAAGACGCGCCATTTCGGGCCGCCATGAAATATGGATTATGCATTTTTATGCAAATCGCTTGGCATTGATTTAGTCGCATTCGTTACGGTTGCATATAAATATGGAAGTAAATATGTGCATAATATGCATTTATATTGAATTATTGAGATCACAGAATATATCTAAAGTTGGATATATACAAATTTATAGATTTATGGATGTGCTTGAAATATAAAATATAGAGAGATATCTGAGACTACTTAGGCGGATGTGATGATATTTATTAGGTCTTCATGCATTATTCTAACTTAATTAATGCAAATGACAATCTTGCCATTTTTTTGAAATTATTTTTATGGAAAAATGGCAATGAAATGTAGTCCTGTACTTATATTTAAAGCTAAAATATGCTAAATCTCTTTTTTCGGAAATTATATTGTGACAAAAAGTACCCGGAAATTGTAACTTAGTTTAATCAAATCAAATCTTTACACGATTTTTTCTTGAGACACTGTTTTCAAAGTCGATGAAAAAAATGTCTCTGAAACGGCTCGCCTCATCGACTTGAAATTTTCACACGAGCTTCTATATACATATTCGTCAGGTAATGATCGAAAGCATTAGATTTCTAATAATAGTTTTTTTGAGCCACTCTAAAGTGAAAATTTTTCATAAAAAAAAACAATTTTTTTAAAGGTGCCATTTTGTTAAAGTTCAAAATTTTGACTAGTCCTTCGATGCTTACCTCTATTCAGCTATAGTTATAATATTTTTTTTAGTGTTAAGAATTGAGATAGTTTTAAGCAGAAAAATATAAAAACCAACTCTTCATTAGACACCTTTTTTCAGAGGCCTTCCTGGAGATCTGCTAAGGGATGATGGGAATCCAAAATTTTTCTAAATAAATCACCGTTTCTTACAGTTAATTGAATTCTCTAAATGTACATTATTATTACTTATTTATTAAAAAAAATTGCTATCCAAAAAAAGTTCCTGTAAAACACGTTTTTCTTGACTTCAAGTAGTGAAGCTCAGAACCTGAGTTCTCAACCAAATACGGTAGCGATATATTTTACACAAAAATATCTAAAGTACTCGTAGAACTTGTTTTATAACTTGTAACTCTCGGCAAAACGTTAAACTGTAATCATGTCCCGATGTAAGACATATGTATATGTTTGTAATCTTAATTGGATATACATAGTAATTGTAAAACCAAAAACAAAATAGAACATTTCTTGGCAAGCCAGCTCTAAGTCTCTATTATTATTTGCCTTGAATTGCTTGCTCTGGCTGAGATTAAGATCGGAGAGCGGCAAATAATGAAGTGCGAGAGATTTTAGTATGGACCTTTTGATCTGAAAGCTACAAAAATTAAAAACTATTAAGGAATGTAGTACTGTATTTGCTTTCTAAACCCATTTTTTTATACAACGACCTTTACCGAAAAAGTTCAAATTGTCCAATATACTCAAATGTACTCAATTGTACAATTTGAACTTCTGCCACTAAGCTCATTAAAAGAAATCATCTGCACCTTTAATCTATGAGTAGTATAATTAGACTCTTAAAGACAGATTACCACAGACCTGACCTGACATAGTTGATCTGAGGTGACTAGGATTTCGTCTTACTTGAAAAGGGCTCGTTGAACTATTCAAGTACAAAGTTGAGACCTAAGTTATTTACGTTCTGTTCAGACCTTATAGATTATTGCTGATGACAGCAAATTAGTAAAAAATAATGAAAAACTTGATCTGTATTGGTGTCTTCAAAGAAAAATTTTTGAATTGGACCTAAATAAAAAATTAACTGGCCCCTTAGCGAAATCTAACGGTTAATGTTCCCAAAACAGAAGATCGCTTGTTTTATGCCATTCAATTACCAAAATTACACGAGGTTATGAGAATAAAAACCTTCAAAATAGTAGACCCTTCGTTTGAAACCGCAGCGTCTCGACTATTAAAATTTACAAAACTGCTCTTAATGTTATCTAATCAATTATGGTTGCTGGCGCCGCTTTGTATCGCCAGCTAAGGCATCCATATTGCTAAGGGATCCTCTTGACCTGCTTTATATTTCGGATAACCAAATTCTTGTGCACCCAACATACAGCTGAACTCCACGCAGGCGAAATTCTTTTAACAACAACAGCGCAGTGTTTGAAGAAGAATGCTGTTAAGGAGATAAATAGGTTGAGGTCGTCTAGAAACACACGCAACTAACGAGTCTATACAATATAACAGCAACAACAATGAAGTGTAATCAATACAATAGAAAGTACTTTCTGCTCATTAAACACACATTATCTCCTATGGAGAAAATACATAAAAAAGAAAGAAAGAACAGAGCAAGAAATTAAAGGACAATTTTCAAAACGTGTGGTCAACTTCATAGCTACCAAGAAGCGATAAAACAAAGTGGGCACAATCAAAGCGGGAAGGCGTGCGACCAACAAAATGCGTTTGAGGAGAGTTAAAGTGAGAAAATTACTCAAACTCACGGGGTAACGTAGTGACTCATGTATTTGTATCTAACTACATATTATCTATGTATGTATATGTATATGTATGTGTGGTTATAAAATATGCACATTAATCTAATCAGAAATGCTTTTAATAGCATTTTTCTTTAAATTACAATTTATTACTTCATTTCGTAAATGCTCACAATTTGTATGTAATAAATGATAGATACATATGTATGTATGTGTGTTATATACCCTCATCGACTGCCTTAATTAAATGTAATGAAATATCTGTCACCGCAAGAAAAATGAAAATTGAAAGTGTCCATATGTATGATCTTTTTGAGGGCTGTTTTCCCGACCGCCAGCGAAATTCTAATAAATTAGCTGATAAGCATTGACGAATGCGCGCTGCAGCAATTTTTGAAAAATATCCATTTAGTCGAATAAAAGAAATGTGGCTTCGCCAAACAGCCGCGAGGCACTGCTAATCAAATATTGTAGATTTTAGTTTTTTTTTTTTTTAATTTCTTCAAACGTTTCATGGACGTAATCACAATAATCAATTATGCCAGTGGCATGGAGTTGAAGATTATTTATGATTTTATGGGAATTGCATATTGCATACATGGGTATAAGTAAGATATGCAATATACCCGGTAGGAATTTTGAAGTGTCATGAAATTTTATGATTAAATAGGAAACAAAATTTTTAAAAAGCCTAATGAATGAAAAATTATAATTTGATAGCGTAGCATCCGTTTAACGACCCTCGAGGATGATGAAACGAACAATGAATTGGTATAAACCAAATAAACTGGTATAATTTTTTAAATATACCTGTCTAATTTCCCCACAAAATAAGCTGGTATAATTGGCTCTTTAATTGGTGTTATTTTTCCACTCTGGCGAGTGATGTATCGAACAAACAACTGGCATAAACCAAATAAACTAGTATAACTTTTTTAAATATAACTATCTAATTTTCCCGCAAATAATTGTCTATCTAATAAGTTTAATTTTTTTGCTCTGGATAGTGATAAATCAAACAAACAACTGGTATAAACCAAATAAACTGGTATAATTTTTTAAATACACCTGTCTAATTTCCCCATCAAATAAGCTGGTACAATTGGCTCTCTAATTGGTATAATTTTTCCACCTTTGCGTGTGATCGAATAAAAAACTGGCATAAACCAAATAAACTGCTATATATTTTTCTTTAAATTCACCTGTCTAATTTTCCCACAAATAAATCTGGTATAATTATTTTTTTAATTGGTATAATTTTTCTACTCTGGAGAGTGAATAATCGAACGAACAACTGGTATAAACCTAATAAACTGGTATAATTTTTTTAAACATATGTGACTAATATTCTCTAATAATCTGGTATAGCTTGCTCTCTAAATGGTATAACTTCCACCTCTAATTATACCAGTATTTTTAATTTATATTTAGTGAGTGAAACAAGCGATCCAACTAATCCCTTATGCTGTTTTAACCTTTTCTAGTTTTTTTGGACAAGAGAGCAGAGCAAACATATAGACATATGCTAAAAATAATTGAAAAAGAAAGTACTAATCGAAGGTAAAATTTATCACTTACCATAAATTTCACATCACTTTTGCTCCACTAAATCATTTATCACTATTTCACTATTACTATTTTTCACTTTCAAAATATGAATTCAAAAACCTGCAAAAAATAAATAAATTTTATAAATTATACAAAAACAAAATAAATATTAAAGCATACTAAAAAAAATATACATACTTATACAATACGAAACTAAGATTTCAAAATCAATAAATCGTAGAAATTATGTATGCATGTCGAATATATATAAAAAAATTTCTGTTCAGTCATACACTGGTGGTTATGGAAAACTTACAGCTTTAATATGACTTGGATGGGTATGAATTGTTAACGAAAATAAAATTAATAATTGCTAAGGAACTTAAAGGCAATATCATATATAATTTCAGCATTATTTCACGACTTTAACACAAAGAAATAATGTCTTGCATAGCGATTTCAAAAAACAGCTGATAACAGACATAGACCAGAGTAAAAAATTTTTGAAAACGAAAAAATCATATTAGGATGAAATCCACGGGAAACGACAGATAAGATAACAAAAATTAAGGCTATAATTATTAACGGGGAATTTGAGGTCGTGAAAAGGAAAAGAAGGGGCGTGGCTGAAGAATGGTGGGCTAAGAATGATTCATCTCGATTTCGGGCAAAACTACGAGTCCTATAGAAAGCATGTATATGGCAATGTTGTAGTTTATGAAAAGGTTTATAACTTCTGTATACATACCTTTTTCACATAACCCCAAAATTTATGTGACAAAATCAAATAATCAAGTTTTTGGATTTTTTTTATTTTTATTTTCCACAAAATTTATTGAAGTCTTACTTTCTCATGCCTCAACCACACTGTATTTTTTATTTAAAATATTTATTTTCTCACTTTCAGACCTCACAAAACGATTAAAAACTGTTTTTTATTGCTACTACTACTAAATAACAGGTAGATGAATTAAAAAAAAGCACTTTTGAATCGATTGATCTTAACAGACGTCCCTTTAATACGAAAAAAAACTGCTCATTTGTCGAAATCGCCAATATCGGATCGCTAAAACAGATATTTTCTATAAAAGCCGATCGATCAAAAACATGTCCTATATGGAAAACTGCTTTATTTGACCAGGTATCTTCATGAAATTTCGCATAGAATATTTTTCAAGGCAACGCTCTAATCTCTGAAGAAATTTCTCATATCGGATCACTGTAGCATAAAGCTGCCATACAAACTGATCGATCGGTATCAAGTTCTTGTATGGAAAACTTTCACATTTGACAAGATATATTCACGAAATTTGGTATATATTATTTCCTAAAGCAACAATGTAATCTCTGAAGATATTTCTCATATCGGATCACTGTAGCATATAGCTGCCATACAAACTGATCGGTCAAAATCCTATGCTTGTACGAACAGCTCTTTTATTTGAGAAAATATCTTCACGAAATTTGGCTAGGATTATTATCCAAGATAATTTTACAATTTACGATTAGATTGTTCAGATCGGACCACGATAGCATTTAGCTGCCATACAAACTGATCGATCAAAATCATATCCTTGTATGGAAAACTCTTTTATTTGAGAAGATATCTCCGCAAAATTTGGCATAGATTATTGTCCAAGGCAACGCTATAATATCCAATTATATTGCTAAGATCGGACCATTATATCGTGCGGCTGCCATACAAACTGGACAATCAAAATTAAAATACAATATTTTTTTACACTTTTGTGCTAGAAAAAATGCAGTTGTGATGGTATTTTACAACTTCGATGTCGAAGTTAACATTTTTTCCTCTTTCTACACTTTAAACCTCCAATTTGCAGTTCAAATATTTACACCAATTCAAAGTTGAGCTTAAGAACCTTACTTCAAAAGGTTACCTGTCGCATTATTTGTGGCCCACACTGTAAAGTGCCACACACGCATATACCGAAGTATGTATGTATGTATGCATGTAAGCGTCAATGCTGCGTTTGTGCAAAATATTCCGCCCCTATTAAAATGGCAATACATCAAATGATCATCTCGACAAAAAGCAGCAGAAGACAGCAGCAAAAAGAAACAGCAAAAAAATCAAATCCTCATCTGCATAGTTATTCATCATCGCTTGTGCTGGCAACAGGCAACAGCCAAACGCTGTGGTGGCCACTAGGCTGGCTAGGAAACTTGATCGGGGCACATTGTAGTCATTTAGAAAATTAAATAAGCGCTTTTAAATCGAGCGCATCCCTCCGCCCAATCCGACGCGCTACTCAAACGCTGCGAAACCATGTCGAAGTGCAGATATATTTCTGTACACACATACATATATCCTTACTATATACTATATGTATGTACATACAACCGTGATACATGCTGCACATAAGAAAGGCGTTTGCGGCTGCGCCTTCCTACGTCGGAGGCTGAAATCGAAGAATGCCTGGCAGCATTTTCGCACAAATGTATTAATTGCAAGTTGGCAAGTTAGTCAGCACTAGCGAACCAGCGCGCTAGGCTAGCCGGCAATGCATACATACATAATTGTATGTGTGTATGGCGTATGTGTACTTCCCCCCATTCAGTCGGGCAGTCAGTCAATCAGGCCGGTGTTTACTATCTCACTGCCTAGTTATTTATGGCATACATGTTGTTGCAATTGTTTGTTGTTGTTATTATTATTGTATCCGTATGCTAATAAAAATCAGCCGGCTAGACTTGCCTTGCTTGGCAGCATCTCGCACCGCATCCGACATTGATACCCAACACAAGAGCGTTCGAGCCCGCGCTGCCCGCCTGTCAAGCCATCAGTCACTCATGCCATGGACCAGGCAGCGCCGCCAGCAGCAGCAACCATGGCGTTGGCAGCATTGACGGCAGCAGCAATTACTTTTCGCTTTTGCGCACATTTGGAGCACCATTTATATTAATCTCACTTGGGCAGCGCTCGGTGTCTACTGGCTTGCCTCCTCTTTGTAGAGAGACAGCTTGCATGCTGCACATATATCATATGTATGTGTGCGCTTATAGGCGCAATGATCTTTGCAACGCCAACAATAACAATTTCTGCTGTCGAGTTGTTGTTGTTGTTGATCTACGTTGGCGCAGAGGAAGTGGAAGCAGCAGCAGCATCGCGTAACATTGTAACTGCTCTTCTATGGTTTTTGTTGTTGTAATTTATGTCTAATCGCTTTGTTGATACCTGAGTATTATCTGAGCACTTATGTGTCTGCACTATCGATCGACAGCAGGCAACAACAACAACAATGAGGGGAAAATAGTAAGCTTTGTTGTTATTGTAATTGTTGCTATTGTATACAGCTGCGCGCTGTACGCCTTTAATTACAGCGTACTTAGTGTCAGCAGCTGTTAGCTTAAAACAGGAGTTGTGTAATTGAAACCCTCCGGATGCGGTGTGCAACACGCCCAAGACCCCCGACAAACCCCACCACTTTCAGCAAAGATTGCAAAGCAGCGCCACAGGCCTAATTGCTGCGATCGCACATACATATCTGTATATATGTATGACATGTTCTTTGTTGTGAGTGAGTTCGTTGTCGGCTGTTCACGGCTCCATGAAGTTGTTAGTTACCGGCGTTGCTAGCCCTCGCTCGCCAGCTCATGCTCATCGTCATCGTCGGCTCATGTTCTTGCGCATGTTCGCGTTCTTGTTTGCATCTTGCTGCGGCATTGTCTTAACCGATTTTGTGCTCGGCGCATATTTACACCACACACGTGGTCCACTAATTAGACGTTATTTATCTAATTTGTAGTCAATAACTTGGGGAGAAGGCTTAAATCAAGCGCGCACGTTGCCCCACTAATGTATGGAGATATCGTATCGAGGTTACAAGCAGATAAAATACGGTTTGTTATCGGTTTATTGTTTATGAAAGTAGAAACAGTTGCTATGGCGCGTTGCCTCTCTCCTCTTCCAATCTCTAGCGCGCTTACTCATCCTAACCTCGACGGCAGAGATAACGATATGTGATAATACGTGATGTGATAAGTGCTAAATGTGTTTCCCATTTTTTACTGTTTTTGTGTTTTTCCCGGGTTTAGTGCAAATTTGTAGAGAATTTAGGACACGAGTAGGTGCTGTTTGTGGCGAGCAAATCGCGGCATTCGCCACAGTTGTTAGTGCAATTAGTGTTGTTGTGCTAAAATGTGCCGTAAAGCGCACTGAAGTTGGTGACATGAAGGAGGAGGCTACTCATTAGCAATCGCCAGAATGTTTGATATATAGTATATATCTGTGAGTAACTCCAACTTTTGATAGGGAAGTGTCTATATACAACTCGGCATGACAACGCAGTTCGATTGAAAAATCACTGTTTTAACATCAAAACTAGACCTAACTATAAACTTTTCTTATACTACTTTAGAGAACAGTCTTAGCGCTTTTATTTTTTTATGTTTTTTACGAGAGATCCCCGTACTATTTTCATAATGGATTTTGAACGATCTTGGCGTCTTTGTGAAAGATTTTTAAACAGAGTTCCTATAAAATTAACAGTACATTTTTAATACAATACTAAAAGTCCATAAGTATTTTAAAAAATATTAGCCGTTTGAACTCCTTATGATGCCGTTTGAACTCCTTTAATTGTTGTTATTCGAAATAGGTCGATTCATACAAGTTTCAAGTAGCTACAGAATGGTTTACAGTTTGGAAAATAGAACGTATTGTTGGATCATATGTACCCAACGCTGTTCTACTGTGATCGTTTATAAAACTAAAGATCATTTTAATGTTCACAGAGGTTTTATACGCTGACATCGATCCAAGTCGCCAAATTGTCACTTTGTTCTTTCAGAAGAGTCCAACTAATTTTAGTTATGAACAGGATTATGGGTACAATAAAGCAATACATCAGAAGCGGTTTTTCTAATAGAATTCAGAAAAGAACGAAAAAAAGTTTTAGCAAAGTCACGAAGTCATATGAGATGGCTTTAAATTAAAATTTTGCGAGTGTTGAAAGTCCAATTGTCAAAAAAATTTTTTTGTTGTTATATATTTCTCGCAAGTACGACACAATTTTTAGTTGTTTTCATTGCTTACTTTGTCTGTAGGCTCATCCTGGATAGAAAGCTAAAAAGCAGAATATCGAAGAAAGAGCAAAAAAGGTATTGATTGCTTCCTACTGCTGTAGAGGAGCCATTGGCAAAAGGTGGGGGCTATATAGTCCACGTGCGATCTTTGATCAGCCATCTAAGCTAACCCAACCTAAACTTATCTGTAGCAACCGCTAAGGTTTGGCGTGTTTTTATGAGCTTGTCGATTTTTGTTTGTAAAACGCTCACACTTCGTTGCTTGTTCTTGGGTTCTTGTCCAAAACAATACTGTAATGATGCCTCCATATTCGCCAGTTATGGTTCAGTGTGTCTTTTTCTTATTTCCAAAAATAAAGGAACTTCGTTATACAAGATAGATGAATAAGACAAGAGAAATGAAAGATGTCAACGAAGTATCACCTAATAAGAGTCTTGAGTAGAAGTTTAGAGAAAACGCTTCAAATAAGACGAAATATATATCTTAATGGGCTTGATAGCACAACAGTTTTCAGCGAAATATGAAGGTACGTTTAGGTATATACATTTCGGCGATTAATAGGCATTATACAATATAAAGTAGTGCAGCTTGTAATCGTAAATTGCTTGTCACAAAAGGTCATCTTACTTATATGAAGCTATGGCTTTTAGCCTTCGGATAGTATTGGCCTTAAGGATCATACCATAAATCGGCTAAAAATAGTACTGAAAGGGAATTAATGAATTAATATTATTCGTTTGACATCTTTTTTTATGGTAGGAGGAAGCAAGGAAAGCCGGAGTGCGGAACTTTAATTCACTAAACCTAACCTATTCCCAACTCATATATCTCTCACAGAACCACCGGATTATGTATTACTTCATGGGAGAGAGAAAGACTTTAAGTCTCATCTATCATATGGACGGACTAACGCCTAATATACTGTATATGCCTAAGTTTTGTCATAATTAGAGCTGACGCTTCGCTGATAGCATCCCATTTACCTGAGGTCTGACACATGAGTGCAGTCAAATTGTCCACCGAAAAACTACCGCAAGTGAGGTTCTAAACTTTTCTCTTATATTTCAAAAACGAGCGCATTGAAAAAACACGCGCTAAGAGTCTTCTATGCATTCTGTACACGTCGGACAGTACGGACTAAGGTCATGATGGAATCGGAACAGATAGCTTCTAAAGCATCCATGTCCAATTAGTATCAATATTTGGGATAGGTGGAAGTCTAGGTCCTTATATTGCTTATCTATTCACAAGACTATGTCTAGGTCACCATGCTGCCTATCTATTCACAAATGGATGCCTGTGATTATTCTATGGGTCCACCATCCTTTGGTTGACGTTTGCCACCTTTGCTGCCACATTGTGATGCTTTTGGTTCTCTCCTCCTTTTTTACGCCTACAGACGGCTGTGATAGCTCAATCGGCCCAATCGGGCGAATTCATCTCCCTGGATGTCAATGGGCGGCATACTAGTTAGAACTTCAGCAGCGTCGCTTGATATTGTTCGGAAAGCACTTCTTACTCGTGAGCCTATGCACAGCGTTAATTTGTTTAACGTTTGTAGATACGTATGTGAAATAAAATTAATGGGGGAAATTGGACGATGACTAATAAAATTTTTCTCTAGTGATTCAATCTTTAAATCGGCAAAGATATTGCATACAGAGATCATCTGGATTTACTATAATTAATGATACAATTCTTTGTTCTCTGTTGGCTTTTTAAGAGTCCACTTTCTTACTAATTCTACGAACCATATTACATCTTAAGGGTTCATACGTTTATAGGCTCTATACTCTAGCATCTAAGTTTTTTATACTCAGTAAAGGCCTGGGACTACTTACAATTATTATTAATTTTTTTTGCTGTATTTTCTAAATTTTTTTTGTTTGAAAATGTCTCATGTGTGCATAAAATTTATCAAACATCTTCATACCCAACCTATCTGTGTGTGTATTATTAAAGAAATTCAAACATAGGTGTTTACATTGATAATAGCAATAGATTAGCGTTTGAGAAGAGAGGTTTCTATTAGACTAAAGCTGCTATTAAATATTAATAACTAGTTTCATGAACATACATATATGTACATATGTAGATATACATACATATATATATTTATATGTACATATCTGTGTGAGTTTGTATGCAATATCGACGAATAATAACTAATATTTACGGCAAAAGGAGATCATAGCAATTCATGGCTTGCAATTATGACAAACTGCCGCTAGCTATGATTGTTGTTCAACAGCAACTATTTATTTGATGGAAAAGTTAATTGTTCAATTAAAATGTATGCGTACATACACGCACATATATATACATATGTATGTATAATGTATGTATTTATAAGAAAATAAATTTTAATTTGAGTGAATTTATAAATGATGAATGAAGATGCTGATGTGAGTTTATATGTAAGAATGTATGTACATATGTATATATACATATCTAGATATGCATGCATATAGTATGTATGTAGATTTCGTATGAAACTAAATTAACTATGAAAAAAATTAGCTTGGCTTTCATGCGAAGTCTGGCTGTCAGATTGACGTCTCTGGCTTCGCTCATTTATTTCTTTTTTTTTTGTATTTTTATTGTCTTCTTTTTAATTTTTGCTCAATTGAAAAACCGCAATCGTTCAATTGTGGCTGCCACAATTTTTACGTCACACAACCGGGTTGAGGTTTTCTTCGAGGTTTCGATATTTTGCATGTGATTTCCATATTCAAACATACATATGTACATACATAAACATATTTAAATTGATTGTTAAAAACGAGACTACCGCAAAAACGGTGGCAAACTTATGCAGACATGAAATATTTATGCGCACACATACAAATATATCGTCACCTAAAACGCAAAAAAAACGTATCATCAAAAAAAAAAACCAATATATAACCATCCAAAAAAAATCGCTATATATAACCATTTTATAACCAAAACTCAAGTGTCTGCTAACCAATATATAATCATTTTATAACCAAAACTTAAATTTTGTTGCAATCAGTGAGCGTATGATAACCAATATATAACCACGCTATAACCAAAACTTAAATTTTGTTTCAATATGAGTGTATGATAACCAATATATAACCATTTTATAACCAAACTCAAATTTTGTTTCAATATGAGTGTATGATAACCAATATATAACCATTCTATAACCAAAACTCAAGAGTCTGTTAACCAATATATAATCAATAACCAAAACTTAAATTTTGTTGCAATCAGTGAGCGTATGATAACCAATATATAACCATTCTATAACCAAAACTCAAAATTTTGTTTCAATATGAGTGTCTGATAACCAATATATAACCATTTTATAACCAAAACTCAAGTGTCTGCTAACCAATATATAACCATTTTCATTCAGTGATTTCTTTAAAAACGTTTTTCCTTCGCCTGTTAACTTGTGAAAAGTGATGTTATGTTATTTTGCATTTTAGTTGACGATATATTTGTATGTACAAGTATGTCATAAATGCCATATGCCATGCTCCAATAATTTGCCTTACAAAAGACTTCCATTGAAGGCACTTGAGAACCGTGACCTTATGCAATGCATATGCCCGCTGAGCTGGACATAACCACACACACTCAAATAAACATACATACATACATATGTATATGAAAACAGTAGTGCCGGCCAGCCGAAGTATTGAAGAACTTTTAATTGCGTAATTGCCTTGATTTTAAGCGCATTTTTTTCCGCAATCCGCCAATATTCAAATTGTCTGGCATTTATGCATGAAAAATGTTATTGGAATTCCAAACGGAAGCTAGTTTATTGAAACAGTTTTATTTTTACGAGAATTAGCAAATGAGCGCAGCGCATAAAATTGACCCAATTGTAATGCCGCCGTTTACAACAGATCTGTAGATATGTATGTATATAAAGATTTTTTATTTATTTTTGTTGCTTTTTGTATATAAAATAAATTTTATATTGAAATTCTGGTCGTTCATGCACTTTACGCACATACCAACGCAGCTTTAATGAGTTTGTGTTTCGCATGAGAAATCCTTGCAACAGACACACACACACACAAAAACCGATATATCGCTATTTATGTATTTATCATGCAGCGTGAACTCTGTTGAAAGTTACTCTTTCTTGTAATTATTTTACTTTACTTTTTCCTTTCCTTGTTTACGTTGCTTATGACATGTTGCATGCTTGAGTGTGTGTGTGTGGCAACTAATCGTAAATACTCTGTTATACCTTTGTAAGTTTATGAACTGTATGCATATCAATGGGCATGTCTGCATTGGCAAGGGCTAGGCGGCAACGCATGTGTCGAGGTGTTGCAAGTTGCCGCCAGCATGTTGCTTTGTGTGAAATGAAGAAGTTGTATATGCATTCCAGACGCGACGTGACATGAAGTTATAATTTTGCTTACGCCATGTCAATGTTCTACCTTTTTTCTTCCAATCGGTTTTAGTCATTTTTTTAGCAACATACTACTTATCTACATACATACATACTATGTATTATATACATACATACATATGTATGTACATATCTGCTTATCTGTCTGTTTGAGCATATACCGTCAGTGATGGGCATTTCATTTTAAAAACAACTTCTGAAACTATTATTTGTGCCGGTACCTGTATATACATACATATGTATATAAATATTCAAAGTAAAATTTAACTTTTTGAATCCCGAATTTTTCGGGATCCCGAAAATAATAAGAGTGCTTTTTTAAATTTAAATTTGTAAATCCCGAAATTTCGGGATCGGAAAATAATCTTTTTGGGATCCCGAAAAGAATAAGCGTGCTTTTGCAACGTAAATAAAATAATTTTTTTACATACATTTATATATAAAATTCATGAATCCCGAAATTTCGGGATTAAGAATTCTAGAACGGAAAAATAATAGCAATGCTGTTGGAGATTTACTAGTTTTTACTTGTATATAACTTTTCAAAGTAAAATTTAAATTTGTGAATCCCAAAATTTCGGCATTAAGAATTCTGGAACGGAAAAATAATAGCAATATTGTTGGAATTTTACTAGCATATTAGGTACATGTTTTGTTTCAAAAACCACGTAATGCTTATTTCATTTAAAATTCAGTATTCAATAATTTTATTAAATAATAAAAATCGGTTTTTAGAGTTATCTTTGTGAGTAAAAATAATGGACTTGAAGCTCTTTAACTACCATATATGTATGTATGTATGTATGTATGTATTATAACCAGAAAAAGTTTTAAACCTTAGTGGTAACAGATTAGCTAGCGCCAAAGTTCTTATGATCCATTTCTGTGCTTATTTCATAAATGGTATATACAATTATATAGAGATTACGGTCTCGCATGTATACATATGTATGTACAGGTATGTATTTGAACCCATAAACGACGTAAATGCTTGTAGTTAGGCCACTCACGTCACACGATACGTTATCAATTGTCGCTTTTGGCGAAACAACTCATAATCACATATTAAATACCATGAGTGTTATGTACATAAGTATATATACATATACGCATATGAATATTATCTATGAATATATGCAAATTCATATACATATATATATGTACGTATGTATGTACATTTGCACATTTCTTTTTCTATCATCCTTTATTTATTGCGCATTTCAAACGCACATTGGGCGAATCTCCAGACAGGTGTCGACATTATCGTTTACTACACGCTACGGCTATATGTATGTCTGTATGTACATATACAAAAAGTAGAACATATACGAATATTCAAATCATTATTTACCTAGAATATTCCCGACTTGCATTCGCTTTGCACTACTTTCGCACTGCGAAGTGATAAGCATATTTAAGGTAATTGCAAAAGCGTTCTCATTTCCAGTTCTTATTCAAATTATGTGTACTTATCGCACTAATTGCTCGTACTTACGAGTCCAAGCCTTAATTAAGTGTGAGGCAAGTAACAAGTGTGGTTAAGCTAGCCATTACTTCCAGCTTTGCCGAGGTATAAATAAAAAATAGCAATTTCCATAGTTATGATAAAAGCTGATTCCGCTTGGATATTGGACATAAGGGGAATATAAAAAATTGGAAATTTCAAGCTCATTTTTGGCAGAAATATATTATAGGTACCTCGGTGCTAAACTCTAAAAATTTTGTTTTACGAACATGAATAAAACAAAAATTCTGTCTTCATCTTCAAAAAAAGTTTGCAAAAAAGTTTGTGAAATATTACATATTTATGTAGTTTCTAGTGTTTTTGAGATTGCCAAAAAAATAAAAATAAGAAAGCAAGAAAACAAAATACCAAAATCTTACTTAACTCTTTAAAAGATTTAAAGTATAATGTAAACTTCAATGTATGTTCAAGAAGTTAAATCTTTTATATTTTCAACCTGTGTTTTCTCCGTTTTATTAAGCATAATTACAATAATGATAATTTGTCAGAAAATCAAGTTTTCTGCACAACTTTCTCAATATATTAGACGATAACCGTAATTTTAACCAAAATTTTGGAATATAAAATCCTACAAATCAATAAGGTATAGAAAATGTTAATAAAAAAAAATTTGTTATTTTTCAAAAAACCTTGTAGCCTTTACTATTTTCACTAGAACCCATACATTTTTCAATGACATCTTGAGATAAGAGTAACTCGGCTTTATCGAAGGTACTTCCCAAAAGCAGTTAGTACTGCTATTTAACAACAGTTAATTTTAGCGTTGATGTCAAGTGTTTACTTCTATGATAATATATCAGTTTATTAACCAGTACAAAGTTTAGTACCAATTAACAAGAAGTTAAAGAGTGCAATTAAAAAATAGTTAACGAGAGTTCGTGTCTGAGAAATATCAGTATAAATACTCGTATAAGAATGAATGAATGTAATTGATAGGTTATGAGGTATAGAGATATGGGGATAAATTTGTGATTCCGAAACGCCGATTTTTCTAATTACCTAAAAATATTATTTGGAAAAAGCAACAACTTTTTTATTCAGTATTTCATAAATCGGGATCCCGAAATTTAAACAATTTATAATCCCGAAATCCCGATTTTTCCAATTACTGAAATATATTATTTTGTCAAAGCAACATCCCTTTTATTAAATATTTCAAAAATCGAGATCCCGAAATTAAACAAAAATTTAATCACGAAATCCTGATTTTTATTTATTATTTTAAAATATTCTTTAAAATATTATTTAAATACAGCTAATTGTTTTTACATAGTAATTCAAAAACCGGGATCCCGATAAAAACATTGTACAATCCCGAAATCCTGATTTTTCTAATTACTTATCTAATAATATTATTTAGATAAAACACAATATTATTTATTCAATATTTGAAAAATCGGATCCCGAAATTAAAATTATGTGATCCCGAAATCTCAATTTTTCTAATTGCTTAAAAGTATTATTTACATAAAGCAAAATAAAATTTACAAGTAATTCAAAAATAAAAACATCGGGATCCCGTAATTTTAATAACATGTTTCGGGATACTAATAAATTTTCAAGTTATTATCAATCATTATCTCGAACGAGCAATCAAAACACTTTAATTGGCATATCAGAAACATTTATAAAATCAAGCATACATTCCAATAAAAAATATATTTTATAAGTAGTATGTACGTAGATATACATATGTATGTATGTATGTATGTACATAGGTATTCGTACGTGATTATAGCTCTTGAAAATAAACTTGTTAAAAAATGCAATATTCAAAGTCCGCAACAAGCGTGCAAACAATAGAAACTGAGATAAAGTAAAGGAAAATAGCAAAAAACAGTTATGCATGTGACCTTGAAGCCAACAAAAGCGGCAAGAGAACAAGCTAAAGCAGCGCCGAAAAATCTTTGCACAAACAATTAACGTCTAGAGCGTTGCATAAGCGTAAATTTTAGCAATTTCGCTAATAATATTTGGCGAACAAATCAATTAGCGCGCCCTGGTGTATGCTGGCTTTGTTGAGCTCGGCATGCAAGCGCTGGCCTTTGGAGCACAAAGCCTAGGAGCCAAATTGGGGCAGAGGTGCGGATAAAAGGCCGAAAATTGCAAAAACACACACATATACAAAGGCAATTGATTGGCAAGCGACATTTCGACAAGCGGCAACTAATCAGCGCCAACAAAAATGAATGAAATGCAATTATTAGGCTTGAAAGCGTGGAGAAATGCTAGTAAGCGGCCACGCGCCGCTAGCGGGCAATAAAAACGGGGGAGGGAGAGAGAGATCTCACGTCTTTGATTTTAATCAACTAACAAATAATAAAAAAAAAAATTAAATAATGATTGCTTTTAACGAAAAAATTTATCGCCCAAAGCAGTTCATTAGCGCTCGTTGACAATCAAAATCGTGACTGAGCTTTCAATGAAAGCATTACGGCAAATCACTCTTCTAACGAAAGCACCGACGACGCTCGTGCTTAACCCTTTTGCGCTGCTGAAAAAATTTACTTTTTTTGATTGAATTATCATTTTCAACGCGTGGTGAATAATTTAATGGCTGATTATCATTTTCACCACGTGGTGAATAATTTTATGGCTGATTTACATTTTCACCACGTGGTGAGTAATTTAATATTATGCTACAAAATCACAAAAAAAAATCAAAATTACTTATTTTATGTACTCTAATGCATGTTAAATGATAATCAATTTCGACAAAAGCGTCCAAAAAGCATATTTCACTTATAAACATACCGATATTATACGTACATATGTATGTAAATAGCTTGTTTGCTATTCACGTAAAATTCGACGAATTCGTCAAGAGCACCACCGAAGAGTCATAAGCAAATTAAACCTTTGGAATCTCCTCGTTACACACAATATGCGTGACGCATACTTGCTGGCATCCGGTGCGCAACGCAGTACAACGACACGACGCAACGCTATGCGAAACGACGGCAATCAGTTAACCGGTTCAACAATGCCGGTATGCAAAGAGGCGCCTAAGCCAAAGCTAATCTTGAATGAGTACACTGAGTGTTCGAGTATGTAGATATGTAAATACGAAATCATTCGAACAGCCGAAGTAGTAGACGCACTCATATTTAAATGTTGATAATTATAGAGGGGGCAGTGTCGAGATAATGAAGGAAGCGATTGAGTAGACAACAAAGATGTGGCTAAGAACATGGTTAACAAGCTTAACACCCACACACATGCCAAACTAAGCGTTTGTTATGTTTGAAGTTTTAATCTGTTTTCTATATTTCAATCTCGACATTTCACTGTTGTTGTACTTATAGTTTTGTATCTACTTTGTTAGCACTTCCGGTGTGTTTTCCAAATATTGTTCCATTGATTAGGATTGATTAGGGTTATGAGTCACTTATCAGATATATCTATGCTTCGCTATGCAAGCTTATGTAAATATGTTTCTAATCCAAGTAAGCCCTTTGAAGTGTTTCTTATGTTGCACTTCGTGCCACCGCTTTGTTAATGGATTTTGTCTGCGTGTTCACACTCACTCGCTGAAACGTTGGAATGTTTCTTACACCATTTTTTATCGCTACAGAGCATCCATTGATGGATTACTTACATTCCAATTCGGTTTTTTCATAAAGCATCTTTCACCTTTTTTCAGCTTCATTTGATGGAAGTGAAATTTTTCAAATTTGACGTTTGATGATTTCAGATTTTTTTATTGTACTGATCTTATGTTACTGTTCGGCTTAAATTGTGTGCATGAGTCACGCGTTTACGTGAGCGAAGCTCCGCTTTAAACTCAGATTATTTAAGAGAGCGAGTATTTGTTGAATTCTGTTTCTGAGAATGATTTGGGGTTTTACTACGGTTCATTCATTTTTACGAATGGAATTAACTATATTTTTTGTTTCAGGTTCTCGTTAACCCCATAGTAATGCCGCTGGGTCATATTGACCGAAAGGTTATATACATATGTATATGTTTTTGCTTACACTAATAAATTTTCTGGTCATTATTATAGTTTTGAAATAGAAAAATATTGGACTACAATGACCACAACTTCTTATACAGTCTTTTCTGCTTTAAAATATATATGGTAATTTAATAATTAATAAAAGTCTCGAAACATAATCCTACCTAAAAAGTAGTTCTGACAAGTAGGAACTCTTAAAATTAGTACAAGAACCCTTTCTACTAGGAATATGACAGCATTCGGCTATTTGATTGCCTTTAAATAAAAAAAACAATGATTTATCTAGAAATGTAGGTAGCTTTTAATATTTCGTTATTACAGAACAAAAAAATAAATTTTCAAATATCGGTATATTGTTTTTCAAAATTTCTCCATTAAGATCTATAAGCTTTTGCATGCATTTCAAGCAATAGCCGAAGCCCTTTTGCCACTCTGATTGAGTTAACTCCAAAAACATGCTTTTTGAACTCATCAACAAGCTTCTCAGGTGTCGAAAAATCGTTGATCTATTACTTTATCTTTTACGAAGATTAATAAAAAGAAGACATTAGGTGCCACGTCAAGACTGGATGGATGACTCACCAAATTGATTTTTTTTAGTGCTCAAAAATGCAATTGTTTCACTCGTTGTATGAGAGAGAGCTCGCATTCTCGTGGTGAAGAGTGATCTGTCTTCGGCGGTTGGTTTTTATGATTTCTTGACAGACAACTGGCAAACAAATGATTGTGTACTACTTGGAATTTACTGTTCTGCGTTTTCCTAGGCGTATGGTTGCGATATTTGCAGTTGTTCCAAAAATAACAGACAATCATTTGCTTAGAAGCGCTACGTGCTCGAACAACTTTTGTTGGATCGCACATCTTGAAACACCCATACATTCCACTGTTCCTTACTTTCGGGCTCATAGGAGAAATTTACGTTTCATCATGTCTCTATCTCACGATAGGTCACATGACGATCTGGCGATATAAGATTTTGCGCACAGCTTCTATAGTTTCCGGAAAAACAACTTACGATCTTCACGAAATTATTCTTGCAGTGATCTACGACTTCGATTGGATTCACCATACCTTCGATAAACACTGGTCCTTGATGGAGTTTCATTGATTGATTTAAGTTTAACGATGAACTGTTGCTGAGTTAGTCCATGTCGAAAGTTGCTAAACAGAATCACGCGAAAATGTTCGTGATTTATTTTGGCCATTTTTTGGCCGAAATGAATATATCAAGTTACTGTAAACAACACAAAAAGCGACCGCGACATACGACCAAAACGTTCTGAGCATTTGTAATATCAAAAATATCAAACTTTACGATAAAGTTGTGAGTTGCCAGATTGCAACACTAGGGTAGCCAAATCCCGAAATACAAAAGGCAATCTACGTAAAATTAAGCGAAAATATTTCATCACTTAGCAGAATGTGGTTTGGAAAAAATGAGGCACATCTACATATGTACATATATCCATAACTTTTTTCTACACAATTTTTATTCAGAAATATTCGCTCTGTTATTTCAATTCGATTAAAATAATGATTAGTATTTATTCAAAACTTCTCTTAAAATACTCAAGAGCAAAATTGTTTGTTAAAGTTAAAATATTCCAGATTTGAGAGAACTAGAGCACTCAAGAGAACCGCAAAGTTAACATCATGGAAATATCATTTTAGAAAATATCGATTAATTAATTTTTTTTTAATTTAACTACATTTTTTCTATAAATTTCTAGTAGAGAGACTTTTTTGATTTGTTAATTTGCCGGATTTTGAGAGATTGAGACGTTTCAAGGAGCTCTCCTAGATTCCCTTCAGCCAAGTTTTTGGAAACATTAATAAAATCTTAAAAACGGTTTAAGTAATAATGGTGTGTGATCCATTCCAATATATGGTAACATATTGGGAAGGCTAAAATTTTTGAAATTAAAATTATTCGAAAAATTATACAATCTTAACCTAGTCCTATAAATTTATGCAGTTTGCAATATTTCTTGCTTCAAAGTTCACGAAACGGAGCAATGAACATTTTTTAATTAATATAAATTTTCCCTATGTATAGGATTTAGAAATAACTTCAAAAACCAATAATGATAGATATACACTTTTTCGAGAATTATAAAACTGTTAACTCACCCTAATGCCTGCACACCGTTTATTTATCATTCCAAGATTTTTTTTGACGTTTCGCGGTATTTTTTACACAATATTTACCTCGAAAATGTGTCGCAATTCTCAAAAGCAAAATGTCACTCACTTTGTTAGTATAAAATTTTACAAAGATGATTTATATCACTTTGTACTTTATCTGTTTAAACAAGCTAAATAAATGACTTGTGAACTTGAACCAGCACAATGTCGTTCGTATGGCGTTTTAGATTAAGAAAAACATAAATTTTTAAGGTTTTCGTCTAAAGATCACGTAGCAACGAGTCGTTGTACTCATTTTAAGTCTATATGCACATATGTTTGTATGTAAATAAGCTCATAATTGTGTTTGGGTTAATGTTCGAGACTGAGAACAAATATTTGCATACGTTTTTTGAAACAAAATGTAGTTGTTTGAGACGCATATGTTGCATTCGGGTGGTTCTAGAGATTTATGAAAATAAATATAGATGCTATATACATATTTTCCCAGAGATTCCTTTAGAAGAACCTAGAACTTTTCTTATTAGTAACTCGAGATCCTTCAATACCTCAGTTCAACTTAAAGTACATAAAAACGCTGCTATTGAATTCTAGACAAAGAAGCTTGTAGTGTTGATAATTTTCGCACTTTTTCACTTTTTGCAACAGGTGTGTTCAAAGTGCCCTCGTCTATTATTACCAACAACAATCGAAATTAATCATCAATTGCGCGCTTGTTAATTATATTGTCGAATATCGCAAGCGACACCTCGAAACGTGCCCAGACTTCTTTCTATGCAAATTTGAAAACAGTTTGCGATTTCTTTGTGTGCTGCTCGTCGTTAATAGTCGCACGAACAAAGTGCAAAATTTTGAAAGTGTTCAAATGACGGTATTGACTGTCTGTCTGACAGTTTGTTCGTTTATTTTATCACGTAGAAATGTAGACGCTGCATTATTTTGCAGTCAAACGGATATGAATGGAAGAAAATAGTTTGCTATTTTCATGTTCATGACTTTTGGTTAATTTTAAACTTAAGAGAAGTAATTTTTAAAATATTTTTTCCGAAGAAAATTTCGAACATTATATTTTTTCGAGAAAATATGATTCGCTTTGCTGAAAATTTATGTTTCCCCCTTGGATTTTATCGTTTTTTCGCTGGCAGATTCTGTGAAATTTTCGTCACCCTTCATCTGGACAATTTTTGATAAGAAATTTTCATTATTTCGGCACGTTGTTTCGTTATGAAATGATGCAAGGTTAGAACTGTACTTAACTAAGGTTTCCAAAACAGTTGTAATCAACTCAATAGGTTAAAAAATGTCAGTTATTCCATGGAATGCAATGAAAGACTACTTCATCCAACGAGTCAAATATGATAAAACCACCAGTAACGCAAAGCAAAAATGATGACTTTAACATAAGATTGATGCAATCTCTTTGAATACACTTCCTAAGTATCTTCCTCATTACCTTTGCAAACAAAAAGTTGCAGTAGCCGCGGCAAAAGCCAAAGGACATTAAATCCTTAGCAGCTGCAAGTTCATTAGCTGAATGCCATTCATTATTTAAGCAGCTTCCTGATCAAAAGGCCAGCGAGAGCACTTGCTTTCGTACTCTTTTCTTGGCAAGAGCGAAAAAAAAGTATGCACCAACTTTGCACCGGCTTTGTAACACCTCAATCAACAAGTTATGACAATATTTAAATAACACAAAGTGCCAACACTTTAGTCCAACGTGATTCATCATATTTCGCCTTTTGCCGTTCAACTGTGCAGACTGCTCCCCGCATATATCCCCACTTTGGCCGCCAGCTTGAGACAGTCAACTGCGCTGTGGCGCAATTCGGTAAGCTGATACTTTTAGAGCTCAAGCTGGGTAATGGGGTTTTTTCTCGGCTTCTTGCGTTCGCTCAGTCAGCATATTCTGTAAAAGTGTTCATTAAGCGTTAACTTGCGTTTTACTTTTATGTACGCAGGTAATATGAAGTCATTTCGAATATTCACTTTTTGTGCTTTCCCACCTTTTCATTAACCCCACTTTTTTTGTGAGCGTTTTTAACGAGTGTTGAGCTTTTGCTGATTTCTTCTTTCTTCGCGCTGTTGGTTAATAACCTTTCGACAGAAAGTTTTGCACTCGATAGTTTTTATTTCCCACTTAATATTTTATTACTACGTTTTTGCTTCAGTTTTCACAATTTTTTTCTTCACGTACTCTTTGACCATCAAAATATGAATATGAAATAAATGAAGCTTTACTTGACGAACGCGCAAGTAGTCGGTAGCGTTAATGAAGCAGTAACGGTTATTGTTGTTAGAACATAATTTTTTTTTACTGTTGTAGTTATTTTTATTATTTATTTTTGAGTGCTCAAATAACTGCGCGATCATGGTAGAGGTGATTTATAGAAAAACATTTGAGCGAAAAACATGATTTGCTTGAAAAAAGATTTGCATGAACTTAAAGTGTTGCTAATTTTTCGATTTGTTCATCAAGAACTATGAGGTTTTCATCAAGAACAATGAGTTAACCGATTTTTTATTACCATATATGTAGTAAAAATTTATATTAAGAATCAAATTAAATTAAAAAATTTAAGCGTAAAGTGTTTAAAGTTTTCAAAGTGATTATTTGCTGCTCAATGCCAAATGTAAATAATTTTAAATTGCCAGAAAAACATATTATGTTGACCCAAATTTACACCAAATGAAAAACAATTTTCTTGGATTTGCGAATTGCAGTAAGCTTCTTTAACTAATTCTATCAGAGACCATGAAACATTAATGAATATTAATGCGATGTTTTGCAAATTTACAGTTATGTACAACAAATTAGATACTACTTGTTTTGAATGTTAAAAAAAGGCAAAATCAAAATTGAAAACAGTATACTTTTGAATGAAAAAATAAAAATTTTTGTAATTATTTCATATTTTTTAAAAGTATATGCTTCCTTCATGTTATTGGAAAATTGTACATACAATTTTGAAAATTAGCCAGATTTGGAATCCAACTATACAGTATGCCAATAAAATAGTACTGATATGCAAAATGCAAAATATTTGTTGCCTACATTTCGGCGTTAAAGCAAAATGGAAAGCTTGAAACGCGTCTTTAGTTGGATCCCAAATCTAATTTTCAAAATTGTACCATTTTTGTCGAAACCAGTAACCTTCAAGTTTGTTTTAAGGCATTTGGGGAAAAGCGAAATGTGCTAACAGCTATCGACTGTTCGTTTTCTTTTAGAAAATATAACCCGAAAAATGCTTTGACGCAAACTCTGTTCCAAACAGTCGCATTTATGGATCGAACGATTTCTTGTACTCCAAATATGGCAAGATTGCTTATTAATGTTGCCAGTTAGCGTGAAACCAATAGTCTAGATTATTTTAAGATAAAAACTCACTAGAAAAACAATATAGCGAAATATTTGTTGCCTACATTTCGGCGTAAAAATATAATGGAAAGCTTAAATACATTTCTAAAAGATATAAAGTGAAACTTGTCAAAGAAAATATCAATACCTACTATGAAAATATATTAAACGATCCGAAAGTTATAAAAAAATTCGGTAGAATGCCCTAAAAATACAGTAAGGATTTACCGATTATTCACAAAATATCTTATAATTATAATTTTTTGTCTATAAAGTAGTATAAATAAAAAATATAATGAAATTAATAATAACTTCGAGTGGATAGTCATCACTCTAAAGGAGGCAGTACTCCACAGGAGTAGATCTACCGCTACCTCAGTGTCAGCCACTTCCGTTTGGAAGTTTGAATCTTTTTAGCCACCGTTTTCTGGACATAATGACATTATTAGTACCTATTAGAAATGTAGTAGACATGACAAGTTAATTATATGTTTTTACAATGAACAATACTCGTAATTAACCTGCTATGAAAGACTATGTTGTCTACATTTAGGGTGATAGTGTTCGAATGCGTTGTGAAATAGAATTTTATTTAAAAATCATAAGGATTTCGTAAGAATATTAAAATATGTAATAGAGTACCTAGGAAATTATATTATTCTGTATAACAATAGAGATAAATAATTTTCTGCTGAAAGTGCAATCTTCCGATAATTCTTGCTGTGGTAATATGATTGTGAGAACGTCTAAAGGGTCTTTATAAAAGACAAATGAGTGAACTAAAGTTTGTCAGATGGAAATTATTTCTAAATATCCTTAAGTATTAATAAAGAGCTCTCAAGTTTTTTTATAATAAACTTTTGAAATTTCTTAACTAAGGAAAAGACAAAATTTGGGGTACAATCTGAGATAAATTTTGTATTTTCCTTAAATAAAAAGCTTCAAAAAATTATTTTAAAAAATAGACAGCTTTTTCATTAATAGCCAAGGATATTTAGGCATAATTTTTCTCAAACAAATAAATTTTTAGAACAACGAGACAGTGATAGTAGCGCTTAAACACATTTTTACAGATACTTAACTGCGAACTTCAAAAATCTAAATAGCACCAAATTATTATCTGCTCAAAACTGTGCAAAATATATATTTTCTTAACAATTTTTAAAATGAATAATATTTTTGAATGCTCTTAGGTAGAATTTGAGTTTTCTAAAAAGGTTTTTGTGAAAAATTAAGACAAGTTAAAAAAATATAAATATTTTAAGTAAAAATGTTTATTTTTTAACATGTGCCTCCACTTTGCTGCACAAAACTGTATTCACAAATGTGTAAATTTATAACTTGTAGCAAATTCTAAGAAAATTATGGTTTAACAAGTCTTAAAAAATATGCATTTAAACGCTAAAACCAATATGTATGTATAACCGCATATGTAAATAATGTAAATATGCATGCATTTCCCGCCAACAAACGAGTGCAAAATAAACAAATTACAAACTACAAATAACTTTACACCACAAATGATGCATGAGATGTCGAATTTTCAGCCGAAACACTATTTACAATTTCGCCACAAAGCAAATACGTGGCGAGCGCGCACAAAAGCCTTTGCGCAAGCGCAACAAGCAATTAAAAGGGCTGTCATATACCACCCAAACGCCACACAGCCGAACGCACAAAACGGTTCAACCGTTCGACATATTGATATATTGACATTTTCAATTAGCATTGGTGCTATGCATACGCACTTATGTGGCCTGAGACACGCATTTCGAGAGTCACTCTCACGCCACACTTCACAAAGCCAAATTAAGTTCAGACTTAGACAAATTAGACGCAGGCTTTTAGTGTAAGACAAAGGCGATTTTCCGCCTATTGAAATTTACATTGAAAAAATAGAAATTTATTTACTTTTGTTACGAAAGTGTGTGTGGTGTCATGCCCGCGCTGAGGCGCATTCATGGTCTTAAGTGGTTTTCCTGCAGTCAACTCTTGACACTTGGCATGCAAGTGCGGTTTGGTTTCGATTATGTTTTTTGGATTTTTTTATATCACTCAAAACAATGCAAATGGTGCGAGTTTTATTTCGAATACAAATCATATAAAAGACTATAAAAATAGAAAAATAAATAGTTTAAAAATAATAAAGAAACGAATGAAAAGAAAAACAAGTTTCTCTAAGAAAACGTGCAGTCATAAAATCAAGAAGAAACGAATGACAGGCTTCTAGTGTCTAAATACGAATGTATATGTACGTCAGCAGTCACAGGGCAAGCCCCAAAAGGTGGAGCGGTGCTTTATTGGGTTCGGAGAAAATTCACATAGCACACACATACATACATACATACATATTAACTCAGTTCTGTTAGAAGTATTATACAAACACACCTTTAACTTCAGAAAGACAAGGTTCACACAAAGAGAAAATAAAAATGTAAACCAATATCTAACTGTGCTTCTATAAAAATTCGTAAAGGCTTAGACGTAAACAGGAAATGCCAAGCGTAGCGTTTGAGATTGGAGAGCATTGAGTAAGCCACAACCGCAATTCATTCAATTTATTCATTCATTCATATTCTGCAGCATTTGACGACACACAACTTCGGCGCTAACTCCACATTCAGCCTGTGCGGTACATACGCACATACAAGTGTACTGAGTACATACACTGTGTGGCGTTAGTGCCAGGCTTAATGAAAGCCGCGCTTGCCTTTATTATAATCCATTATCGTGCGCTCAACATTTTTATCTGCTCAGATTTCAAGCAAACTTGTTTGGATTCTTGGAATTTCTACCTTTTAATTAAGTCGCAAAAACCGCCGAGTGCACACAATTTTATTGCGAAAAGGTGGAGCAGATGAAGAAGGGAGGCACAGAAATATGTAGGTTGTATAATGCAAAAAAAAAAACAACGAAGACAAAATTGTCAAAAATGCAAAATCTAATTTCATATGCTGACATCGTGAAGGTCAGTTAGTCGACTTCAGTTTCGATAAGGACAAGACTTAAGAACATGCATGGATATATAGATATGTTGAAGATTTATGAAAGAATTTTGAAACCAAAATGTCATACACAGTCTCAAAACATCATAAACATTAAATAAAAGAGATATCTGGATCACTAACACTTCGTATCTGTGCCCTTTCGTACCATACTATATATAGCAAGACATGCGGTGAGTGTTGCTAAACTTCAGATATGCTGAGCTTACCACTCGCATGTTCACAGCCTTTTGGAGTATTTCGTAAAGAGATATACAGAAAAGTAATAGAACTGAGTCGATTTAAAAAAATTTTTGAACCAAAGTTTTAAATAAGCTCCTTCTGAGTCGATACAGCGCTGCCGGTGCGATTTCCAAGCTTGAAGGCCTCACGAAGGGCATAGTTTTGAAAGCCGGGATGCATGTTGCTTGGATCCCCGCTGTCGTCTCAAAATGCTTGCCTTTCATCGGCCTTTTAAGGCACGGAAACAAAAAAAAGTTCTGGGAGCCACATCTGGGCTGCAAGGCGGTTGCGGAAGCGTTGGGATGCCGGCCTTGGTTAGGTAGCTGTTCACAAGAATGGCGGTTTGAGACAGGACGCTGTCGTGGTGCAACTTCCAATCAGCTACGATGTCTTGTCGGACCCAATTGACCCTTCGTTTGAGTATCTTGAGGACTTCCACGTAAAACTTGGCGTTGACGGTTTGTCCAGGAGGAACAAATTCATGGTGGACGATACCTTTGATGTCAAAAAAGACAATGAGCATAGTTTGCACTTTGGATTTGCTCATTCTTCCGGTGTTCATCAGCGACCTCTTTCCGGGCCTCCAAAAGGGCCTGGTGGCAACGAAACACACCACTTCTTGCTAAAGCAACATCTGGGAAAGCCTGCTTGATCATATCAAACGTCTCTGTCGCAGTTTTACCGAGTTTCACACAGAATTTAATCGCGTACCTCTGCTCTAACGAATGATACATTTTCGGCTTGCACCACTCATAGAAACACGTCGCGCGAAAATGTTTGTTCTGACTCTTCAGATGCTGGGAGACAGCCGCTCGTTCATTAGCTTGAAACGCCCTTTACCGAATCCCGTCGGGCGCGTACGCTCCAGTCGCGGCGGAAGAAAATCAGTTGTGTTACTTTCTGGACAAACCCTGTATGACACATAAGCTTCACGAAAGTGAAACAACTTGAGAACCTTTAAACTGATAATATCCTTCGTACTAACGATCGATTGTTCGAGATTATACGGACTTCATTATCAATCACTTATTTATTACCAGTTTTCGAGGTCTCTTCTTTAGAAGAGCAAAGCCTGACCAGCTATTTTTTACTAAGCACTGAGTTTTTAAGTTTATAAAACTTTTTTTTTTCAGTCGGTTTGGATTATTGGTAAGGGGAAAAATGTGTAAACTCAATTAAGACTCAATTAAGACCCGTTTTCTCAATTTTTGGTAAGAGTCTTTGCTAAGGTAACCATCACTTAACTGATAGATGACTGCTAACCAGACATTGAGAAAAAAATGTTCTTTACCGAAAGAAGTAGTCTTGGTTAAGTTAACCATAACTTAACTGACAGATGGCTACTAACCAGACATTGACAGAAAACGGCTCTAAAAGATGAAAGTTACAACCATAGTATCTTAAATACTTAATTTTGACGGCAGTTCATTAAACTTAAGAAAAAACTCAAAACTTGGCGTGAACGCTCGATTATACAACTATTAATCCAGTAACATCTAAGGAATAAAGATTCCAAATAGTAAAGCTTTACTCTCACAAACACAAGTGACACTTTTCTCAGTTAGCAAAAACATAAAATATAGTTTTCGGACTGCCGACATCTATCCCAGAATCTCATAAATCATCTAACTCTTCAAATTCTTCTTTTCTTTTGCAGAAACTTTATGCGAAAGCGATCTATGACAACATTGCCGACTCGCCCGATGAGTTGGCCTTCAAGAAAGGCGATGTCCTCACCGTCATAGAACAGGACACAGACGGCCTCAAAGGTTGGTGGCTCTGCTGTTTGCGTGGACGCGAGGTAAGCATTTGCCATTTTCGGCGCAACAAACTTAAACGACAAGTTAACAGCATTGTCAGATTTTTATCAGCAAACCATTTGTAATGCCTAAATTGGCTGCGGCCAAAGGCAGAAGTAGAACAATAAAAGCAAACACACAAAATATTATATTAAGACAGACAGACTGGTAAGTGCAAGTGGCAGCAACTATTTTCGTGCGTAAGAGCGCAAAGCGTTCACTGTAAAGGAGTGAATGACTGCAGGACGCACTGTCTGATTGGCTGAGTGACAGCTTTGTT
This sequence comes from Bactrocera neohumeralis, assembly GCF_024586455.1. Lineage (NCBI taxonomy): Eukaryota > Metazoa > Arthropoda > Insecta > Diptera > Tephritidae > Bactrocera > Bactrocera neohumeralis. Next base: position 29,028,393 of record NC_065923.1, read on the forward strand.
ATTAATAAAATATGCAAAATTACTTAATCTATGCATCAGCAACGCATCCGCTCAGGCGCTCAACCGCTCAGCTCTGCTGCTCTTCAGCCGTGCGTTTTCGACTAACAGCACTATTAGCAACATAGCCGCAAGGGTGTTGCTGTTGTTTTTGACTCGGCACTTTAATTTCACAGCATTTTAGATTTGCTGCTATTTTTAGTGCAGGAATAATTACAAAGTGGCTGCGGTGGCAGCAACAGCCGCAGGAGTGCGAAGTGGCAACAATTGCACAGGCAGACGGTTGGAGAGACAGTCAACTTGTTGCAAGTGTTTTAGCGTTGCTGTGTATGTGGTGGGGCCCTACGGGGCGCTTGCTTGTCACGCAGTGGAATTTAGTTTTTAATTGCACGCAAATTGCAGAACATTTCAAAAGTTTTTTTGTGGGATTCTACATAATGTTTGACATTCAATTTGCAGTTATTGTTGTTGCTGCTGTAGTTGAACGCATGTTCTGCCTAGAGTCATGCAAGTACTTTAGAATAAAGTTGAAGGGGTTAGTGTGGTGTTAATTTTCTGACAAGCACTTTGAGATATGTTCCACCTAGGAACTACTGGAAAATATATATATATATATACTTTAAGATATGCGAGTTTAGGGGAATGTATGGGTATTTGTATATATGTATTTATATGCTTAATAACAGCAAAAATATAATCGCAAAAGCCTCAAGCCGGAAATACATTTTATTTCACTTTATATCCCAGTTTTCTTTGATCTTAGTAGAATTTGAGGACTTACTACTTGAGTGCCACAAAAAAATATATTTTGAGAAACTACTCAGCTAAGTCCACATATATCCTTATATTCTGGAAAATACTCGTAAATTTAAACGTCTCCTACCTAATTATTTAAAATTTAAGGTTTGATTACCTTAGGTTCAAACAGATTGAAGACCATTGTAGTTCACAAAAATATGAAAAATGCTTGAACCTTAATGTCCAATGAATACACATGAATTGACATTAAAGGAATCTGATTAATCTAGTTAGATTTGTGCAGCAGGAAATTGGCTTCAGAAATCACCATCATCTCGCCCTCGAGATTAGGCCACCTCGAACAGGTTCATCTGATTTAAATCCCAACAGAAAATCATCGATGATATATAAATATGTGATAATTACAATAATCGGGTCTTCGTAATCGGAACTGCAATTGGTCTGGATTCGGTCAAGAACTGTCACGGCGGCAACATCTCCTAACACAACTCGATGTTTTATGCAGCTACAATAACATTTCATTACCACTAACTTGTATAAAGTTGCCCCACTCCTTATTTAATTGATGTTACCTCCGCTTTGATTTACACTTGAGTGTATAGATAGCCTAGAACTTATTTTAAAAAGTTTGTGAGTGAAAACTCTAACTCCTATCATTTGATTTTGCGAAAAAGCTCATTTAATTATACTAAAAACCTTCAGTTCTCCAGTTCCCTAGGTATCTTTGTCAGTTCGTACGGTTCGTAAGTTAATTAATCTCTAACGAAGATGACCGAAAAGTGTGAAACATATTTCTCGAGCAAACCGTTTCAAGCGAATCGTGTTAAACAGCTACCTAGGCCAAGGTCAGGCGAGTAGTTCTTATGAAATCATAGACGCTGAGCCCGATAATCCCAAAAATGCTCTCTGGCTTGTCCCTAAGTAACAAAATACCGCCAAGTAACGGTTAGAGCTTAGCTGGGAGTAAAAAAAGGAAATGATTTTTATGTATACCATCGTATAAACATTTTTTGTATTGACACTTGTTACAAGTGGAACATACTGCGCTTATCTCCGGAATTAATTATAACGACATGATCTCTACGGGGGACCCCATCTGAAGTAAAATAAAAACAGGTATCTTAGGCCAGCAAGCCTTATGCTTGTAATGTATAAAAGAAATGTGAATTTTTTACGGAAAAATTTATCAATTTATCTTTTAGAAACTAATTGGTAACAACTTTTTTCATTTTCTCTCAATTAAATAATTTTTTAGGACTATAAGTGTAGTTCAAGAAAAGAAGAAAATTTCGTTTAAAAATCGTAGAGTAAATCAGAGTCAAAAAAAAAAAAAAGAAAAATAGGAAAATGTATTTAAGGGATCACTAACCATCGTTGTTTATATTTTTTATAAGCCTCTGTTAGTATGGCCTTCAGTGCCTTCCAGTGAATTTTGATTTGTTTGGTTTCGGCTAATTTTTGGAGTCACATTCGATAGATTGCACACCTTCAAAGTTACTACTATGAGCAAGAAATAGTAAGACTTTATTCGTAATTTTAAAATTCTTAATTTATTCTTCAAAATCTATGTCGTTCCTATCAAAGTAATCCCCCTTGGCCACAATACACTTGTGCCAACGTTTTTTCCAATTCTCGAAACAGTTGTTAAAGTCAACTACCGAAATAGCTTTCAATGCGCGTAGCGGTTTCCCCTGAGCGGGCGTTTGAGTTTGGTGAATAGCCAGAAGTCATACGAAGCTAAATCAGGCGAATACGGTGGTTGCGGCACGATAATAATTGAAAATTTGGCGAAAAACTTACGAAAAATGTGTATGTGACGGTGCCTTATAGTGGTGTAAAACGAAAATTCGGACTATAATTCTGGCCTATTTTTACGAATAGCTTCGCACAAACGACACATAACACTCAAATAGTATTCTTTGTTGACAGTTTGACCGGTCGGTAGGAATTTGGAGTGCATCACATCTCCATAATCGAAGAAAACTGTCAACATAACCTTGCATTTTTGCCTGCTTTGACGTGGGTTTTCGGCTTCGGCTTCGGCTCACCATTGCCACGATATTTGGCCGATTGATCGTCTGTTTACGGGTCGTAAGCATAGATCCAACACTCATCGCCAGTAATAATTCGTTTCATGACATTCTGGTTGTCGAAAAACATTGTTTCACACGCTGTTTTTTGAAAAAATTTAGTGATTTTGGAACTAAACGTGCTTTCACTTTTCTTGTACCTAAATCATGTGAAACAATTATCACCCAAGCCCTTCTTTGTTGAATAGTTTCACTCGTCTTAAAAATCGCTGAATGCACTTAATGTACTTCAAAAAGACAAGCGTATACTAAACACTTATGATTAGTTTGATATGACATTTGGCTCAGATCTCACTGACAGTCATACCTAGAAAAAAAAATATTTCGACGAATGGGTTTTCGCGTGAAATTTAAATTAAAAAGTTTAACTCTTTTTTGCCCACAGATCATATATTCATAGAACTCCGTCTCGCCGCCAATAATTTGAAGCGAACTCCTTGTTCAGTTTTTTTCTTGGTATCGCCAAATCGCCAACCAATCTTTTGCTTCGAAAAATCAACTATCTTCACAAGAACATAAAAAGGATGTACCAATATAAGAAAAATTGTGTTATCGATTCAGTATGCGCGTGCAGTTAAAATGTACCAATCTGGGTCAAATTTGATCACAACGTACAATTCATATCTATGAATATTTACATATCCATTCCATTTTGACGAATAAACTTTAAGTTAATTTGTTTATTTTTTTTAATACTTTGATTTCCCAGACTGAGTATAAAGTCCTCATTAAAAACCGAAATTAGTTCTCACTAATGCAATTAAATACATACATAAATCCATAGCTACATTTGTATTTATCTGTCAATGCACTATCTCGCAGTAGCGTGCAACCTTGAGAGTCTATTGCAAAAATTCGAAAATAATCGATTCACTGCCAAAAATCGTACTAAATGGATATTTATGGCTGGCAGTGTCAAACTGACAGACAAAACGTTAATTTATTTTAATTTAATACACTGGGGCATTGATTTCGGTGCGTCACGTTGTTAGTGTATGTGAGTGTGTGTGTTTGCTAACAATTTAATTAAGCGCCGTTTAAATGCGCCACATGCCACAAAGCGAGTTGGAAGCACACAAACACAAACATATTTACATCAACTGCAGCAACGAGCAACTGCAGCCACAAAGCTGGCGGCGCCAAGCGACTCAGGCGGCGGCGGCTTAGCGTCAAAGCAGCGCAGAAACCACTTGTCAGCGGCGAAATAATCAGCGTTAATGTTTCGCGTGAATGATTGGCCGGCAAAACAGTTTGTCAAGCGCGATGCAAAGGCAATAAAAAATTAAAAACAACCAAAAATAAAAAAAATAAACAACAATACTTTCATTGCTGTACTACAACAAACACGCTGGCGGCAATAAAAATTGGAAAAGTTTAATTAAAAAGCCAACACCACACTCTAATAGAAACAATTAACCCAAAAGTCAATTACAATAGCAACAACAGCAGCAACTGCAGTAACGGCATTAGTATGTATGCTGCTACCTAGAAACAAAAGCGCCGGCGAAACATTATTGCTGCTTGATTGCTTGGCGCGAGCGTTGGCAACAATGTGGTGGCGTGTCGCACATACATACATGTTGGCGTGTCTGCGGCTATATGGTTGTTGTTGTTGTTGCTTTTGGCTTTTATTGACAACATGTGTTGTGCGCTTACTTGTTGACAGCTCGGTGGGTTGGCTTGTTGTTCGGTTGTCGTGAATTTGGAGCAATCAACAACATTCGTCGCATCACTGCCGCAACTGAAACCACAACAACAACAGAAATAAACACATAAATGCAGCATAAATTTGCACAAATAATATTTGCAATGTTGCCACGCATTTAAAGAAAAAAATAAAAAAAAATTAATTTTCGAAAAATCGAAAGCTGCCCTGTAGGAACAAAATTTATGGCAAGGAAATAAATATTAGAAAAATCAAAAGCTGACCTGTAAGAAAAAAATAAGGAGTCTGAAATAGATATTTTCAAAACCGAAAGTTCGCCTGTAAAATAAAGCAAAGGAGTTGGATTATATATATTGTGTAAATCGAAAACTGCCCTGTAGGAAAAAAATAAAATAGTTGAAATAAATTTTGGGAAAATCGAAAGTTGCCCTATAGGAAAAAAGTAAAGAGCTAGGAAAAAAAAATTTAAAGTAAATAAATATTGGCAAAATCAAAAGCTGACCTGAAATATTTTTTTTTTCCAAATTTTAGGAAAAATTGAAATAAATTTTTGGAAAATCAAAACTGGGAAAAAATATTGGAAAAAATCAAAAGCTGACCTGTAGGAAAAAAGTATGGACTCTGACATACATTTTTTCAAAACCAAAAGCTTCCCTGCAGGAAAATGGACCATGAAATAAATTTTTGGAAAATCGAAAACTGCCCTGTAGGAAAAAAATTATAGTAATGAAATAAATATTAGAAAACTCAAAAGCTGACCTGTAGGAAAGAAGTATGAAAGAAATATTTTCAAAACCGAAAGCTCCCCGTAAAACAAAGGAATGGTTCGATTATATGTATATTCGGTAAATCAAAAGGTTGCTTATAGGTAGAAAGTAAGGACGGTGAGGAGGCAAAAAGTAAGAACTCTGAAATAAATATTTTCCAAACCAAAAGCTTCCCTATAAAACAATGGAAAGGAGTTGAATTATATATTCGGTAAATCGAAAACCGTCCTGTAGGAACAAAGTAAAAAAGCTGAAATAAATTATTCGGAAAATCGAATTGCCCTTTACAAAATTTTCGAAAAATCGAAATGTTTCCTATAGGAAAAAAAGTAAGGACAATGAAAATAATTTTCGAAAATCGAAAGCTGCTCTGAAGGAAAAAAGTAAGACTTTTTCGGAATATCGAAAGGGCAGGAAAAAAGTAAGTACGATGAAATAAATATTCAGAAATATTCGAAAGCTGCCTTGTAGGAAAAAAGTAAGACCGCTGAAATATATATTGCTGTAGAATTTAGGGAGAAACAGTCAGTGTAGTCAAACGACTCTGAGAATATTGTTTTTTGCTTAATTTTACGACTTTTCATATTGTTTTTTTTTTTTTATTATGGATAAAAGGTATGAAGAAGAGTTATATGGTTTCGCGCAAAAATCCCTCTAAGACGGAAGAACCCCCTCCCTCACTTACGGATACAAATCACCGCCGATTTCCATCTATCGGTCGATCGATCACAGTAACATTCTGATTCCAACATACTGAAAAAACCTTATACGGGTTAATAAATCTTCCACTGCTCTATGGATAGTTCTGGCTTTGGAAAAAAAAACTATTTCAATTGCAAAAGATAGATAGATGCTCCGTTAGTTTCCACCTCCAAAATTAAAACTCCAAGCAGAGAAACCGAAGAAAAAATTTTAGAGAAAAGAGATGAGTCGAGCGTAGACCAAGAAATATTGGCAATACTGGTTATTATTTATAGATACAGTTCGAAAAAAATATTAAAAGGAGAATTGAGACAATAAATGGATATGCATTAAGGGATATCCAAATGAGAACAAAAATCGTTAGTCAACGGAACGCAACGTAAAGAATGAAATATAAGCAAATTTTTTGAAAATTTTCCTACAGGGTTTGTATGAAAAGCCGAAATTAAACTGGGTGTAACTAGGGCAAACAGCTACCTACAAGTATATCTTATACACAAACCTGCATATGTATACATATAAGGTGTGTGTATATGTATGTATCTTATATGTGTGCATTCTCTTTAATTGCAATATAATAATTCATCGTTTGCACAATGGCATGGCGGTTGACGGTTATGTCCGCCACTTAATTATTGTCGTGACTGTGCCACCGATTTTTCAATATTGCCACAATTTATCAATTCACATAAATATATAAATATTAATTTCGCAAATCTATCAAATAATTGTTGGCAATTTTCTAACAATGAACAGCAAGTGAACAAAGCAATTGAGGCCATTTAAGCAAAGGCAATGAATCACAATTAACTTTTCGCCATTGATTTGAGCTAGTTACTTAATTGTTGTAGGAATTAAATAGCGGTATATACAGTTAAACACACTATTTACGTATTATTTTTCACATATTTCTATATATTTCCTCGCTTTGTTCATTTCAGGGCCTCTGTCCCGGCAATCGGCTACGCATATTAAACTCTTACGATTCCGGCTGTTATTCGCTGTCGCCACCGCCCTCACCGTGTCCCTCGCTGGCACCCAGCCTGCTCACCTTGAACAGCAACTCCACCGCTTGCTATGATCATTTGTCCATTAACAGCAGCGGTGGCACCATCAGCAGCAGCGGCAGCAGTAGTCATCATGCCAGCAGCCATGCGAACGCCCACAACGGTGTCGGACTGCGCGACAATCAACAGACACACCTCCTGACACAGCAGCAGCGACAGGGCACACGACGCTCCTGGCATGTATCGCCGAATAAGGTAAGCGACACCATATGGCATTGTTATGTTGTCTCTGTATGTGTGGGTGTATTTGTATGTGTGTGTGTGTATGTTAAAGAGTGAATGGCTGTTTAAACTGTGAGTTTGAGATGCAAATAAGGCACAGCAAGGACGTGAGTGGCGGAAATTCGCTTTTTTAAGGGATTTAGCGCGTTATGCAAGCTCAAAATTAGCATAACTGCTGTTGTAGAGGAAGTCTATTGCTCAGTTGTAGGCGACTGTGTGTTTGCGACTTCGAGCGAAATGTGAGGTCTTATTTAAGCCTTTAATAAATGACGCTTTTATTCTTGAGTTGCCAGTGAACTTTAAGTCTTGTGCTTTCCTAAGTATAATAATCACAAAATTGTTTGAGAGTATTATTTTGAGTGAAATGAAGACACTGTCGGCAATGCTATCGGTGCGAGATATATTCCAAATATTAATTCCAGTTTGGTGAACAAGAAAAACTCACACGGTGCCAAATCTTGTGAATTCGTTGGTTGATCGATGGTATTCATTGCGTTTTGGGCTTTAAAATCGATCACAATCGTGGCTCGATGCGATGGTGCGTTATCATCGTGTAAAATTCATTAATTGTTCTTTCACAATTCCGGCCGTTTTCGACGGATGTTCTCAAGCAAACGTCTCAATAAGGCCAAAAAAAGTCCTTATTGACCGTCTGTCCCTCCGGAACAGATTCATGATGCACAAAACCATGAATATCGAAAAAAACAATGAACATCGCCTTGATTTTTGAGCGCATTTGGAGTGTTTTTTTGGTTTCGGCAAATTTTTTCCCCTTCATTCCGATGATTGTTGTGTTATAATGCTCTCCATGAATGTGGGATCAGAATTCGCACAATCAAGCATGTCCAAAGAGACCTATTTACGGTACTCTTTTTGAAAAATATTCAGCTTTATTGGAACGAGTCGAGCGGGAACGCGTTCTACACCCAAAATATCCTTCAACATCATACGAACGACCTCGCGAGAGATGTCGAGCTTTGTTCCCATCTCTCTAACATTTGTCTGACGATTTTCAAGCACTACATCCTTCACCTTTTTTAATTTTTCATCAGTTGAAAAGGTCGAAGGGTGTGCATAACGAGGCATGTCTTCAACGATCTCTTGGTAGTCTTTGGAGCCTTTGTACCACTCGTAGGCTTGTGATTTCGATAAAACTGTATCACTGTTAGCCTGTTCCAGTGTTTTCAACGATAAAGCACACGAAATTTGGTTAGAAATACAAAATTTTAGTCAAATTCTTTGTTCGATATTTTTATCCATTCCAAAAATCGCAACGCACTACTGAGGTGTAGCGCCTTAGAAGCTGCTGTAAACAAACTGGTTGACAGATCACGCTCATATTCGGCATAGTAATTAAGTACAATCCTACTAATTTTAATTTAAGTACAAGCCATGGGTACTCATATAAGTATAAAGATACTTCAACATGTTAAAACTGAGTATATGACACTTTGAATCTATATCAAATATAACCTCGAGCAAACTTTCATAGAAAACATTGAATTTTACTGTACTCCACCCAATTTTCGCTAAGCTGATGACAAATTTCTGTTATCATTCGCAAACATTGGTGATAATTCCACCTACTTTTACGAATACTTCCACTTAAAGCCGAAGCAGGTCACACATGTGATGCGCTCGTGGTAAGCGACACAGCAAAATCGTACATACATACATTCATATACACTCACAAAGAAACTTTTTTATCTGTACATACATACATACATATATACCACATTATTTGCGCTTAATTAGAGCATTTCAACTAGATTGCAAGCCAACGCCAAAAAAGTTGTCGCAAAAATGCAAAGCCGAAAAATTGCAAAAAAATAACTTCAAAAAATCGCAAACTCATTGTGAATTGTGCATTAAGTGTCTAAATTATAGACACCGTTAACTGGCCAAGTGTATGTGATCAATAGCAGACGGCCAGTTGAGTGTTGTTTGGTGGCTAGTGGTGGTTGATTGCTCACTACTGATTGGCATTTGACGCTTGAGCTGCCGCAGCGGCGACTCGCAGGCTTTTTTAAGCCCACTTGATCCGATTTTGCGCGACGCCAATCAATTTGATTACGTAGTGTGTGGTGTGGTGTGTATTCAGGTGAATAATGTGAAAAGGTGTCAATTGACATTCGATAAGATCATGTTTGCGGATCACAAAATGAGACAACCGACGATCAGCGATATGAGAGAGTGCGAAAAAAAACTATTATTTGGACAATTTGGAAATGTAAATGCGCTTGGGGAGCGCTATGTAATTGAAAATTAAAAACGTAAAACCGGATTCGCTTACATTTCTCGGAAAATAGCAAAAAAAAGTGAATTAAAATATAGTGGCTTGGTCATTGCACCCGCTTTGGTGTGGGGGTTCAATGCAAATCTACAGCGCAAAATCGTATAATTTATTATTCAAAACAAACTTTTTATTTCAGTTAATTGTTTATACCCTGTATAGATTATATTAAGTTTGCCAAGAAGTTTGTAACACATGTGAAAGATCAACATGAAAACTGAGTCGATTTAGTCCATCTGTCGGCTCGTTTATACTTGAAATAGTCCCTCAGTTTTTGAGACATCGTTCTGAAATTTCGCGCACTTTCTTTTTTCTCGAAGAAACTGCTCATATGTCGAAACCGTCGATATCGGACGGCTATAAGATATAGCTGCCGTACAAATTGATCGGTCAAAATTCAGTCATTGTATGGAAAACTCGCTTATTTCGCAAGATATCTCCACACAATTTGACAAGAGTAATTGTCTAAGGCAGCGCTACAATCTGCGTTGAAATCTTTTAGATCGTACCATTATAGCATATACATAGCTGCCATACAAACTCAACGGTCAAAATCCATTATAGCATGGAAAATAAGGCAATGAAGAAATTAATCCGGTTCACTATAGCATATAGATGCCATACAAACTGATCGGTCAAAATCCAGTCCTTGTATAGAATTTTTTTTGATTTAAGAGATATCTTCAAGAAATTTCGCATAGAATATTTTTCAAACCAACGCACTAATCTCCGATTTCAGATCGGATCACTATAGCATATAGCTGCCATACAAATTGTTTGGTCAAAAGCCAGTCCTTGTATGGAAAACTTTTCCATTTGACTAGATATCTTTACGAAATTTCATGTAGAATATTTTCCAAGGCAACGCTCTGATCTCCAAAGAATTGTTTTTAGATCGGACGACCATAGCATATAGCTGCCATACAAACTGACTGATCAAAATCAAGCTTTTAAATGGAAAACTTCTTAAACTGTGAAGGGTATTGCAGCTACGGTGCAACCCAAGTTAGTTTTTTCCTGTGTTTTGTGGAAAAATCGACAAGCTAATCACGCTTGAAATCAACATATAATACACCCACTATCTATTTACTTATCAAAACATTGTCCACAACAAAACTCCACACAAACACACACACACACACTTTCGCAAACGCCTTGCAATTGCAATTCGGTAAATGTTACTTTCCCTTTCTCCTATAAAATACAAATCAAATGCAAAACGTTCAAGAAAAAGTGAGAAACTCAGCAGTGAACGCAACGCCAAAAAGACAAGTGAAAAACTCGACAATGAAAATTATAGTCTCATAAAAGTTTCTACTCAATATCAAAAATCATCAATCTGGAAATCACATAAAGCTCATTCAGGCACGTAAATTCATTTTTCTAAACATACACATACATATATACATACATACAGATATCCGAACGTACTAGCCACAGCAAGAAAAGCAGCGACGCCTTGATACCACTCGGCCACCAGCGCTCGTGCAATTGCAGTTAACCAGCACACGGAATCATAAAAATAATAGCAATCAAGCACACACACACACACACAACTGTAAATGAAAAAAGTCGAGTCTCCAAAATTTGTTGTACGCCTGTGGCAGCTAACGCGTGCAGCAGCAACAGCAGCAGCGACGGTAGTGAGTGGAGCTAGCCGGTGCCACACAGCTTTTCCTACGAGCTTGTAACTCTTAAAATACTCGTACTGACTGACGGCTCGTGGCTGTGGCCGCGTATTTCGCTTTTACTTGCAGCGCTGCGGTCAACAAATCTGCAAGATTTACAGTTTTAGTAATATCTGTCTGCCCATATGTACGCCGAATGCAATAAAATTTGACTTTAATTTCTTAAAAATCGCATAAAATTCAAAACGATGTCGGACACGTTCGGACAGGTTTCGTAGACAGCTTTCATAGGAGGAAAAAGTGAGTTATGAGTTTTGCACGCGATTTCTTTCATTCTAAGCTTGCTCTGTAAGTGAAGAACTAGTTATGCTGAAACTCTCTCTCTTTAACACCTCTCTCAATCAATACTTTGCATTATCAATATACGATTTAATAACGAGAGTTTAAAGAAATTGGCCGCGATTAACTCGCCATTTTATCAAGTCAACTCGATAGTTTATCCAATCGGCAATTCGGGCAATATAGGGTAGTCGAAAAAGTTCGTATTTCTACTTCAAACTTCAACTTATTTTTTTTTTATATTTATAATGAACTTTAATGAACCAAATATGTACCATTTTGGTCGCCCATTTTTGCAATTTTTTCGCTGGAGGCATTATTCCATCAGTGTAAAACTTTTCTGGTTTCTGGGCGAAAAACTGCGACAACTAAATTTTACAGGCTTCTCTTTGAGCCAACTTTACTCCATCAAGGGAGTCCTGCATTGACCGAAACAATTGGTAGTTCGATCGTTCAAAGTCAGGGCTATATGGTGGATGCATCAAAACTTCCCAGCCAAGCTCTCTCAGTTTTTGTCGAGTGATCAAAGATGTGTGTGTGTCTAGCGTTGTCCTGTTGGAAAACGAAGCCTTTTCTGCTGATTAGTTCTGGCGGTTTTGTTTTTTGATTGCTTGCTTCAATCTCATCAGTCGTTAACAATAAAATGTAGAATCAATCATATGACCAGCTCGGCCGTTCATAGTGGATTATTCCTTTCCAATCCCACCAAACACTCAGCATAACCTTTAGAGGCGTCAATCCTGGCTTTGCGACCATTTATTGAGCTTCGCCACGCTTGGACCATTACCATTTTCGCACATTATTATCGTATTTGATCCACTTTTCGTCTCCTGTTACCATTCGCTTCAGAAATAGTTCGATTTCATTTTGTTTCAGCAAAGAATTGCAGATGTTAATTCGGTCCATTAAATTTTTTCACAGACAATTCATATGGTACCCAAACAGCCAGCTTATTTTTGAAGCTAGCCTTATTTAAATGGTTCAAAACCGTTTGATAATGAATATTAAGTTCCTTAGCGAATACGGCTGCTTATGTGACGGTCCTGGTCAGTATTTTCCATAATTTCATTGACTTTTTCAACGATAGGTTGACCAGAGCGACGTGCATCTTTCACATCGAAATTTCCAGAACGGAATCGAGCGAATCATTGTTGTGCTACATGAATCGTCTCCGTAAACTTCACTGATTTCATTTACTTGCGTGACATTCTTCCCTTTTTTTTACAAAAATTTCAAAATATAACGAATTACTTTATTATTTTCACTCATTTTTGAAGAGCTGTAACTTTTTTCAACTTCCCCGAATTTAATTTTTGTTTTTTGGTTAAATGAAGCTTAAAATCTCACCTTTCCAACACTATTTGGTATGACACAATGTGATTGATAGCACTGGAGATATACCACTCTAACGACATCTATTGACAAAATACGAAAAAACTTTTTCGACTACCCAATATTATACCAAAACTGTTAAAATCGATGAAATCGGAAGATATCCCCTTGCACTTTCCATATACGTGGAATTATCCTCATATTCCTATGACAAAGTGCGAAAATTGGCGAAATCGAACTACAACCACGCCTACTTCCCTCATAGTACAAAAATCAGAAAGCAATTGATATAAGGCGATACAACTTTGCACGCATAATGCCTTTAGAGTATACCACCTTATGACCAAAAATTGTCTAAATCCAAAAAAAAACTGTTGAAGCCCTTAGGTACCGAATATGTGGACCCCTAATATCTATAGTTGACTTTTTACCGAAAATATTGGTTAATATATGTAATATACAATTGAAATTCAGAGAAAATCATTTCCTGATAATAATATCTTTCTGTATCAAAAATGGGAATAGGGTCAATACTTCCTTTAGCTCTGATATAAAGAGTTTCGAACTTCCGGGTGACTTTAAACCCCATATATCGGCCAATATATAAGTTATCTTAATAAAATTGAGAGAGCGTGATTTTCTTATAACTGTGCATATTTGTGTTTAGAATGAATAAAATCGGGTAAATACTCGACCTAGACACCATATCACTAACAGACCTTATGTACCTGAGGGGACCATATATCCAAGCCTAGCTCTGCCTTACTAGTGTTTTTTTTTATTTTTTCAAAATATTATATTCTTTAATAATTTTAGCATTATCCGAACCATTGCACTATTAACCTTGTGCCTCTTTGTTGCTTTCCTACACATATGCCACATAAGTACCTGTTGCACAGGCAAAATTGCATTAAAAAATAATAAAACTAAATCAACGCACGAAATCTTGGCAAAAAAATGAATTTGCATTTAACATGCAATTGAGTGCACTCAAAAACAACAACAACAAACACATGCATGCAAAATAGCAGTCGATCAGACGAAAAATGCAACGCCCACCGCCACTTGGACGAAAAATGTGAATTTTCATTGAGGAAAAAATTATCATATGCATATTAGCGAGCGTATGTATGTATGTCATATATGTATGTTACATATGGACATATGTATGTATGTAAGTGTTATTTCTATGAATTTCACATTAAGCAAATAAAGTGACTGGCGGCGGCGCGCGTTGGCCGAAAGGTGATAAAAAACTGGTCAGAATCAAATGTAAAAATTTTCAGAATTTGGAGCGGAAATGTAAATTGAGTAATTGAGCGGCCCACACGCGTCAAAGAGCGATAAAACATAGCATAGCAAAGCATGGTATGCGTTTTCATAGGAAATGCATATTTTACAAAAACAAAAAAAAAACGAAATATTTTAATAATAAAAATAAAAGCTTTTATGGCAACAAAAATGCAGAGCAATTTAATAGAGAAATAAAAATCAGTGGAAAAATAGATAAAGCCTTCATATAGCGGCGCACATAGTGCCTGACGCCGTTATCGCTGCCGCTGACCATTATGGCGCTGAGTGACAGTTAACTTTATGGTCAAAACGATGCGAAACAGTTGAGTTCCTTGAGCCCGCATATGGCTAGCGGCAGCCGGTGCAGCTTTTAGGAAATCAAAACAAATAGCAACAACAACAGCAACAATAGGAATAATAACTATCGGCATAACATGAGGCGGGCGCTAAATGGAGTGGTAGCAGTTACAGCTGGCTACATGTTGGCTTAAATGATGATATTGTAGTTGTTGTTGTTGTTGTTGTTGTTACCGTTTGTCACGTTGCGCTGGCGACGCATCAAAGTGCTGCTGCTGCTGTTCAACTACCGAATGATGATGTTGCTGACCGCAGGCGGTGATGTTGCCACCGCTGTAACTGTATTCGACAAATTTATAGATGTGTATGTGTGTGTGTCGTACAATAGGCCACTTTCTTGTTGTTGCCTAAAAATGTCCAAGTTTTAACCAAATGCAGACGCGCTGCCGCAATAGCTTGTACGGGTAACGCACAGTGCCATTTGCCAGCCCACTTACATATGTACATATGCATATAAAGGGTATTTTTTTAGACGTGTGGCTTTCAAGAAGAAATAAAACGCGTATTAGCCGTCTCAACAAATTTCTGACCGGCTCAATGCGCTTTGTCGATTTGTAAGCGTATCCATATATCTAGTTGTTAGGAGTTTATAGGTACCACAGCGGACCGGTGTTCTAAGCTGTAAAAGTGAGAGCCTTCTAAGAATCGATCTTTTAACCTAACTAACCTAGCTGACCCCTGAGGCTGGATCGCATATATTCCAGCCGGAGAGGCCCAATTTTCGACTACTTTATGCCGCAATTAGGGCCGTATGTCAGTAGTAATGTGCCGAACTTTTTCTTCGAAGGCGTCAATCGTCTTGGTCTTATCTGGATTGCATAAATTCTTCCGGAGAAGCCAATTTTCGACCACTTTATGTCAATTGTATGTCAGTATGTGTAGAACTTTATCTTCCAAGGCGCCAATCGTCTCGGGCTTATCTGCGTAGACAAGCGATTTCGCATAACCCCACAAAAATAGTCCAGTGCACGATATTAGGTAGGTCCGCCACGCGAGACTTCGCTCATCAAAAACTTCATTCAAAAAATTTATTGTTTCGTTGGATTTATAGCATGTAGCGCCGTCTTGTTGAAACCAAAGGTCGTCGCACATCAACATCCTTCAATGTATGCACGAAAAAGTTATTAATCAGAGCCATGAGACATAGCGTTCCCCATTGACTGTAACATTATGGAGAACATTATTTTCGAAGAAATATGAACCAATGCCTCCCCTCTGTCTATAGAACACACCAAACCGTGACTTTTTGAGGATGTAATGGCATCTCAACCATGGATTGTGGATAATTATCTCTCCGAACAAGCAAAAGTGAGTTTCATTTCAGAACCCAATTTTGTTATGAAAATCGGTATCGGTGATCGCCGTCTCGTTATGGACCCTTTCACCGAACTTGCGACGCTAATGATGATCGCTCGGCTTAAATTATTGCACGAGTTGCAATCTGTAAGCCCGCAAAACAAGATCCGTCCGCAATATCTTTCATAAAGTGAATGGACACAGCTCCAATTGTTGTGCGCGATTGTCTTCTTCGATAGTATGCTGCACCACAGCAACAGCGTCTTCGGTGCGCACTGTACGGCATCTCTGAGGGTCCACTAGAGTAAACGTGGTACGAAACCGATGCACAGCTGCTCAAATTATCAACTCTGCTGGACGGTTTTGGCGATGTGTCGCGCGAACCGAACCATTATTTGCACGAGTTGCTTCGGAGTAAGTCTCTTCACCATGAAATGGCAAACCAAACTGAGTATAAATCAAGCAACTTCTTCTTCTTTATTGGCGTAGACACCGCTTATGCGGTTTTAGCCGAGTAACAGCTGTCAGAAAGATCAACTTTGAAAAAAGCATAGATTTATTGAAAACCACACGTCCAAAAAAGCACCCGTTACATGTATGTATGTATGTGTTGAATTAGATATTTGTAAATGTTGCTTAACTCCATTGCGCAGCAGCAGGCCATTTGAAGAATACTCGCGCTATATTTTACGAACTTATGAGTGCGCAGTTGGCAATAACGGCCAGAAGCAACAGCAACAACAAAGTTAATAGCAACAATAGCAAAGCAATAACTTTAACAGCGAAAACAGCTAAAAACAGCAGCAGCAAGTAACAACTTCTTTTTCAACTGAAATGTGTGTATTTTGACATGAGTCCATTGTATCGTGTGGCATGATGCTTGT
The DNA here is from genome assembly GCF_024586455.1 of Bactrocera neohumeralis. NCBI lineage: Eukaryota > Metazoa > Arthropoda > Insecta > Diptera > Tephritidae > Bactrocera > Bactrocera neohumeralis. The sequence continues at coordinate 29,045,085 of NC_065923.1, forward strand.
AGCACGCCCTGCCGCCGGCTTTCCGCGCAACCTCCCATATCCACTATACTATACTGAACTAAACTATATATGGCCGCTAGCTGGCCAGACCATTTGGCATGATGGCCTCTCCGCTATGCCGTTTACTCGTACGTCCGCCCGTCCGTCCAGACGTCTCTGCCAGCGCTTCGACTTCGACGTGCAGCTTGTTATGGACATGTGAGAGAAATTTCGCCAGCTCGGACGTGCGTGCTGCTTGAGCCGACTGGCACATTATGGGAATGCGCGGACTAATAGCATTGAGAAGGCCATAGCGGACAAATAGCGCATACATGCACACACATCTACACTCACACACCTACATATATACACATACACAAATGCATATCTATATAAAAGAAATGATTTGGCATCGAATTGGTATAATATGTTGGAAGAAAGAAATGTGCTACAAGAACAACAAGTCAACCAAACATGAAATACGAAAGCATGGTTCATCAGCTTAGCAAGAACAAAAGGAACAAAAAAACCAACAACAACAGCAAAAGGTTGCATAAATATTTATTCAAGTGATTTTATGCTCTTTTTTGGCCATGTCTCGCTGTTTTAGCGTGCTGCGGCACAATACCGAAGTGTGCGTCGCTCATGGATCTTTCGTTACCTGAAGTCAAAATCTAAATTGAATACAGAAGCCTCATTAAAGCGAAAAAAACAGCAGCAATAAGGCAGTGTCTGTGGAATGTGCGCACAAACTAAACAACTTCCTTTGGTTGCGCTCAACAAATGTTTGTATGTTTGTATTTATAAAAAAAAATATTGCATTGCATTCATAAAACAAGAAAGAAATTATAAATAGGTGCAATACATTTCTAAGAACTCGTGTTTGTATGTCTGGCAAGCAGGAATTTCAGGAATGCCAAATTTTTTTATTGTAACAATTTGGTAAGGTTGCTGGTGAATCATCGACTGTAATTCCATCAGAACCTTTGAAACGTTCTAAGCACGTTTGACACAAGCAAGTTATACATAGTAACCAAATGCTTGAATATATTTACATATATTGTACATATGTATGTATGTATGTATGTATAAATATTTCAAAAAATATGATCAATTCAGTAAGAACAACGAAATATCTCTCCATCGCATTCGATACAGAACTAAGTGATTTTTTGTCATTGCGATCTCTTTGATTTATTGTTGAGAGCAAATTTTATGATACAACACTAAATCTTTAATGCATATTATTAAATATCTTAGAAGAAAGTATGTATAATCGATAATGGTCTCAACTATATGGGTTTATATTACAATCAGTATTCCTTTCCTAAGACTCCTCTCATTATGTACACAGAGAGCGCTTGGGGGCAAGCTATTTTTAACGGAATTTCGAAATTATAGTAATGATCTAACTAGGAACTAACCTAAGAACCCATAATAATGCAAAGAACTGGAATATTGGACTAGGTGTATAGAGCAAATTGACAATTCCAATGCAAAATCCTCGCTTAACGAACAAAAGCTCTCCTTTATAAGTTTGATATCTTGAGCTGTGGTTATAGAGAAAATGGACAATTCCAAACTAAAATACAACAAACAAAAACACTATCCTATACACGTATCTTAATAGATGTTGTGGAAGCAGATATGAAGATAAAAACAGATGCCGTTTTCACTATAGCCGGATCTACTTAAATGGCACGGAACGTGAATTTTATACGGTCATGGATTGTCAACTAGGCAGCTACCGCAAAACAACAATGAAAAGCGATGTGGGCGAAAACTTTAAGAATTTTTGAGCTTTCCATAATAGGACAAAAACTCATCACCGAGCTAAAAATACCAGTAAAGAAGGAAACTGCTTCACATTAAATTTGTCTAAACTTGAGAAATTATAGGAAAATTATAGAGACGTTAGGAAAACATTACTATTAATGTCAAAGTAGTAGAGCTGTTCAGATAAAATATTGTTTAAGTTTGTTAGTCCGATAACAGTTTACTTTAGACTAGGTGTTATGATTGTCTACGATATGAATTGGACAGATTAAGACAAAATATATTTATTTTCGTTTTTGGTCAAATTTAAATCAATGCCGACATTTTGATTGAATTTAAAGGTTAAAATGGTGCCAATATGGCGAAAATTATGGAAAGTTAAATAATATAAATATATAAATACATACACCTAGAGTGACAGTCCAAAAAGGCAATTTTTTAAAAAGAATATGTTTGTACATATTTCTAGAATACAAAGAAAATAATTTGAAGTAAAAATTAGATATTTTTCAAGTTATACGAAATCGCAATCGGCGCTAAAACCGGTCCATCGCTGCCACATACTGAAGTGGTTCCGGACATCTCCATGGCTGAAACCAAAAAAAAAAAAAAACAAATCTGTCTGGAAGATATTAATAAAATTGTGGTGTTTAAAATATCTTTATCCAAAATTTTACTCATTTTTGGAATCTCAAATTCGATTTTTCATCAGATAAAAAACTGTTTGTAATTATATGGAAACCTTCCCCCAGCGGGCAGAATTTAGAATTTGCCTGCGGTATTGGGTTTGGCTTTTTGGGCAGATTCGTGGTGGCTGTGGTTTATGCTTAAAAGCATGTAGCATTGAAAATTCTGTTCAGTCTGGAGTCGCACTGCGGCCGGGTGCCGAACCTACAGCACGGCAGAGGTTTTCGGTCGGCCTCAAAACCGACTAAGGTGGAAAAGGATAAATTGCAACGAAAAAATACTTGCAAAAAGCATATATTATTTGGGGCGCTGATCAACGCATTGTTTTGATTTATGTGCTTTTAAGACCGTCGTCGGCAGGTACTCATGTAAAAACACAACGACTGTTGTATGGAAACCTATGTACAGAACTGTAGAAAAATTGAATAGTAATCGAATTCTTTTCGTCCGAGTAATGATGTAAGCAAATTCGAAAAAAGTAAACGGATGGAGCTTATTGAACTGAGCGACTACACTTCTACGCCTGTAACTCAAAAAATATTTGAAATATTCATTTAAAATTTCAGTATGGTATTTTTAAAGCTAACGACTAACGAAATTTGACAAAAATGAATAATACAATTTTTTCAAAATTTTACACTAGTTGTGGCCCTTAACATCATATTTCTAATTATCCAAACTATACCTTTGTCGCTAATATTTCTAAGCAGTTTTGTAAGCAGCGCTCTGAGTAAAGACTTTCAATTTGCCTTAACTCAATAGTTTCTTACTAGTATTTTATAACTCTTAAAGTGTCTAACGATCCCGATTTTTTGTAACACCTTTTTGATATGAGCAGTTCGCCAGTAGCTTTGGTATAGTCCCTGGGTTTTCTCCTGATTTTATTTTTTCAAATATATAGTGCCATCATTCTTGATAGGGACAGAGACAACTTTTAAAATGATAAAAAAAGGGTAATGAATAAATTTAGCAAAACTGTACAAAAGTAATTCTACTCTACTTCAATTTCATTGTTGTAAGAAAAATAAAAATAAAAAATTTAAAAACGCATTAGGCGGTTGCTTTGGTTTTGTCTAATACAGTATGTGCTCTCACTTAATACTAAGCCTAGTCTTATTTTATATACTTTCTTATGGAAAACAACATTTAAAACTACAGAAACAAATTCAAAGCACACTCTTATGGCAATTAAAAGTAAAATTAGCGCTGTCCGCAACACTTCAACTTCCACATTTCAACCTTTAAAAAAAAAAAAAAACAAATTGCATGGGACTTTTTTGCTTTATTATGGTTTTCTTTGTAATAAGTATAAACGATACTATAAACTTTCGACTCTGAAGAAATGTGAGGAGTTTTAGCTGTCTTCAAGTCAACAGAACATGGAAAGTAACACCGCACCCATTTCACTGCCCTCACCATGACCCCTTTGTGGCCTAAATAAGTCATGAGCGCAATACGAATTCGTATACTAGCGGGTTTTTACAACAAAAAATAGGCTACATACTCGAATTTACATACATAGTTAACAGTGAATGTGTTTGAATAACGATTCCCTGTAGGAAATATTTCGAGTTGATAGAGATAGGAAGTGTTCTGTTTGAAGTTCTAACTTCAGGTTATCAAAAAGTGTTTATTATCAATTCTTCTGACGATTATTGTCTAACCTAGAGTCTATCATGGCATTTTCCTACAGGGCACATTCCCACTATATGACTAATATACATACATATGGTCTAATACATATTTACACAACAGTTAAATACATATGAAAACAATAATAAGTAAATGTAATGATTCCAAAGTATCGGCCTGTAATAATATTGTGATATGTGCGAGCATTGAATATGAGAGCCTTGTGCCAACTCATGCTGATGACTATCGGAATCATTTATTTATATGGTGCGCAAGTCTAATGCATAGACAAAGAGTGTTCGTATTCTTCAAAAGTGCTCTATATTTGCAAGAATATATAAAATTAAGCATGTAAGTATGTCTGTGTGTTCGTGGAATTGGTAAAACAATGAAATCGATTGTTCACCTTTGATGAGTAGCGGTTGTTAATTGTTATTATTGTATGATTTTGCTAGATATGGGCGTGAGTAAGACCTTTCGTTCGATGTGGCACAAATTGAAAACTACATTAGAGTAATTGTATCATGTGTCGTCTTCATTCTATTTATCAATATATCTACAGATGTGTGTACACATGCTTCTAAGCTTAATAACCATTAGAATGGTGTGAAGAAAGCAAGGTCGATCGGAAAATTGCATCATGTGCAAGTATGTTATAGTTTAACGTTTCTTTTTAGATAATCTACAGTAGAAGAGCTCACAAAAGAGTGGTTTTATGAACGAAAAATGTCTAATATTTTCAATGAAGATATCTTTAGTTATTTTTCAAAATTCTGTTTTGAAGATTTCGATTTATAGTTTTTCAAGCAGCTAAAAGCCGAAAACTTGTTTAAAAACAAGAAAAAACGTTAACTTCGGCTGCACCGCATATCGCAAAAACTGAGGGATTGGTCCGTATGTACACAGACCGACAGAGGGACAGACGAAGGATATGCCTTAAGGGGTTACATGGGTTTCCTCGGGCAAAAAAGCAGCCTTTTTCAAAAATTTTTCTCTCATATAAAAAATGAAATATTTTATTCGATTTTTTTATTGTTGCAAAAAAATATTTGGTAAAAAATATTTTAAGCTCGACCATTGCGACACCATTTTCGGTGCCCCGAATGAAAATTTCGCGTAAAGCTGATCCGCTTACGGTCCATAGGACAGTATCCATATTGTCCGATGCAGGTTCGCTAGTTGCAGCTCCCTTCGTTTCGACTATTCCTTGTTAAAGGGTGTGTACCAAAGGATTCCTGCTTCGTCGGCCGTCACTAAACACTACCAGCCGATGCGCTTTCTAGTTCCAAAAGATTTTTTAAAATGCGAATCGATAAGGTATCCATTTATTTTTTTAAAGAGATTTTTTTTCTCTAGAAGTAAACGGGAATGAGCCATGCTACAACACAGAGCCTTAGATTCAATGAAAGAGTGAATTTTAAAGAATACTAAGACAATTTAAGGATTGCGGGGGTTTAGTTCTGGATTTATGAATGAGGTTAAACCGGCAGTTTGAGGTGGTTAAGTTCGAAGTTTATGGAAGTTTTATGGAATAATGTATTTTTATTATATTTAATAAAATTTAGGTTATGTTAAGCCAAAACAATAAAAAATTACAAGGCTTAAATGTGACAGCTTCTAGTAATAACAAAGTGTAGGATGAGACTTATCTGTGTCAGAAAACCATGGAAGACTCATCTTGAGAACAAAACTAAAAAAAAAAATATCCTTTCATTTAAATTCCAATTTTTAATTGACTTTCTTTCTTCTGAAAAACGGTTTATAAGAAATTTGGTATATCAGCCATTGTTGTTGTTAATTAATACCTCTTTGACAAAAAAAAAATGTCAGAAACCATATTTTACAGCTGTGGCCCTTCACACATGCCAACAAAAATTGTTTTTGCGCAGTTTACTTTGCAAGCGAGCTACTTAATGATGGCTTTCTTTACTTTGAAGTCGGCAATTAATTCGCTTATTGTTCTAACCTCTCTATTTACCCCTCGAATTGCGTCAACACATTTCGCTTTTTGCTTTCTCACCCCAGTTTCATTACTCGGTCCTGCTCTGGAGTGCAGATGTCGTTTGCATTGCATCATTGCAGGAATTTTATCGAATTCTATTGATCTTCAAATGCTTGTTTGTCTTTCGACCGGCAGGCAGGCAGACAGAGAGCCAAACAAAAACTGCAAGTGCCTGCGGCCACTTTCCTCTTTTTCCAATTTTACGCTTTTACCTTTTACAGTTACCCCTGTGCGCCCCACAAATATGTGCATATGTATCGGAAATGAGTCGATAGATTTGTATGCTTAGCTCTTAGCAGCTGTTAGCCGCGAGCATCTGCATGTTGCATTGAAATTTCTTGCTGTATGTTGCATGTTGCAAGTATATATGTGTGTTAGTACGAAAATAATAATTTCCTTTTGCCAAGCGCATTTCGAAATGAAAGGAAAGAAAGTCTGTGGGGAGTGGAAATTTGACTCGTGTTACGCGTCAATTATTGCCGAACGAAACTACAAGTATTGACCGAATGCCAATGCAAAAGGGTGAGTGCAAGAGTGCAAAGGGGTGCTGCCGCTCGAGTTTGTGGTCTACTAAAGTGGAAACTAGAAATGTTCGCTTAGATAAAAATCTTCGTATATTTACATATAAATGGTGTCGGGTGACAAAATAATATTTTCCTATTTTTTGGTACCAATATACCTATAATTGAGAGAGATCACGTGATTCACAATTGTATAAAATAAAATTATGAAATTTGAATGAATATTTCCCTCACCACTATATGTATTCACCCTAATAGGAGAAATTGAACTGTATTTTGTGTTTAATTTTAAGACAAGATATGAAAATTGGAAAAAAGATTTATAAAAAATAATAAAAAAAAAAAAAAAACAAAAATTGAAAGCTAAAAATTACAAAAAAATAAAAACAAAAACTACAAAAATGTAAAGCTATAAAAAACCAAAAAATAAAAATAAAATAAATAAAAAAAAAAAACAAATATAAATGTAAAGATATAAAAATTTGCTTTTTTTTGGAAACAAACCTCAATTTTCTTAAACTAACCTCATTGCTTATTGGGTAGTCGAAAAAGTACATATTTTGGTATTTGTAATCAAACTTCCACCTTTTTTATATTTTTAATGAACTTTAATGAAGCAAATATGTACCATTTTGGTCGACCACTTTTTGGCATTCTTCCGCTAGAGACATTATTCCATCAGTTTAAAACTTTTCTGGTTTCTCGGCGATAAGTAATTTTCACAGACTTCTCTTGAAGCCAACTTTATTCCATTAAGGGAGTTCTGCATTGATCGAAACAAATGGTAGTCCGATGGTACAAGGTCAGGGCTATATGGTGCATGCATCAAAACTTCGCAGTCAAGCTCTCCCAGTTTCTGCCGAGTCATCAAAGATGTGTGTGGTCTAGCGTTGTCCTGATCGAAGACGAAGCCTTTTCTGTTGATCAGTTCTGGCCGTTTTTTTCGATTGCTTGCTTTAATCTAATCAGTTGTTGACAGTAAAATGTCGAATAAATCATTCGACCAGGGTGGAGCAGCTCACAGTGGATGATTCGTTTCCAATCCAACCAAACACTCAGCATAACTTTTCGAGGCGTCAATCCTGGCTTTGCGACCATTTGTTGAGCTTCACGACGCTTGGACCATGATCTTTTTCGCACATCATTGTCGTATTTGATCCACTTTTCGTCTCCCGTTACCATTCGCTTCAGAAATGGTTCGATTTCTTTTCGTTTCAGCAAAGAATCGTAGATGTTAATTCGGTTCATCAAATTTTTCATAGTGATGATACCCCGAGATCGAGCTTCTTTTTGTAGCCAGCCTTTTGTGAATGGTTCAAACCCGTTTGATTATGAATGCTAAGTTCCTTAACAATGTCATGGCAGCTTATGTGACGGTCAGTATTTTCCATAATTTCATTGACTTTTTCAACGATATGTCGACCAGAGCGAGGTGCATCTTTCACATCGAAATTTCCAGAACAATTGTTATGCTATATGAACTGATACAGCATCGTCTCCGTAAACTTCACAGATTTCATAGGTGGCTTGCGTGACATCCCTCCCTTTTCTATACAAAAATTTCAAAATATAGCGAATTTCTTCATTATGTTCACTCATTTTTGAAGAGCTGTAACTTTTTTTCAACTTTACCGAATTTAATTAATTTTTTGGGTTAAATGAAGCTTAAAATCTCACCCTTCCAACACAATATGGTGTAACACCATGTGATTGGTAGCAGTGGAGATATACGACTGCAACGACATCTATTGACAAAATACGAAAATACTTTTTCGACTAGCCAATAATAAAATAAAAAAGACAAAAAAAGGGTCCAAATAAAATCTGAAATTGGTAGTTCACCAATATTAATAGAGAAAGATATAGAGAAAAATCAATTTTCACTGCTATTTGTAATACCGAAACCAAGCGAACCTGACACCATATAAAGAGGAAACTCCTCTTGTTTGCAGTCAGGAGGTCAGGTCAGGTAACATTAACATGGACTGCACTTGAAGCATTATGAAAAAACCTATATTTGAAAGATTGGTAATTTTTCACGCAAAAAATAATGTATAGGGCGACCGTGTCTACAGAAGACCTTTTTAAATACATAAAAAATCGCATATTCAGATCTAAACTCTATATGGTGATTTAGGAGAAGAGAACTTGAATATCATGTTTCCAAAACCATTCCGGATTTTGATTATGATATTATTGAAGAGAAAATATGAGCTTGTTTCGAGAATATAAATTACAATACCGCGTGGTTTCCAGCGAGCTTTACATAGATGACTCTTTGATACAATAAGACCACAAATAATAAATGAATGTCCAACCAAAAAGACATTTTTGTTTTATATTATTTCGTACTACTGCGATTGCAAATAGGAGAATCAACAAGGAGAGAGAAACGGTATTTGAAGTTCAACTGGGAAATGTGATGAGTAGCGGAAGAGCTCGACAGCTTTGTGTAATAATAACATAACTTTTGCAAGAGACTACCCATAGCAAATTTATAGAAAATTCGTGGATGTTGTAGACATTTTTAACACTAGAAAAATAAAAATATAAGAACAGTTAAGTATTATTATTCAATTTCTCCTCATCGACTTTAATTTCTATAATGGGTATGACCTATATCTATTTATACCAAGACCCGTCAAAATGTTTAATATAACATCGGTGGTTCTAGTGTTAAAGTAAAAAAAAAAAAACGAAATATCTATCAAGGATGATTTGGAGAAGAAATATACTAAGGACAAACAGTCTTTTAAGGTCCGCAAAATGATGACTTTGCTATCTGAACCGAAAGTCACGGAGATAGCCTCTAAAGGGCAATGGTCAACATTTGCGCGGACAGTCGTTGTTATATTGATGGGAATACAACATTTAGTCATCACACTGCTCAGGGCACCAGGAAAACAATGGAGCATCTCACTTGTCTCGCAATGGCAGGACTACGCTGTAAGCAACTGGGGTTTTCACGGTATGATACACTGAAGGAGGGTATCGATAGTGAGGCCGCAGAGTCTGTTAAAATTCGCGTCAAACGCGGGGCATTCTAAAGGATGACTACTCCTCTTGGACCAAACAACTGAACTCCAACTGGTATCGCAAAGGACCAAAACTGGTCTATGTGTGGCTTATTTACATACCAGATTAATTTAACCTAACCTAAGGACAAACCCTCCATAAAAGGATGACTGAAAAGGTGATCGAAGCTCGTTGTCATCTTCAATCACCATTTACTTATCACACTAATCTTATATTTCTCAAATTATTTTTAAGTTACACCCCATCTAAATTTGTTCAGAGATGATAATGGCAGGAGCTGGGCTACTAAATTTTGAGAGCAAGTTAAGTACCATTTAATACCATTTGTAACTGAGAAAGAAAAGTCTTCCGATGAAAAAAAAATCAAAGAGCCCAACCACAGACTTTCAGAAACCGCTAACGTTTTCAGCATTGCTCATCAACAACAAACACGCTTTCAGCACAATAGCTTAAATGGTATTGAAAAAAAGTAATTTGCTTTAAAAACAGCTAAAGATAACAATAATTAAAAAGCACTTAGCATGCTCAGCCACAATCAGAAACAAAGTGATTTATACGCTTTTAAGGAAACACACACATTTGCCGCACATCCTGCAGCACCTACCAAAGCGCAAAAACACGCTTGAATGCACTGAATGCCACCACCCACTGTTGCATGACTTTATGCACCTTTGTTGCGCCACAGCGCGCCACGGCACAAAGCGTTTGGCTACGCCCCGACGTGACTTTATGGCAAAGGCAACGTGTGCCTTAAAAGCCGCCAAGTAGGCAAACCAACGGGATCAACCGGCCGGGAGGACCATACACTTGCCTCACCTTGGCAGTGACATGAATGGCGCGCTGTTATTGCAACACAATACTGTAAGTCGTGGAGTGGCGGCCAGGCAGGTCCTTGCACCGAGCGCAACAAATATGCAGCGCCTAACGGCCGCAGCGCCATCTAGCAGCGCCTTGAAAGTAGCGCATGCGCAGAAACGACAGCCACGGACTTGACTATTATTTGCTTGTGCAACGGTTTATTGGACCAACAATGCGACAGTAGTGTTTGGGGCGCGTTGCTGTTCGTGGTTGCAGACGTAAGGCGCTCGGCAAAGCAGCAAAATTGTAGAGAATTTTGGTTTTTTCACAGCTAAAATGGCAGTGGTTTAGTTTTAAGTGTAGCATTTTTTATAAGGAATTTTGTACTTTTGTAATTTTGATAATGCGTTAGACGGAAATTATGTAACTCTTTGAGGTAAGCTGGAAAAGCGAGCGTTTACGGTATCCTTTGAAGTTTGTGCGAATATGTGTGGCACCTTGAATCGCAGGTAGTGTGTGTGTGTGCGTGTGAGTGTGTATAAAATCGATAAGAAGAGTTGTTTTTTACGCTGCTACGCCTTGCCTTCTTCTACGTGCCCGTTATTTATGGGATAAGGATACACAGCGGATGTGGCGCCTGAGTAGGTGAGCGTGCGAGTCGGTCAATGTTTGTGTGGCATGCACTCTTTATGCAACTCTTATGTATATGTGTATATATCCGGTTGTCTATTACAAAAACAATATATTTTCGTTAACATAATTAACGCTTTTACTTTCCGTTCGGCTTGCGCCTGCTTCTCCTTCATCAGGTAATAACACCGCAGCGTTACGGTGATGTTTACATCTACAACTGTGCGGCAACAGCAACCCCCTACAGTCGGCACAGTCAGCCAAGTCAACAGTTACAACAACAACAGCAACAACAACTATATAGCAACCAAAGTATATATCAGAATATCGGCATGATGTCGGCGACGGCGTCCAATGGCAGCGGCAACGGCAGCGAGTTCGAAACCTACGATACACCAAAACCGGCCACACCGGTCAATTACGATTGCCCCAAGAATGTGTGTCGAACACCAACACAATTGCGCTTCGGCGACACGACGCTGCACAACATGAAGGGCTGCTCAACACCCATACAAGAGGAGTCCTACGATGTGCCGCGTCCACTGAACACGCTCATCCAGCAGCAGCAGCACACTTTGACGCCGAGCAGCTCGAACTCTTCGTTGCTCACCAGCGACAGCTTGAGTTTGTCCTTCTCGTCGTCCAATCGCTCGTCTTTGGCGAATATGCCCGACTATGATGTGCCGCGACGCAATCCATTGCCGGTGCGCGCCGTACAACAGCAACAGCAGCTTTTGCTGCAACAACGCCAAACGCCGACGCAAAGCGTGAACGGTCAGAGCGCCGCTTACGACTTCCCGCTGCCGTCGAATCTGAGCACGCCGCTGGCGGAGAAATCGTCGCCCAACGCCACGCTAATGGCCGCCGCGGCCAGCAAGGAGCTGCCGCTGGAACTGTCCTCGGCGCTGTACACGCTGGACAAATTGCAATTCGAGGCCAAGACCGCAATCACAAAGTGAGTAGTGCAAGCGTTTTTGAGACCGCATGCGGCATGTTTTAATAATGCTAATATTTTTCAGATTGCTCTCCTTTGTCACGCCTAGTTGGCGGCAGCGCGAGAAACTGGAACCCGTGCTGATGGATGTCAAATTGACGGCGGTGCGTTTGCGCACGGCGTTGCACGATCTCAGCGAGTTCGGCGAAGGCGCGCTAGGCAACGCGACACGCTCCGAAGATCGCAATTTGGCGCTGAAGCTGCGACCGCATGTGCGCGCGCTGCGCGATGCCGACAAGCTGATACACGACACCACAGAGACGCTGGACGCGCAGGGTTGGGCCATCGAGCAGCTGATGCGCAGCGAAGAGAAATTCAAGACCAACAACAAACCGCCCGATAGTCTCGATCAGCTGATTGCGTGCGCGCAAACGCTGACCGAAGATGTGCGCCAAACCACCTCGTTCATACACGGCAACGCATCGCTGCTGTTCAAACGCAGTCTGAGCGAGTGCGGCGCCGATGAGGAGGAGAGCGCGAAATGCGCTGGCACAACACAAGCGCCACAAACACCCAATCGCGGCAGTTCGGAGTGGGTAGAAGACTATGATTATGTTTCCTTCGAGTCGAAAGATGCGGCAGCGCGTAAGAACTCGGCGCTGCGCGAGGCAATACCAGCCAATTTGAAGAAAAATTTCGACACTGTCATAAAAGCGGCAGAAACCACCGTTATGGCCGCGTCCAATGCGCCAACAACGAACGCGAACACGAAGAAGCCCGAGCTAACGGTTAAGGATAAGAAATTGGTATGCTACTATGCCGTGCAAATATCGACGCACATGGGTAATCTACAGCAGGCGATCGACTCCTTCTTGGAGACGGTCGAAAAGAATCAGCCACCGAAATTCTTTATTGCCTACGGCAAATTTGTTGTGGTCAGCGCGCACAACCTGGTCACCATTGGCGATATAGTGCATCGCAATGTCTCCAAGGCGGAACTGCGGGAAAAGATATTACGCTGCACAGACGCGCTCTCGGAGGCGCTCAAGACGTGCGTGCAAAAGTCCAAAAAAGCAGCGGCGCAATTCCCCAGCGTTACGGCGGTGCAAGAGATGGTGGACTCTGTGGTGGATATAAGTCACCTGGCGGCGGATCTCAAAGTGGCCATGCTGCAGGCCGTGCAGCTGAGTTTATAAGTCGACTTGCGGTCGTACGGCCGCCACTTATTGTTTGTCAAAGGCTTCCAAAGTCTTCCACAAGTTGGCATAGAACCCAGCGCTACTTAGGAGTGGGGAAGATTTTTCTACGAAATCGCAGCTAAGATAACTACGTACTACATAGTGAATGTGCTTCAATGCTTTATGCTTCCAGCAACAATTTATATACATACATATAGAATGGAGTTATAGCATATAACTGTAATTTATAGCACAAGCATTACATAATCGAACGAAGCTGACTGCTAGGCCAAGCGTGCCGACATAATCAAAAGCCAAATTCTTGTCGTTTAAAGCGAAAATCTTAAACGGTATTGCAATAATAACAAATACATACATATATACAAACATACATACACCATAAATGGACAACTATTGGAAGAGCAGTTTGTTTTAATTTAGAAAATGTGTCCAAAGAACGAACGGGAGGGACTGGCACTTCTTATACAGAACAACAACAGCAAGAAAAATTTGCGCGTGTTTGCATATATTTATATATACATATATTTACACGTATTTGTATGTAATTTAGTAACTATAATTTAATATTTAATTTTTAATGTGATATTTTAAGCGAAGATGGTCTAAGCGATTATTAACTTGATGGCAAAATTTCTAAAAGTACACTTATAATTATATGTATGTATATACACACATATACATACATACAATACATACACACATATGCACGTATATGTGTGTATATAAATCTTAACTTATTTAAATTTGTTGTACATATTTCTTTACCGTTGTAATATATCCTTCTTAAATTATATATTACGCCCCGTAAATACCGTTGTAAATTGAAATTTCATACTTTATAGCTTTAGTTGTTATTATTATTATTTTTTTTTTTGTCTCTGAAAGCTCGTGGAAGTGCTTAAGTAAACAAGCGTGTCATAACATTGTACATTTTGTATTTCCTAACCGAAACGCCTAACCGAAACGTTGGCGTACACACATTTCGACATAGTCAAGAAATCTTTAAGATTAACATTATTAAGCATTTATTTTAAATTATTACAACACGCTATATATATATAAATATATATCATAAATTGTATGTATTCCTATGTTAGTGAAGAAAACGAACGATACAAGTCGGCTTGGTATCCTATTGTACCTCTTGTAGAAGGGAGGAAATTATGAAATTCAATAAATCTTAATGTAGAGAAGAAATGTAACTTGTTTCTTTTTTTACATACCTAGGGGGTAGAGAAAACGTTTAACAGCGGCGAATGAGTTGGTTCTTTGGTTGCACCGAGGATGGAGTACCCTTAATAAATACAAAAGATTCCCTACAAGGACCGTGAACTGGGGAGAATTCTGCCACTACAACAACAACAACAATTATCTATTCTGTTCCCACGACAGTCGGGTCCAAGTAACCGAAACGGTCCCGGATTTTTTACCCGGCCAAGGACTGTCAACCCGGCACCATGCCTCAAAATTACTTCAGGATTTTTTCTGATGCTACAACAACAATAACAACCCACTAATCAATGTTAAATTTTGTAAAGCTATCTCGTCAAACGAAAAAGTTCTCCATACCAGGCTAACATGTGAAAATATCCAGATCGAGATCTCAAAAACTGAGACAATAGTTCACGTATATAGAGACAGGCGGACATGGCTAAATTCAGCTCAATACGCTGATCAATTATCATATATATATAGATTATATGATGCCCGACATTTTCTCCTGGAAACTTCAAGAAAACTTAATTTACCATTTCCTGGTAAAAAGATAGTGGTTGTTATGGTTTTCGCATCAGAAAACCGTCTCCAAATAATTTTGAGGAAAACTGTAGACTTGCCAGTTCTTGTACGAATAAAAACTCAGGTTCTTCCCGCTTACGTAGTCCCGACTGTTGTGAAAGCGAATACGAAGATGTACGAAAATCGTCAGAAAATATGCTGAACAGAAGTATAATTTATATTTGTTATTTTATAAAGATTAATATACAATCAAGGACAAGACGCATATAATATTAACTTAGCCTTTCATCACTAATCCTAATTGAGCTAAGTAAAAAAGAATACCAGAACACAAACATTTAATAAATTCTCAAGCAGCATAGAAAAAGTGAAGTAGAGCGTTAGCGACCAAACCCAAATAATACAAAAACTAACCATACAAACTTACTAAAATGAAATTTTGACGAAAACTAACGATTGTAGGTGTTTACAGGAGAAGCACGTGCTTACTTTTACTAGGAACAACCCAATTTTTTTCAAATAAGATACTCTTGTCATGTTTAGAGTATGGTTATCATAAAATTCAAAATGTATTACTACAAACTGAGCTGAAAGAAGGTTCCAGAGGGTCGAAATAATTAGCGCTACAAGTTCAAGCAACTAACTCATGCATACAATTGTATTGAATTAATATTTTTCAAACAGATTTTAAATTGGTCTCGCTGAAAACTGAAAATGCCCAAGCAGTGTACACACTTTGGAGCAACACGCAACACACTCAGTATAATTATATTTATATTTTGAAACATGCAAGAGTCGTTAAATAATTACAAATATTCAATTTAATTATATTCTAAATACGTCTACAAAGCTACTTACTAAGCTACTACTACACTACTGTTATAAAGTAAAATGACTTACATAGAACTACACTTCGTCTAATTAAAGTTGTTTTAACTGCTTAATAAATCCTACATTTGGTTGTATGCATTCCCGTCTTGACTTTACTAACGCATAGGCAACGTCAAACGGTATACCACGCACTAATATTAAATAAGCAATAACAATGCTGGCCGCGCGCGAAACACCAGCATTACAATGCACTAACACACGACCGCGAGACAATGCCGCGTCTTTAATGAATTGGTTCGCCGCTGGGATAATACGCTCGGATAGTACCGTTTCAGGCAAATCGAGACATGGCAAAAATTTGGTATACACTTTCCCACCAACTAAGTGTGGTGTCTCAATGCCAACGCTTAAAATGTGTGTTAACTTATATGCACTTATATTTTCACTATTTACAGCATCTTGTGAGCCCAAGTAGAGGAAATCGGCTAGAATGCATGCTGGTGTAGTATCTGGTTTGGTATCAACTACAAAACCATAACACTGTTCTGGTAGTTGTTGTATTGATGTTGAGGTAGTTGCGTTTGCTTCGATAAAACGTTTGCCACTGGCTGTGGTTACAGTGGTGGCAGTGGCTTTCAAGGCCTTTCGTTTAGTCTGTAGCTGCTGGAGGAAACTCATTTTCATTGACAATAGTAGGCAACTTTAAATCTTTTTCATCGTAGTGCACACGACATAGGTAAAGGCCAAATGGTGGTGAGAGCAATACGCGATGATCCCAAGAGTTTTTCGATGGGATCGTTAGCATTTGATACACAGATTGCTCATCGATACGACCAGTAGCAACAGCGATTAATGTGCCAACAATGCGCCGCACCTGTGTTAAAAATATCGTGAATTACTATTGTATATAAATAAATAAATTTACACTAACTTGTTTATAAAGAAATGCTTTTGCTTTGAACTCTATTTCCCAATAATCGTAAATGTCTTCGGCCAATTCAGCATTTGAGCCGATCGCAGCAGACTTTCCAGGTTTTAATGTTATTTCATCGATGGTGCGTACTGTGTATCTAGGATGATCGCGCGTAGGGCTGTGTTGTCGACTGACGCTCGAAAAAGTGCGAAAATCGTGTAAACCGAGAAACATTCGTGTTGCCTCGCGCAGCCGTTCAATCTCAAATCTACCGTTTCTACAAAGGAAATAAGTGAAATATTGAATAAATTGAATAGAAAGTAAACGCTTTAACATACTGTAGAAAAAGGCAACGGTCTATTTCCTCCACCGGTATAAAAGCTTTAAAGTTTTGATTCTTCAGGCGATCGGTATCAGTAATACCATTTTTGGCCACAGCAAATCGGTATAAGTATGTGCGTCCTCGTGCATGATAGCGACTGTGGAAAGTGTTCGGAACTTGTTGGGTACTCAATACACGTATTGGCAACGCATTTTTATGAAGCATGCAATTCAAAATGCTGGTGATATTGGCAGGTTCATAGCGATCCGAATTATGACGTTCTAAGTCAATGTGAAGCGTTGAATGTAATGCATGCACACCAGCGTCAGTGCTAAAACAAAGAAAATGATTGAAATTTAAGGAAATGTGCAAAATATGTGTACTTGGAATACAAATATGCCAACATACCGACTTGAAAGCACCGTTTGGATTTCGTTTTTGGGATGCAACGCTCGACAAGCCAACTCAATGCAGCCTTGTATAGTTTTTGTATCCACTTGCGATTCTGCTGCTTTATTTATCGTTTTCTGTATACCACTAGCGAAATTATTATGCACAATTAGTTATAATGTGTTTTAAAATAAAGAGATATGAATTGAAGTAATTACCGGAAACTTGTGCCAATGTATGAAATGTTTAACAAGTAGCGGTACATTTTGGCGGATTGATTGACTTAACACACACATGTGCATGAATGTTGCGTAAACAAAAACTCTTAACAGCTGATCATAAACATGTTTGAAATTGGTTCAAAATGTAGTTAAAAATGACTGAATTGATAGCAAAATTGCATTAAATATATGTGTTTTCTTATTTTCATTAAGAATCAACTCACTTTTACAAGTTTTATAGGAATTTATATATAAATAAAAGAAATTTATGAAATTTGAGCATTAGTGACACCCGGTGTCCAATAGAACATTTCGGCATTCCGAATATGATACGAACAAAGCTAGTCAGCTGTCAATTTTTTTCTTAACCTGTCAATTTATTACGGATATTCGGAGTAAAGTCTATAGTAGCCGGCGGTTCCATAACATCAAGATAGGCGCTCCCAGGTTGAAAATTACCGTGAAACTTAAAGATTAGCCCAAAACTGTTGGAATCATGGCCGCGTTAGATCCCACTTTCGTTAACATAAATGACAATGACGAAAATAAAGAAGTGAATGAATGGATTCGTTTTGGAATGCGACTAGCAGTAAGCGCTGCACTACACCCATTTGAATATTCAAAGGTGCTTATCCAGCTGGGCTATGAACCCATACCGGCACGTCCTGGCACATCCCTCTTGGGAAAACCAATTATGGTGCTGCCCAATATCTTTCAATACGGTTAGTTAAAACAACGAGAACAAATAACTATTATAATATGGCATACGAGGCATTTGAGTCATAAGGTGCATGTTTACATTTGTTTTATAGCTGGTTACATCAGGAAAATGGATGGTTTCTATGGCTGTTATCGTGGTCTTGCGCCCAAATTAGTAGGTTCTATTGTTAGCATGATTTTTAGTGAAAAAATTGCTGATAGGGTGGGTCTGCCAGCAATCGATGATAAGGATAAGGACGACAATGACCTCACCGATGAAGAACTGTAAGTTACATATCGACTTTCACTTATACTTTTAATGTCATTTTTGTATTGCAGTTATGTACAATTTAAAGTGAATCTAAAGCGCGATGTTGTGCTGAGCGTATCAGGGATAATTGTCTCACATCCATTTCATGTGATTTCACTGCGTATGATGGCACAATTTATTGGACGAGAAACTCTTTATCAATCAATATTTGGTTCCATCAAAGAAATTTATAAAACTGAAGGTGTTCTAGGGTTTTTCTCTGGTTTAGTTCCCAAACTGCTTTGTGATGTAGTCTGTTTAGTGCTCACAAGCACCACAGTGTTCGTGCTAAACAAATATGTTATCAAAGACAAAATTGGAAGGCAGTATAATGCAGGCTTTGTACAAGTACGTATGATTATATAGATTTCTATTCTGAATATTTCATTTAAGTATGCTAATTTTTTGCATGTAGTTTGCATTCTCAAGCATTTTGTATCCGTTCCAAGTGGTTTCTTCATGCATGGCTGTGACAGGCTCACGTTTAATGGCTGGCCGCCCGCCAGTGATGCCTGAGTACAAAAACTGGGTTGATTGTTGGAATGACCTACAAGCGCGTGGCGAGCTCAAGCGCGGCACATCATTGTTTTGGCGGTGAGTGTTAAATATAGATTAATGATAACCTATATGTATAAATAAATTATCTGTTATTTTTGTGTATTTTGCTTACAGTTCTGTTGGTGGCTCATCAAAAATTGTTAGTGCAGGAAGACGTGCAGATTTTGCGCCTCTCCCAACGATTGCAAAATACCAATAAGCCAAATCAATGCAGTATTTACGCACTGAACAACGATGCATTTTGAAATATATATCTATTTCACTATTGACTATCAACACAATTACATGATTACCACATACCCAACTGCATTTTGGTAACTATTTTTCTTTTTTTTTTTTTTGGTAATGAGGAGCTGTGGAAAATCACAAGCAGGTTGGACGGTAGAATGTTGCGGCCAATTATTGTCTTTATTATTCATAACTTAAATTAATGTGAACTGTCTATAGCTTTTAACTGTGGATTGTAAATTAAATTGAATGAACTTAGTTTGATAATCTTTCAATATTTGTGATTTTCTGTTTGCAACTGAGCGAAAAACAAAGAGATAAGCCAATTCAAAGGTATACCGCCTCAGTTTGAACTGAAATAAAATTGCTTCTGTTTTGTTTTTAATATCTTTTGTTGTTTATTTTACTTAGCGCATAGCCAAAAACTGCTGTGAGTGCTCCAAAATGTGTGGCGGCCTATTTAGTATGCTCTGAGTACACATTGGGTTCGGTTGAAAAATCGCTGAAGGTGCTATATAGTTAATTGGTGTTTAAATATAAAAAATATATAAAAAACGCGTTTTTTTAAGTTTTTGTTGGAGAAATACTTATTTAAGTAAAAAGTGCAATTTATTTTATTTTAACAGTGTTAAGTGAGATTAAATATTCCAAAATTTTCCCCAAATCATTTGTGCAATATTCGACATTGCGTGTGTGTATCCATAGAATATCTTCTACAACTTACTTTGTGTGTGCGCTTGTGTCGGTTCCTTTGTGTCTCATTAGCGGCAGACACTAGTAGTTCCCATCTCACCAAAAATATACAAAATATACAACAAATTTAGCAACAAGTAGTGTGCACGATTTTAAAATAAACGAAATTCGATTTTCCTCTCCAAGCGTGTGCGTGTGTGTGTGCACCGTGTGCTGTAGGTTGCGATGATCTGCTCGTTGTGATAAACGCCAGTTGCACAGCGTGATTTTCAAAACATATTACATGTTTATACGTATATTGCAACACCTACATATAAGTATGTGCGCACATACATATATAAATTATATATAAGTGCTATTGTTTCCAAAAAAATAACCGTTAGTTGCGATTTGTGTTGAATATGCGCTCGTGCAATTTATTATCAATAAGAAGCACACATTGAAAAGAAGTGGAAAAGTAATTAGTTGCCGCCACCATGTCGTCGCGGCGTGCTCAATCCTTACCGCCACATATGTTGGATCAAAAGCCGACTCGTGGAAAATGTATAACGGCAATTTGTTTCTCATGGAAAGTGATTTCATGCGTGGTGTCGCACGTGATTCTCGTACTGATGGTGGTGTCGTATTGTGTTGGAGGCGCTTACCTATTCCAACATCTGGAAAAGCCACACGAAATCGAAGTGAGTGAAACCACATGGATTTGCTTAAGAATTTTTCACCCATTACAATTTTTTTTTGAAAAATCTGAAGAATTGTGAAGAAACGTCTGTATTTAACTAGTCTCAGTTCGAAACTAAATACCATATAAAGGGTGTTATTTTTAGACATGTAGTTTTCAAGCAGAAATAAAACGCCTATCATTTTATGTTATGGACAAGAAATAAGGTTTATTAAAATATAAAAAAATATGGATTTGCTATACTGTTTAAAAAAAAATTTCGGGCAAATGACCGCCGCGCGTCATTATGGACATATGGACCAATGCTTCCTTTTGCTCATAGAGCACACCACCCATATGTTAAACAGGTGCTTCTTGAGCCCAATGTAAAATGTCGGTCTGGGTAGGTTGAGTTTACTTTTAAACCTTGTGAGTTTGTAGCCACCCATTAGCAACTTTACCTGACCCATGCCTGTGAGTGGTTGCCAATAACTTTCCTCATTCGTTCTCTCCTCCTTGCGAAACAGCTACTTTATGGTATGCGGACCAAACTCAATACAGGGTTCCGCTCCTATGACCTGGCACCCAGGTTGCGAACCTTCTATACACTCCTGCACCAAAACCGCTGTAATCTCGAAAGCTGTTGTTGTTGTTGTAACGGGTACCTAATCCCCGTTAGGATGGTAAGGATTAGATAAGTTTTCATCGACGCCATCCAACGGTAGGCCCAGGAAACGTAGTGTTTCGACTGGGTCGGACCAAAGGAAGAAGGGTGTCAGATGTGTAGGGTTAGCAGGGTATGCAAAGAGGTGACTAGTGTCATGCTCCAAAGTGAATGACGGTTAGTGCATGTCTGAAGTTTATTGCGTTCGTCTGTCTGCTCCTTAAATAGGAGCATACGGGCCTCACTGTGCAGGTGTTCGATGGAAGACATCGAGAGGCATCTTGCCGTAGTCCGAAAGACAGTGTTCTGACATGTTTGCAGCTGCCTGCAAATGCCTGCAATGTCCCATAGGTATGGAAAGTTTGATGCGCAATCATGGAGTTATTGCATTAGTTTACCTGTTTGGTAATGCTGTTCGTCGGTAGAAGAGCCAGTTGTCTCTCAACGCTTTAGAATTTCATTTGTTGCGATGAGATTACCTTGCTTAGCCTTCTGCTGTCTTGTGAAGCATTGTATATGTGGCAGATTAATTACAAGGCGGAGCGGTGAATGCCAGCATGTCTTCTAGTGCCCTTGTTAAGCACGTACCCAATCCCCGATCCGCAAACACAGGCAAGTCTTTGCAGTTTCGATAGTTGCGATCATACTGATAATTTTTTGCATATTTTCCGAACAATTTTTTTCTAAATCTACAACTTTTCAGGTTAAAAAAGATATTCAAAATCTGCGTCTCAACTTGACCGATAAAATTTGGCGTTTCTCCGACAATGCCTCAGTGCTGTCCGAAACTGATTGGATCAACAATGTAAAGAAGGACTTAGCCGGTTTCGAAACACAAATAGTGACCGCCATAAAAACGAATGGTTGGGATGGCGATGAGGACGTTACGAAGTCACAGTGGACATTTGCGGGCTCACTTTTTTACTCTATCATCGTTATCACCACTATAGGTGAGTTTTTGAAATTATAATAATTATTTTTTATTTCAAGACTACAAACAATTAAAGCTACAAAAGTTTACAATAAATTACAATTAATTATTACACTACAGCATTTAAGGGGAAATATCTTTTTAGTGCGGCACTTTTGTGAGTCCCTTATTGATCTTGTCATCCACTTGCTGCTTGCTTAGCTTACTACTTTTAAGTACCTCCACATTCTTGCCCTCAACTTGCAGTTTTCGATTCGCACTTTCAGCATCGTTAAAAGCATTGCCATAACCAAAGGGACCGCCTGTGCTGTATTGTAGGTAGCCTGGGAAACCGCCACCGGCCGAAGCGAGTCCGTAACCTTCGGTATATTGGGGACCGCCAGCACCAGGATATTGTGCTGCTGGAAATTGGTTGCCTTGAAATTGCACGCCGGGATATTGTGGACCGCCTGGGTACTGTCCCCCAATTGGGTATTGACCGCCAACGGGATATTGTCCACCCTGTCCACCGGCAAATTGTCCGACACCGCCAAATTGGCCACCAAAACCGGGATTTAAACCAGCTTCTGCGCCGGCATAGCCACCGGCACCCGCTTGTCCGAACTGTCCACCCGCGCCTAAGGCATTACCACCACCGAATATGCCTGGTTGTGCGGGAAATCCAACACCCGGCTGACCGTTGTATCCACCCGGATATGCTGGTTGAGGACGTCCAATAACGCCCGTCGGTCCACCAGGTCCCACTAATATACCATTGCCATTGCCGGTCGCGCCACCAAAACCACCGCCAATATTCGGGTAGAAGTTTGCACCAAATAGCTGACCATTACCGAAGGGTGGGTAAGGGTAATTTCGTGTTGCAACGTTCGTATTTACATCATCTTCATAGTCATCGATTTCATCGTTTGGCGGTTGACCTGGCAGTGGTTTTCGGGTAGTTGGTTCCCGATTACGCGCTTGCTCATTACGTCTTAAATTTGCAGCCCGATACCTGGTTGTACTCTCGTGAAATCGACGTGCTTGTTCCTTGTTGTCGCTTCGTTTGGTCCACACCCAACGGTCATCTTCGCGTGCTGCATGTGCGCAACATATTAGCGCCGCTGAGAAAAGAACTATTACTAGCAGTTTATTCATTTCCTCGAATCCTGAAATGAGAGAAATCTCGTTTAAAGTTGTATTTGGACCATTGAAAAAACGTTTGTCAAATCTTTATATCGTGAATCCTTGCAGAAAAGGGAAAATTCTTACTAAATACTTTCATGAAAAGGACATTCTGAAGTAATCTGATAAAGGATTACATTTTCAAGTCGCCAAATATAACCAAAACCGTGTAATATTTGTAAGCTTTATCTCCTTTAGAAAAAGGAGGCAGGTCTCAAACCGCCTCGGAACTAAAGTTGATACATTGAAATACAATCTTTAACTACTTAACAAGTACTATGACGTGGGGTACTGGTAATAAATTAAAGTGAACCAATCCCAGACTGCAACTGTTGACACGACAACGACTTGGCACTCTTGCCAACAGGTGCCACTTCGGACTGAGTAGGCAATTGAAAAGTCCTCTCTTGACGAACAAAGACCAAATTCTACAATTCATACGCTGGCTAGGTCATGTCGTCCGAATGGACGTAGAGGCCATTAGAAAGACCAGTTGGAGAAAAACCTGGCGTCGCTTGGAATCTCCAATAAGCGCCAAACAGCGGAAAGGAAGATTGACTGCCGCTGTAAACTCGGATATAACCGTGTAAGCGATGTCTACGCCAATTAAGAAGAATCCCACAGTGATCTGACAGATCGTGTAAAAAAATTGATATTCTGGTTTTACACTATTTTTCACGAGAAATATTAGAAATATTAAAATTTGCTTAGTAATTCAAGAACTTGTCTAACTGTTGCCTCCATGCGAAGAATGGACTCTTTATTTCATTGGAGCGATCCACTTTTTCTTCTTCAAAATTTACTTGAATTTAAGCAAACAAAGATGTGTTACGGTTCCTTAAAGCAAAAGGGTTTCTTAGAAGAATCAATTTTATCCTCAAGAAATTTAGATCGAAGGCTTTGTCAGACTTCAGTTCTTATTAAGGTGTAAGAAAACTTGATGCTGAATACAGAACACCGCGGTAACGAACCAGCAAGAGGCAAAGCTGTCTGATCCTTTTGATCTAAAGCTTTCCAATGGGACTCAAATGGAATATTATCTTTGTCTCGGAGATAAGCTAAGAGCTTTGAAAGCTAATTGTATGCATCCTCCAATCATTTTTTTCGCAGGACCACTTTTGGAATTTTCAGGAGTAAGAACATTTTATCGCAGTAACACAGAAACCAAGAAGAGGCCAAGCTCTTTGATCCATTGAAGGTATCTACAGCTTTGCAATAGGAAAGATATTATCTCGCTTAGTGGTTATCTGATCGGCTATAAGGGGTTCGATTCGTTTTCTCGAGGATCAGCTGAGAGCTAATCTTTTTCGTCCGGAAATAATTTTTTTCGCAGGACCACTCGCGGAAATTTAAGTATTAAGAACATTTTATCGCAGTAACACAAAAATCCTGGGATTTTCGATCTTCTGCACTCTAATTGCATTTAAAATAACAAAAAAAACTATATCTAATTGGTTTTGTCAAGATTTTTTTTGGATTGAATTAATTTTCCATATCCAAATCTCGGCGTTATTTTAGGTCGGTTATACACTTTTGGCACATGGAAATCGATTTTATCGTTTTTCAAACTGTTTCCTTCACATTCCAGCATATACATATGTTACGGTATCAAAAGTCGATTTATTTTTATAAAAAATATTATTTTTTATGTTATTTAGCCTTGCGATTTTATTAATTTTTAATTGGTCATTATTATGTGGTTCCTGAAATCACCTTCGCTTCCAAATATTTCACTTCGCTCACAATCGTTTGTGTAAATATTTCGTTTCTCTACTCTTCAACTGTTTGATTTTTTGTTTTTTGGTAATAAACTTTTTATTATTTGCACTTGTTTTTGGAAATAAACTGTGCCAAAAGAAGAATTTTTCTTTTTTCCGCGTTTTGATGCGTTCTGATCGCGTCGGTGGTTGTCGCTAGAGTAATTTGGCATGAGTTGGGCGCACGCTACTTAAATAAAAAATTTCGACCCGGCGAGCGTTCAACTGTAGCGTCATCATCATCGTTTTACTACGGCACCGTCGAAATATCCAAACAAAATTAAAAATCCCATGAAAACACAACACAACCAGCAGTGAGGACTTTTACGCTGACGATGATGACTGACTTTGATGATGATTATGCTAATGATGACTATACTGACCACAAGTGCACACAGATATTATGACGTTGCTTGTTGAGTTTTTCGGTGGGAATAATAAGACGTGTCGTGTGGTCTACTAGACTGCAGTAGGAAGCATAGACATTAGCAGACGCTTTACACTATAAAATATTTAAAATTCTGTGTAACAATTATGTGTGTGTGTAGATATATACTCGATATATTTTTACTTATGGCAAAATTGGAAAACTTATAGAATATTTCTGAAGAAAAGCCGCAAAAATTTTGAAGACATAGCAAAGAAAGAACGGTGAGTGACATGTAGCCGCATATACGAGAGTAGACCGCTAAGTATTTAGCCTTACCGTCCAACGCGATATTACCACATGGTACAATCTCATAGAATACTACAGTCACAAGCGGACTTGTTGAAGTGTT
The DNA here is from genome assembly GCF_024586455.1 of Bactrocera neohumeralis. Lineage (NCBI taxonomy): Eukaryota > Metazoa > Arthropoda > Insecta > Diptera > Tephritidae > Bactrocera > Bactrocera neohumeralis. The sequence continues at coordinate 29,071,131 of NC_065923.1, forward strand.
TGAATTTGCGGATTTAAGAAAAATGGAATAGATATGTAATCAGATTCTGGTTTTTGAAAGAAAAATCGCAGAGTTAAAGGAAAAAACACTAGGATGCTGTAAAAATTGGCTATTCTCCTTCTCCATCGAAGTTAAAATTTTGTTTATCGAGTTTCTAAGTGGACGTATACCGGTTTTTGATGAGCCACGCTCAGTTTCCCCGAAAATTAATATCACAGAGGATAACTTGAGAAGAACACGACATATTTTACATTGTTTAAGTGAAGTCCGAAGGAGTTTTGACTGATTTCGTAACCGTCGACGAAACATAATGCCACTAGAACACACCAGAGATCAAAGCACAATTGAAATGAAGCGTATTTAACTCAACGAAGCTACTCCAAATAAGGCAAAGACGGTCTTATCGCTCGAAAATGTGACGACCACCGCTTTCTGAGACTGACAAGCTGTGATCTACAAAGTCTGTGTAGAAATGAGCCGATTCGATGAATGAGGTGATTATTGAAACCAATGATGTCCACTTTGCCTTTAGGTTAGGTCAGGTTAGTTTAGGTAAATCAAATAATCTTATTTCAACGCCTGTCGGTTGTTATGCCCAGGACCCCAAGATATAGAACGGAAACACCGTTGCATACCTGAAAACCGGGTAAAACCAGCCAAAAATTGATTGAGTCGACTTATAGCTAATCCAGCCAATCCACCAGATTCGTAGAAAGGATGGTAATCGAGAATTTTAAACCTTAGTGTGGCGAAAGCTGGATAGTGAAGTACAAAGTGTCTATATGTTTCCATCTCATCTGCCTCACTGCAACTTTGACAAGTTGAGTCCTCCAAAATCTTTATCATCACCACGTGAGTGCCAATAGGACAGTATTCAGTTGAACATCTTTCATTGTCATCTGTCATGTGGAACTTGTTAAGAGCTAGTAGTTTCATGGACCTTTTTTATTCCACTCTGGGTTTTCACAACTCACTGTTATCGAGATCAAGGCTTGTATAACAGCTCTGTAAGCGGAATGGATAATTCCTTCCTAAAAGGAACTTCGGAGAAGTACATCTGCTGTTACTGTAATGGCTGTCACTTCTGCTTGAAAGGCACTACAGTGATCCGAGAGTCTGAAAGTCTAAAGAATTGATTGAGACCTCCCGACAGAAGACTTCCTATCTCAGACCTCTAGAAACCTTATTTTCGTGACGAGTTGGGATCCTGTGGGGACAACTGTATCAAACTAAAAGGATTGTTGCTTCTTTTGTACGCCGCCTGCTTATCGGATCGCCCTCGTATGTATGTTTTAATTTCAATTCAAGCACACATTTAAAAAGAAATTCAGTTATGGTAAGCCAAAATTTCATTACTCATTAAAGACTTTATGCCGACACGTTCCTTTGTGGTTTTGTGTCTCCGTTGTTGTTATATTGGTGTAAACCACCCAAAATCCAAATATGTATATGGGTGTCAGTTTAAGCCATTTCTAATCAGCGATCGCAGCGTTGCATTGATCGAATTATCGACGACATGCATCATTCATCCCGTCCGCGGTTCATGTGTCTGCGTGTGGGAGTGTGCTGCCTCAGTGCAGCAAAGCTTGCCAGCAATCGACATCGTTCGTTGGTCACTGGCATTAGGCCGCCATTAATCACCGCTCATTTGATGCCCAATAAATGTTCAAATAAATCATTTTTATCATCCAAAGATTTAGCGATTTAACGCTCCAAGTGAGTCTTTGGCGCAGAGGACACATTTCTGTACATTTGTATGAGTGTGTGTGTGTGCATTAACATTTTTGGCAAATTGTTGTTATTCTGAAAAGCATTCGTGTGCGGAATACGAAGTAGCTGCGAAATGCAAAAATTTCCGAATTGCCTGATTTCAATTTATTTACAAATCGAATGGTGTGACAGAATAAAAAATTCTTTGTTTTTGAACTTTCGAAAATGGTGTTGATTATTGGGTTTGGTTTGAGATAAAACGCTTCAAAACAATAATTGGACTTTGGTTTTAAATAATTGGCAAAATTATTCAACAATTATTGTGTGCGTGTGGTCTAGTGATGTCAATAATGCTAAAAATACCGAGTCATGAAAATTTCGGGATATTTTTTTATATACATATGTGTATGTACGCCATGGAAATGTAAATGTGATCTTATCTAGAGTCTACTTGTTGTCCAATGAAGTCAGTCATATCGAATTCAGATATTTTAATAGTATTAGAAATACTAGGTCCCGAAATTTCGGGACCATTTTTATCTACATAAATATATACTCAAGCATCGTTATTCTATTGCAATGAAGCCAGTCTTACTAAATCCCGAAATTCGTCAAATGTTTATGTGTCAAATATACTCGATCCCGAAATTTCGGGATATTTTTTATGTACGTAAATATATACGGAAGCATACATACGGATGCAATCAAGCCAGTCATACCAATTCCCGAAACTTTGATAATGTCGAATATACTCGGTCCCGAAATTTCGGTTTATCTTTCATGTACATAAATACATGCGGTACTTGTTATTCTATTGCAATGAAGCCAGTCTTACTAAATCCCGAAATTTTTAAAGTATCAAAAATACTCGATCCCGAAATTTCGGTTTATCTTTTACATCCATAAATGTATACAGTACTTTTTCATCTATCGCGATGGTAATAGTCATACTAAATCCCGAAGTTTTAATAGTGTTAAATATATTCGGTCTCGAAATTTCGGTTTTTTTGTGTACAGAAATATATACGGATATGTACCGATCTGTAGGAACATGGTGAGGCGGACAGACAAAAAGACTGCAGGAAATGTCTAGAGCAGGGCACCAGGGAAACGATGTAGCATCTCTTGTGCACTTGTCCCGCATTGGAAAGACTAGGCTGTAAGCATCTGGGATCCCCACGTTATGATACACTGGAGAAGGTAGCGATATTGATGCCGCAGAGTCTGTTAAAATTCGCATCAAGCGCAGGCATCCTAAAGGATGACTACTAATCTAGGACCTAGCAACTGAACTCCATCTGGTATCGCAAAAAACCAAACTGGTCTATGCGTGGCTTATTGCCCTACCAGATTAACCTAACCTATTTCTTAATTTATTGAAATCAACTGGACTGCTAGCTGTACTGAATTTTTGCTTCGTACGTTACCGTCAATTCGAACATTAATAATTTCGGGATCGAATAACACAATATGTCGGGACTATCATCACTTGCATATATGTAGAAGCTAAGCAGTTCAAATATCCCGTTAAAAATATTCAAATTTGTAATTCCAAATGAAATCAAAATATATTAGTTGCAATGTTGAAATCCCACTGTGGACCCCCACTCGCTTTGACCATCATTTGTTGCTGTCCAACGGAAGCCGATTTATTCTCACGTGTTTGACCTCCAAAACAAAAGTGTTGCTGATGACTAGACGATAAATGAGAGCGAACTTTAGTTGTGGAAAGCCAACGCTTTCCGAATGCTCCACGCTCCAGTGCACCAAAGCGAATCCAAAACAACAAAAATGTCCGAGTTTTAATACCAAAATGAAAAATTATAAAAAACCAAAATACTGTGCAAGGTCAGTGTTGAATGTTATGGTTTTAAGTGGTAAAAAATTCCCCAAAATTTGATTTTTTAGATTAAACTAGAATGCGGATATTTAGTAATTAATGTAAATATTTATAAGTGCGCTTGTGTGTGTGTATGTATTATAAAAGTGTTGACATTTAATTTCGGTTTCGTTCAGAGTTTACTGACCGAGGTAGCTAATAAACACAAATGTTGCGCTCCGCCACGCCGAACGCTTGCTACTTCCATGTAGGTGGGTGCCTTTGTATGTAATTGAGTATGTTCAGAGTTCACTATGTTAAATTATACTCTATTTATAATGCGATTTGTAATTGGTGGTAATATTAATAGAATGCACTTGTATTAGGGTGGTATAAAATCTAACGCTTAACAACAGTTTCCTTAAAAGTAAAAAAATTAAGGTACCAATTGCAATTGGTTGAAGCAGATATGCTCAGCCGGAACCTTATTTGCTCCCTTTATACCTTAATTGTTGAAAGTTCATTCATAAAAGTTTTCATAAAAACCGTAGACTAGTTCGGTCGCCCGGCAGTCTGTTCTAAATAATCGTAACGAACCCGGATTTTCCTCCAGCCAAAGACTCCTAACTCGAAAGCATTGCTCAGTGATATCGGGGTATGTTTTCAGCGGTACAATAACTTACACTGGAGTCACCACTTGAGTGCCATTATTTTGGAGGCAAATATAACATAATTTAATTTAGGTTAGGTTAGATTAATCTGGGAGGCCAATAAGTCACGCACAGACCAGTCTGGTCATTTGCGATATCCGATGGAGTTCACTCGCTAAGTCCAAAAGAAGAAGTCATCGTATAGGATGCCTGCGCTTGACGCGAATTATAACAGGCTCTTCTGCCTCACTGTCGATACCTTCTCCAGTGTATCATAATGTAGGGACCCCAGATGCTTACACCGTAGTCTTGTCAATGCAGGACAAGTGCACAAGAGATGCTTCATTGTTTCCCTGCTGCCCTGCTCTAGGCATTTTCTGCAGTTTTCTCGATCTGTCAGCGCCATCTTGCGGGCGTGTGTCGCCACCAGACAGTAACCAGTTAGTATTCCATACAATAATTGTATGACAAGTTTCGTGAAGATATCTCCTCAAATGAAAAAGTTTTCCAAACAAGATCTTGATTTTGATCGTTCTGTTTGTATGATAGCTAAATAATCTAGTGGTTCAATACCGGTGGTTCCGACAAATGAGCTGCTGCTTAGGGAGAAAAGGACGTAATTTGGATTTCTGATCGATATCTGAAAAGACGACAGACAGGGAAATGACTAAATCAACTCAGCGCTTCACCCACCCCCCCTTATATAATATTTTATAGACTCTATGACTTTTCCTTATGGGTGTTACAGACTTCGTGGCAAACTTAATATAGTCTGGTCGAGTCGGGTTTTCGATGTATTCTTACGTTCTGGCATTGCGGTTTTGAACATCCAGTGAGTTCAGCAAGCACTGGTCAATAACCAGAACTTTTGCAATTTCGACATAGCTCAGCGTGAACCATAAGAGGTCCACCGAACTACTGGCTCTTAGGAAAGTTAATCCCGCACCAAAGCTAGGTATTCTGCCTGAAAACTGATCAATAGGCTTACACGCGACGCTCTTTACAAAAGCTCTATTTAAGGAAGACAGGGAAATGTTATCTTGTTACTTTCTCCTTTACTGGCAGGCTTTTGCCTGACGCATATAAATAAATCGGTGGACACACCTCTGGCGAGACTAGTGAAGTTGTTGAAATCAATATTAACCGCCTTAATATACTTGTAGTAAGCTCTTTTTGGATTTTATGGCTAACACACAGCACCAATATCTGTCTAACTAACATCCATCGATTTAGGATCAACCCTGCCCTACTTAAGCTAACCTAAACAAGCAAGGGAAGGCTAAGTTCGGGCGTAACCGAATATTTCAAACTCTTGCAACTTTCAAAGATCAAAGGCGGGTAAATACTTTCAGGCAAATAAGATTTGTTAGTTGTATGGGGTCTAGGGCAAACACCAAATTCTATAACTCACTGCTCATTATCGTACTGCTGTATGGTGTAGAGGCATGAACGACGTCAAAATCTGATGAGTCGACGTTACGAGTTTTCGAGAGAAAGGTTCTGCGAAAGATTTATGGTCCTTTGCGCATTGGCACCGGCGAATAGCGCAATCGATGGAACGATAAGCTGTACGTGATATAGTTCATTGACATCGTTCAGCGTATTAAGAGACATTGGCTACGCTGGCTAGTTGGAGAAGGACTTGCCTACAAAGTTCATTAGGTCTGTAATTCGACGCAAAATTTTTATTTTACATCATATAACCAATTAGGGAGTGTCAACGATTTTTTTTTATATTTTTTAGAACCATCTTAATGGTTATATAAACAGCCACATACTGAATACCGCCCAGCGACTTATGTTAAGAACACTTTAATGGGCATTTCCATCTATTCAAGAGGCAATAATTGATTATTTTGTGCAATCACAACTTTACAACTCCCCCCAATTATGTCTGCAGTATGTCATTACAAGTTGCAGGTTGGCAGCTTGACTCACATTTCCTGCGCTTTCGGCCTGGTGACATGCAAACAAGCGCTAAAACTGGTGAATTTAGCAATTGAATCGAATGTGTGTCATATACATACATATACCTACAAATACAATATACAATATCAACCGCAAGTTCTGAGTTACTCATCCAATAATTGCGGTACATAACTCGTAAAATTCACAATTGCAAGAAATATTAATTCATTGCTCACAACAATACATTGTATGCTCCGTGTGTAATATGCGAGCTGCGTCTGGTCATTGCGGAGCCTTGCCCAATGCGTTACAGTTGGTTGACCAATTTTCAATGGCATCGTGTGCTTGGCATGACGTTGTCACATACTCATATACCTACATAGCCACACAGACTCGGTTGAGTACTTGCGTGCAGGTACTTGCAACATCTTCATTTTGCTTCAACTGCGTTTTCGTCAGATATTTATTAAACATTAGCAAATAGTTCCAAAGTTATTTAAGCACGAGAGTCTGATTTACCAGGGCGACCGCAGAAATACTAGACTGAGGGTGCATTTGTGTGATACAAAATTTCCACCTGAAAGACTACGTTTCAAAACGAAATAATTGATTATAGTAGGTTTCTGCTTATATTGTAACTAATTCTTCAACAACCGGTCAATGCTTATATTCGACCTAATGTAGAGCCAGTTGTACCAAGCCAAACCAATAAATATCTAGACTTCTCTCTCTTCAAATGTCGATCCAATTGTATCAGGCCAGGTTTGTCTCCGATCAAATGTAGAGACAACTGCCTCAGACCAAACTCCTAAATATCAAGGTTTGTCTCAAATGTAGAGCCAGCTGTATTGGGCCAAACTCCCAAATGTCCAGGCTTGCCTCTGGTCAAATGTAGAGCCAGCTTTATCATGTCAAAAATTTTCAGACTTGACTTGCTTTAATGTAGTGCGAGGGGTATCTGGTCAAATTCGTAAGAGTACAGGCTTGTCTCCATTGATTGCTTGAGTAATAGACGAGGAATGTACCGGGACCTTATGGTAGGTCTATTTTGCCCTCTGCTAAATCACAAAGACTCACCTAGCCCCACCTATGATAAAGCCATGTGATCCCTATTTGGAAACATGGATCCAAAGGCCTTTAACCTACGTCTGCAGACTGTTATGCAGTCAATTAGCGGGTGTTTTACGAAAGAAGCTAGGTCCATGTTGTGTAAGTTCTTCTTCAGCTTGCAGTTACCAGTGCAAAATACTACTGGTAGTCTGAATTTCTCCCTAGGGAGGTTGATTGCCTATTAACACTTGCTGAGGTTGTAACCCCGCAATAGCAACTTGGCGTGCCGCATGCCTTGTAGTTGTTGCCAATACCTCTCTCTGCCTACTCCTTCTTCCTCGCGGAACAGTTCTTTTATGGTATGTGGACCCTCCCTAGTGAAGTCATATGTGAGTGGATGCTGCGGAGCGGGCGGGCTCATCAGCCAGTTCGTTCCCGGCTATACTTTTGTGGCCGCGTACCTAGTTGAGGTGCACTTGGTTACGTTCCGCTAGCCTATTCAGCCGTTCTCTAGACTCCTGCACCAGTAGCGATTTGATCTCATAAGAGGAGATTGCTTTAAGTGCCGCTTGACTATCGCTAAGTATGATTTTACATTCGTTGCGCTAAGCTCGTTGAAGGTTTATCTCTATGCACCGACTTATGACAAAGACTTCTGCCTGAAAAATTCTCGGAACACTTTCCATAGGTATGGAGAGTTTGGTGCGTGGTCCTGCGACTCCTGCACTGATTCCCTCCGACGTTTCCGAGCCGTCAGTGTACCGCTTGATTGTACTATCCCTAAGCAGTAGCTTGAGAGTGGAATCATCTCATTCAGCCTTGCTGCCAAGGATAATCCTGAACTTCTAGGTGAAGTTAACACTTTTGGTAATGCTGTCCCTTGGGAGAAGAGCCAATGGTATTATACCACTTAACTGTTTCAACCGCTGGGCTGACATTACTTACCTCTGCTACACCCTTCTGCTGTCATTTGTAGCAGTGTGTGTTTGGCTGCCAATCACTAGATGAAGTGGTGTGAGCTCAAGCATGACTTCAAGTGCTGCCGTCGGACAAGTGCGCATTGCACCCGACATGCAGATTCATGCGAGTCGTTGCAGCTTCGATAGTTGGAGCTCTACCGAAGTCTGCGAAGCTTTTAAGGCCCTGGCCACTGCCCCCTATGTACATTCGTATGGGTACATTCCCGTATTCTACATTTCTATTGTAGAACTGGCTTTCGCAGAACACTGCGCAACTTCTTTAACAGAACGTCTTTTGGATGCCTTCTTAAGAGCATTCAAAAATTGAAGCCTGTATACTATCCGTAAAAGAATATAAAGAACTCGACTCAAAGCAAATTTTACTCGGATGTTTTCGTAAAAATTATCCCTGCAATAACATATGTAGGTTAGATTAGGTTAATAGGCTGATATCTCGTCAAAGCTCGAAAAACGTCATTTGGACAGCTAGAGACGCTTTTTTGTCTCCTAGGTTTTTTCCATACCCGCGCCGCTTATCGGCAAACCGCCTAGAGGTTTCCGCAGATTTATAATGCCAATTCGCCGCGTCCGTTAAAAATATGCCAACTGAGATGCTTCATTCTTACAATACGCTAATGAACATCGTATATCAGACTTTAGAAATATTTGAGCGAGCATCACACGTCGTTTACAGAGGGCCAATTTATACTATACTTGACTGTATTCCAGTGAATAAGACTTTGGAAATGCTAAATGTAACAGAAGAGCTTGAGTTTTCTAGAGGAACCAAAGTGACTTTTAACAAATGGAGTAGATTGACGACTTTATTGCACTGACTTGACCCGGGTATACCCAACATATGTCTGACGTTGAAATAATTTCCATTAGTCGAGGATTTCAGATAAATCGAAATCTGTTTAACCATTAAGATTTGTTCCTTTATTGGTTTTGACAACAAAGACGTTAAAAATGCTAACTAAACTTAGACTAAACTTTGTACATCTCGCGATCATGTACCGATAAAATTCAAATTATTTCCAGGCTATGGACATATATCACCGCGGACGGACTGGGGTAAAGTTACAACCATTTTCTATGCCATTGTGGGCATACCACTTATGTTGCTATGTCTGTCCAATATTGGAGATGTAATGGCCACTTCTTTTAGGTAGGTACTCAGTTATTATACACTTTAACAACAATAACATACAAAATTGGGGTTTAATGTTCCACAAAGATTCATATATTGGCGAGTTTGTTGCTATGTTTGCACACGCGCTGCGCGACGCCCACGCCGACCACGACAACGTTCTGGACGCGGTCAACGGTATACTTCACGTTCACAGCCGCCACCCGTACGCCGTTCAATGCGGCTCACCCAGCGCTCGATGGCTGATTCGGGTTTCGGCAATTCTGCTGGGGTACCACATGCATACTCCGATCCGGATTTGCGTTCTGGACGATATGATTACGAAGGCGGACGTAATAGCGGACGACGACCACATTACAGCAGCCACTCACAACGCAGCCGCCAGTTACCACCTTATCAATATGACCAGCAGTATTACGATGAGGGTCCACGGCAGACACAAACTCTTAATCGTGGCTCAAGGTTCGGACGCAGCCTGCGTAATCGCGAAAGCATGCGCGGTCGACACACGGTTGAGCGTGAGCGTTACCTTGGGCATCCCAAACAGCGACCAGACTCCTTTGAAGATCTCAACGCGCCACAAGCAAAGCGCTCACACAGCATGCGATCGGTGCGCGGATCAAGCGCACGCCGCGACATTGGTCCAACACCGCACTCGTTACGACATGACGCACGTGAAGCACATGAATTACGCGAGGCGCCGCCACGCGAAACGAGAGAAATGCGCGAAATCAATAGAATGAATCCGCGCACCATGCAACGCGGTCGTTCAGTGCCGCATGCGCCACCTGCGGCACGCGCGAAATCCGTAGATCCGCGCATGCACTACGACGACGCCGTCGATGAGGAAGTTGTGCGCAAGACGCCCATCATTCCCAATCGCTATGCAATTGATGAACTCGACCATTATCGCGATCACCATCGCGAGCCTCGCGGCAAGCACATGCCGCGCAGTCAGTCAATGCCGCGCTCGGCGCTGCAAAAAAATGGTTATAACAAAGATCAACGTAGTAACGGTGTTAGTTCGTATCATTCGCATCAGAATCAGCCGCGTCACGCATCTCCGCAGCCACCACATCGCCAACACTCCGGACATCACTCGCATTATGGCGATCGCTTGGAATTGCCCGAGTTCACTCACCCTCAAATGAACCACACAAAACGCGGTCGCTCACCGGCGCCCATCGATGATTACGACGATGAATACGATGATTACTATTTAGATGATCGTGATGTATACTATGATGACTACGACAATCGAGAGATGGCGTATCAACCCAGACATAGAGATCGGCGGTATCGTAGAGAACGTCCGGGTAAGATGAGTTAAATTTTATAATGTATAGAGTTTGTCTCCAGGAGTCTGGTCTTGATATATTTCAATATTAAACTGCTATTATAGAACGCTTGCCGCCTTCACCGCGCATCATGTCTCCCATGGGCTTCCCGGTAAAGCGTCAGGTACGTCCCCGCTACAGCTATGATTACGATGACGACTCGAACTATGGTGATGATTGGAGTGACTACTACGGTGATATATCGCCAAAGGATCGCCCAGTGCCGATCTGGCTTTGTGTATTTTTGGTCATCAGCTATATTTTGGGTGGCGCGGTACTTTTTGCTTACTGGGAGAAATGGTCGTTTCTGGACTCTGCCTATTTCTGTTTCATAACTTTAACCACAATCGGTATGTTGTATGTTTTAATTATATTTCTTAAATTAATTAATTATTATGAATTAAATTGGTATTTAACTAGTAAGAAAGGGCTAAGTTCGGGTGCAACCGAACATTTTATACTCTTGAAACTAGCAGGAGTCAAAGGCAGGAAATATCTTAAGGTGTAAAACGTCAACCAGAGGACCGAAACCCAAATTATTTTATATACATCTACTATGTATAGGTTAGATGGTCACTTCTCTAAAGGAGGCTGCACTCCGGAGCAGCTGATCTGCTGCTACCCTAATGGCTGCAACCTCGGCTTGGAAGACACTGCAATAGACAGGTAGTCTGAAACCGGAGTTGGTAGAGTGCGCTTAAGTGCAATGGTTGGAGTGGACATTAGTGCACCACACATGCTCGAGTTTCTTTGCAAATGTGGTCTTTTCTAGAGCCGTTCACAACATAAAGATTCCACAGAACATAATGGGCTTGACTATGGCGTCATAGAGCCAGATGAGCACTTTCGGTGAGAGACCAAATATTTTGTCAATGGCTCCTCTTCAGCAGTATAGGGCAATCGATGACTTTTTGCTCTCTCTTCGATATTCGGCTTTCATAAAAGCTTGAAGCAGCTGAAGAATTCGGCTCTCCCGTTCACCACGTCGGTGGTGACCAATGCGTCCACCCCCGGTGCGCGTGGGAGTATTCGTTGGAGCCTCTTGCGGTACCCTTCCCAGTTTGTATTCCTAGGATTTCTAAGACTTTCTAGCCGGACATTCTGCGACTAGATTGAACACGATATACCTCTGATCAGAAAAGGAGTGGTCATCAAGGATCCTCCAGTTTGAGATCAGTGAGGTAATCCCGTTCGAGGCCAGGGTGAGGTCAAGAACCTCCTCCGTGCCTGCAGTCACGAATGTAGGAGAGTTTCCCCTAATTAAATATATTAAATGAAGTTTTTCGCTAACAATGAAATCAAAGCAAAATTTAACAACAAAAAACAATATATAAGTATTAACTAAATTAAAAAAAAAATAAAATAAAATTAAGTTTAAGTATTAATTTTAAAATATTAAATTAATTTGCAGGTTTTGGCGACTTCGTGCCCGCTAAGGGTGTGAAAGACGAATCGGAGCAGTCCATCGCTTACTGTTCGCTATATTTGCTCTTCGGCATAGCGCTTCTGGCGATGAGCTTCAACCTGGTGCAAGAGGAGTTCATTTGCAACGTCAAAGAGGTGGCGCGACGCTTGGGAATTTTAAAGGATGAAGAAGACGACGATTAAAGTGTGACGAGAAATTGTTTATTTTTATTTTGATTTTTCGTTTTTGTTTTACAAATCAGCAAAGCAGATACAAAAGCACAAGCAAAATATTTACACACAAATAACGGTTAGAAAGTGAAGCAATTTTAAATTGTATACATTTAAAAATAAACATACAACAAAGTAAGAGGCAGATATTACTAAAATAAAAAGAAATAAATTTGAATTGAATTTTACAAATACATTCAATGGCGACAATAAACGAACGGACACAACGAAGGTACCGGTGCAGATTGATACTACTCATTTTACTCCTCATATAATTATATAGTATAGTATTGATATTTATTATATTTAACTTTTAGAAAGCTGTATTTAATGCAACAAATTTTTATTGTAAATTTTTGTTGTAATTGCATGCGAGTTCAATAAATTTCGAAATTCATAGCAGTGACTTATGCATTCGCGCCTCACTTTTGTCGTTTTCAATTAGATGCATGCTTTCGGGTGACTGTTAAGAGTGCCGTTATTCATAATTAAGTAGCGCAAACTGCAGTTAAGCATACCTTCAGCGTGAAGTACAAGCATTTGATTTTTAGGTTTTAAATAAATATACAGTTAAATAATGTAAACCGCAAGAACGGGAATACAATCGAAGCGTTGCAGATAGCTTTTACTTAGGACAAGTTCTCCTTGTTAGCCTGCAAATAAGGAGAAAGGCAATCAGCAAGACAGTTCTTTCGAATTTTGTTAAAAAAATCACTCACTCTTGAAGTTGGTGCTGATGAATTGTGGGCTGGCGACGGTTTGCGTGGCGAACTGCCGCTAGACAATGAGTTGCTGTTGCGCAACTGCTTTTTCGATAAGATGGCATTTAATTTTTTGTTTGCGGCATTATTTGGTTGCGGCGTGACTACATTTGTTAGATCAATTGGTGTTGAGTTGAGTAGCATTTCCGCTTGTGAAATTTCCTGCACAGAATTTTTCAACTCATGCTCATCCTCGCTGCCCTGTAATTACAACAAGAGTGATAAATATACAAATATTAGAAATAAAATCCAAATATACTAATAATGACAACATACCTCATCAATAGGCGCCGTTGTGTCCAAATCGGACCACTCGTTCTCTTGACGAAAACGTTTCACGATGTCAATGTGTGGCGATGTGGACGCCAATGAACGAGGATAAACGAAATTGCGCTTTGATGGTGTAGCACCTGCAATATGCAAGGGAAATTTTTATATTTTACGCTGCAAATTCAACTGCAACGTAATTTACCTGTTGGCGCGTACGTCTTAAGCTCACTCTGCTTAAATTTGTCCACATCGTTGACGCAAGTGCCCATCTGCTCTTTATAAGTGTTTGCATAATTCAGTATATTTTGCTGCGATGCGTTGATCAAGCCAGATGTAACGGCCACATGTTGCTTGAAACGTTGTGCATCTTCCGTGAGACTCGCCTTTACATCGTTAGTAGCTTCGTCGAGTTTCGACTCGCCCTCCACACGTGCGCGCTTCACTTCGTCCACATATGTTCCAAGTGTTTTCTGTGTGCACTCCAAATGTGTGGCGGCCGTAGTGGTGAACTCAACGATGCGCACGCAGCCATCTTGTTGCATGCTGCTGAGCTGTTCCTTGAGCGTTGTCTCTGCAGTTGATTGTTGTTCGTTGCATTTCAGTGTTTCGGCAGTTTGCTTTTCGAACTCTTGTTGCGCTGCCACGTTCTCATTGCAACTCTGCTCGCAATGGTTTTGCGCAAATGTTGAGCTTTGTTCTAAGCGTTCGATGGTTGATTGCGTGTTATCTTCTAATTTTACCGTTAGCGTGTTAATGGCGTCAGCGCGTGTTCTTCGGCTCGTGTGGGATTTCTCTTTCAAGGCGTTCAATTTTTCAATGATTTCCTCCATAATTGTACGTTCTTCGGCAGCTGCTGTGCGCTCATTTTCTATTTCGACATGCATTAGTGCCAAATGTTGTATGCTGGTTTCGGAGATCTGTTTATTTTCAGCAATATGTTCCGTTAGTTTTTTGGTATGCGCTTGTAGATTTTGCGATTTTTCTTGTAGATTTTCTACAACGGTTTTACACATCTTTTCGGTGTTTGCCTTTTGTTGCTCTGTGTACCGCACTAAATCTTGTAGTTTCTCTTGCATTTGTGCAATCATTTCGATTTGTTTACTCTCCAGCTCTTTAAACAGATTGGTAAGTTTAATTTTTTGTTCGCTGCCGGCATCGTCAAGCGCTTGTGAGCATTTTTCAATGATGGTGCTTGTGGATGCAAGCGATTCTTTGCATAAATCGTTGACTTTCTGTATTTTCATGCCGCTATCATTTATCAGCTTCTTGTGAGCATTTGAGGTGTTAGCTGTAATAACGATAATATTTAATATTCTAAATTTTTATTACATTTAAACAAATTAAGCTTACCAAATTCTTCTAGAAGCATTTTAGTGCATGAATCTTGTTTCTCTTTCAGAGTGCTTAAACTACTGTCCATTAATTCGAAGTTATCATGCATACGTTCGGCAAAACGTTCACAAGCAGTTTGGATTTTTACATCAACATCTTTTCTGCGCTCAATTGTACTCTATTTATAAAAAAAATTGTTAAACAAAATTGAAGGAAAAAAATATTAAAATTTTACTCACATGCAACTGATGTGTGTCTTTTGTGGCAATGTCGGCAACATCTAAAATTTCCAATGCCTGATTCGTCAGCACTTGCTCGGTTTTCATGTGCGATTGTAACAAAACCTTCTTCTCCTTATAACGTCGTTTGGTGCTATTGAGTATCTACAAATATAGATGGACAAAAAATTTATTTGATTTTGCTTTGCTTATAAAAAAAAATGTGTATATGTATGTAAATTTTATTTACCCGTTTTGTCTGCTGCAATGCGCCTTGCGTCTGATTGAGATTTTGTTCCGTGCGCTTCAACTCTTCGGTTTTCTCCACCAAATTTAAGCTAACCTCAGTAAAGATACGTTCTTTATTTTGTAGCTCATCCTTTAATGCTTTCAAAAGCAACATTTTCTCATTTAATTCTCGATTCTGTGAATCCATTTTCAACGTCATTTCGTTGTATGTGTCCTCCGCTAAGTAAATGCCATTTTTGTCTCTTGCCGCAATTAAATCCCGTTTCAGCTTATCAATCTCCTCGGTGTACTCTTTGAGCACAGTTTTCTTTGTTAGTTTTTGGTTTACTTCTGGTTTATTTTGTATGTTTTTAGCGCGATGTGCGTATTCCAATGTGCTCAATGTCTCCTCAATATCTTTATGGCCAGGTGAGATTGTGGCAATTATGGATGTTTTCGTGCGACCACCTAGTTAATAAATTTAATATTCATAAATGATAAATTCATAATTCGTTATTTTAAAAACTCACCCAACGATTCTTGCAGCAGACGAGTTAGTTTGGATTCTCGGTATGGTATGTGTGGTGTGCGTTCTACTAGAGCAGTGATGACACGTCCCAAAGTCAACAGACTTTGATTTATATTTACGGTTTCCCTAGCACGTATGCCTTTCTCATTACCCGCTTTGGATACGTTTTCACTGCCCGCTAAATCTACTAAATTTAATTTGCCGATTTTCAACATTTCCTCGCCATCTATGCCATTCTCACGTATATGCACCAGAATCGAGAATACTGTGTGCGATCGTGACGATTGCGCATTCATTAATGTTGTAGCTGTTTTTCGTCGTTCTTTACCCTTTTCCAAAAGCTTATATACA
Organism: Bactrocera neohumeralis; assembly: GCF_024586455.1. NCBI lineage: Eukaryota > Metazoa > Arthropoda > Insecta > Diptera > Tephritidae > Bactrocera > Bactrocera neohumeralis. Next base: position 29,087,038 of record NC_065923.1, read on the forward strand.
TCATCTTTGCTATGCACTGGTATCTCTTCCAAGCCTTGTATGATAACTGACCCTTTCTTTGTGCTATCGTCAAAGATACGTATTTTTACACTATCATCTGATGATAGCAAATCGCATAATTCCTCATTATACAATTCCAAATAAGAAATACGCATCGAAAATTCCATTTCCAACATACGTAATTCGTCGAATAGATGACTCAGAGCGCGCGGTATAATACCAATGTCAGAATCCTTAAAAACAAAAAAGTTGCCAATAAGTTTAACTGCATTCTAATGTCTTTTATAATCAGCAGCATCGTTCCAATTAAGTTCAGGTAGAGATTTTAAATAGCCACATTTCAAGGCTATTTATTTTGCCTTTTCAACAAACTGGTTTTTCACCCACATATGCGATTAAGCTGCTAACACAAACCCTTTTCAAAGTCATTAATGCAGAAAATTATACTTACGTCTTCCCAAGACGACTTCAACTCGGCGCATTCAGTGCCCACCATTGTGTGCGTTTTTCCCGTACCAGTTTGTCCATAAGCGAATACAGTACAGTTGTAGCCGGACAATACCTCCTCAATAAGAGGCGCCACAACTGTGCTGTAGACATCTGCTTGGCGTGAATCTGTACCAAATACGCGATCAAATGTAAATTTTTTGGTCAGCTTCGATTCAATTGTATGCCTTGCTACGATTTCACGATGTGAAACCGTTTCAATTACTTCCGCGGATCGTATACATCGTTCTCGTGCATTTAAAGGCCTAAACAGCATATATAAAGTTTAAATGACACATTTGGTTTTTCAGAGGAGGCAAAATGTTTGTTACTTACCTAACGCGCACATAAACTTGAATATTTTGATTCGATATTTTGCGTGGCTGCTGGCTCGATGCATTATTATTTGCACCTGAAGAAGTGTTCATCGCCATGAAATTATTTAATAAAAGTTTAATAAATACACCAAATACAAAGGAAAAAGTTCGCTACAGTTTCGCTGCTATTTACGTATTCCAATCGGCTGAATTCGAAACGACCGTTTGAAATGCTTCGTTCAATTTCGTACAGCTGGCCGAATACAAAGTGCTGCCAATAAACGCAGTGTTGCTTAGAAAAGAAAGTGTTGCCATTAAGCATGCCAATGGGCAAAATATTGAAATTGATTTTAATTAGTTTTGGCATGAATTTAGTTGAATTATTTTGTGTGAACATTGTAAATATAAATAAAGTAAATATTAATATAGGTTCTAGTGTCGTGTCAGTGTAAATATATGATCTTAAAACAAGTTGCGGTCAAAAATATCGTGTTTCATAAAATTTTTCTTTGAATTTTGTTTGCTAATACAGCAATAACAAAAACGTATGTATTTGTGAGGAAGATGGCGGAAGTTATAATTCATTTGGCAGGAACTAGCAGCTGATGAAAATTCTTTTAAATATTGTATATTATCTGATTCAATATCTACTGGATCCATCAAGTTCCATATGTTGATTAGTGTGGTTTGATAAAATACCAAGTCCAATTATAGAAATGCCTTTAAAGAGCTCATAGTTCCATTAAGTTATCGGATGCTCCTTAGCATTATACCTGAGGTTATTGTTTTATAAAATGAATGTGTTCCCGCTAAAAGAGTGGAAGCGGTGGCTCGACGTATGGTTTTTGTAGTGTGTACTTGTCGAAGTAAACCTTCAACCACCACAAATTCAGTACAGTATTTCGAAAGTTTGTGAAAGATTGGAATTGGTTAATTTTCACGTCCCATCAACAAGTATTTCTAATAACAGAAAAAATTGGAACTGAAGGTAAGCCTGATTTACATGTATTTATATACTGACAGGAAATGGATATTTTAAACTTGACTATTTTTTAAACTTTTAAGATCTCAGAAACATATGTAGTATATTCAAGTAATTTTTTTACAGCATTACAGCAAACTTCTGAGGTCCTATTTTACTCAAGGAGCTGAATGAACTAAGAAGAAAAAATCAGTTTATTGAATGTTAAAACTCGGTAATATATTCATACATACATACATATGTATATCTTCAAACGTTCTAAGGATTAAAGAACTCTCTACGGTTAGTATATTTTATATTAAAGTATATTTAATGAGGTTGCGTCGCGCCTTAAAGATGTTGGTAAGCTAGAGTATTATTGCCGAATAGAGATCGGTAACTAAAAACTTGAAGCTGTTAGCTAAATGTAATTAATGTAATAATTTCATTATAATTTCAAAATCTACTTCGTCTGAAAATCCAAAATTCAAGTCCGAATTGTTGCACATTCTTCTACTTTTATTATATGTGTGTATGTATGTATTTCATTCTCACTCAAAAATAAATTTCACTCAAATTATTCCTAAATAACACTCAGTGTCTTTCGGATCGGCTTCTGGCAGTCAAATAAAAAAATAAATAAATAAATAAAAACAAATAAGTTAAGATAAAAAAATATGAAGATATTTAATATTTATTTATTTTTAATGCCTTGACAATTGCATTTTGCCCATTTTGGCAACGTATAACTCAAATTTCAAATATTTTGCTGAGCATGAGAGACACACACATACCTATGTATGCATATACAAATGGTTTCATTTGAGCCATATCTCGCTCACAAAAGTTAGCACCGATCGCCAGCTCCACGCTCCAAGCCAAGTTGTGAGCTCAGCCAAGAGTTTAGTTACTAAAAGTCGTCGGTTTGCGTTAACGTCTTGCGCGGACGATCATGTGTTCGAGTAAATTGTGAAAATTCGTTATTGTCTTTATATTTTTTTTTTTTGTTTTAACCAAATATTAACTCAAAGAAGAAAGCAAAGCATACTTTTCATTACATTGCAGTGCGGACATCCGTAATTCTTAGGAAAATACGAAAAATATAGTGTTTGCAATATTTTGTGCATTTCGCAAGAGTGCAAGTGGAGAAACACGAATGCGACACCACCGGTGACGTTCAAAAAGTCATCAAAAGGCAAAAGCCAAAGCAAGTTTCACGCAAATAGATACACACGTACATAATGCTCTGCATGGATATACTTACATAGTGAATATAAACAAATTCGGTGCATATTTTACTCGCATTGCGGCGTTTTTCTGCTTTAATCGCGTTTTCTGGTGGCAAATGCCATTTGTGCACGACGCTGATCATACTTACATACATACCTACATATAGACTAAAAGTAAGTTAGAGCGAGTTACGAAAAAATTTTCAGTTACTGTGTGAATACTAAAGGTGTTATATGGCTTTTGAACTAATTTAGTGATTGAAACGTGCTTTTTTGGCATTTTGTTATTTCAGTTGGGTAATGGCTTTTAACTGCATAATCGACTATATGGAATTTGAATGAAAGGATAAGGCATATAATAGTTGAAAATGAAAACATTTTTATTTAAGATTCTTGTATACACAATTATTTACATGCATATATTTATATATGCATGTATGTGTAAAGGGTGTTAGAAAATTGCAACAAAACAATAGCCAACTGATATGCCAGAGAAATGTGGCGCGTAGCTATTTTCGCAACAAGAAAAACCTGACGAACAGGTAGTAAACTGCGGCGTATAAAAACAAAAACAAAAACAAAAAGAAAAAAACAGGAAAAAAGAATAAGAATGGTAAATGATAGAGAACAGCGAGTAGCGCGCTGACGTTTGTTAAAATATTTTAGTGGGAACAAGTATGTAGATACACTTCTATATATGTACATACATACATACGTTATGTACATATATGTATGTACCGAAGTCCATTTGTGAATTTATTTATAGCAGATTTTACTATGCGATGGATGCCTACTTGTCAGTTGCTTACTTCACCCAAGAAGAATCTCAGCTTCTTTTATTGTCTTGTGGTTTGGTCTTCGCCCATTGTTTGCACACACACACACCCATGCATACACTCGAATACTTGACGCATGTACATCCACATAATTTATTAACAAGTTCGCTTTAGTTTGTAACTCAAGACTTGCTGTTTTATTGTTATTGTACCTATTTCGTTTTTCGACCGCATTTGTTGTTGTTAACCACATTTATAGACTCTATCAGCGACACATTGACTGTTCGAATTCCAAATAGTCTAACGTACGTATGTATTTGTGTATATAGCCGCTAGATAAGCATTGTATTTGGCCAGCATGAGAAACGTGATCTAGTAATTTGCACAAAACTCTCTACAGCTGAAAAATGAAAACAAATCAGTCTACTCGCACTCCGTCAAGGGGTGCGGTGTAGTTTCACAACACGACTCAAGCGCTTAGAAATCACGTACAAAAGCGGATATAACCATAGAAGTCATAATGTGTTCTTAGCATGAGAATTTGGCAACAATGATGAACAAGTTGCTATTGATTTGTGTATATTTCGGGGAAGTCGGTGGCGGTTTTGCGCATGCGAGTACCTCGGATGAAAGATACAAAGTGACTATTCATGGACCGGCGTCAGTGGGTTGTTTTCAAGCAACAGACCTTTCCGCAAATATAATGATTTAAAAATGCGCCAACAGTTTTCATGTTTCCCGTTATGAGAGGTTCTAAGAAAAGTGACCAGTTATCGCTCCAATTAGTTCTAACTGGTCAGGAGTTTAGTTTGGTCAAAGTTGACCGATTTTCGGTGGTCTACAAAGCCGAACTATACAGAAAATGTGATTTCCTATGATATCCAACCCTAAACTTGGTCAATAATTGGTCATTGCGATTACCCCATTTGAAATCAAATTAACGTTGAGTTCTGTCCGCGAAGAATTCTCACAACCACTTTTATGAAAAATTATTAGTTATTACTCCTACAATCTCTATGTCCTCAGAAGTTCAATCCAACTGCAGTTACTTGAAGCGTTCCAGCCATTTCAGAACGGTTAACGATGTTCCAGGTTGCCGACGGAGGTAGTGCAAATATTATAATACTTGCGAGACAATAACGGTTGGATCAATTACAACTTACGAATCCTTACCTAATATGTTATGTATGACGTTTTCCCTTTAAAATTGTAATCAGAAACACTGAAGAGTCAGTCCGAAATAGAAAGAACGTCTCAAAGTTGATTATAAGTGTAGGTTAGATTAGGCTAAGAGCTCGATCCTAACTGGTATTTCATTAGGACAGCTTAGGACTTCGGTCTGTTGAGGTGCTTAATTCTTCTATATAAGTAATAATAAGATCCTCATAAAATGACAAAGCGCTTTGAGCTTACCAAATGTCTCCTAGTTCGTCGGAGGTATGACTGCTGAAATGTATCACTCTCAATTTAGGAAGAGCTGGACAATGTCGGAGAAAGTACCTGGATCTTTCCACTTCACCTTCTCATATACAACTTTGATATGAATACCTATTGTCTAAAAAGAACTCCTATGAATCCTTTCCCACGACAGTCGGCTCTAAGTAGCCGATACGGAACCGGATTTAGATACGGCCAAGGACTTTCAGCTTGGCACGATGCCTCGAAATTAGTTCAGGAATTCTTCCTGGCGCTACAACAAATACAACTTCTACGAATACCGCAATGTGAAGGTTGCTAAGGGCAAGCAGCTCAGTATATTTCTTGCGTTCTATGGTCAAAATGATCCCTCAGTCCGCATGGAAGCTGGTCATCGACCAACGCCTGCTAAGCGCACGCAAGGTTCATGGGTCCAGTGCTAGGTTTAGTCGAAGATCCAACTTGTTGCCTTTCTGATGTGTGCGGCACAAGATGTCACCTCTTTCTGGCAGTTACCAGCGATTCTGCTATGACCAGACACTTGATAATGAGTACATAGCTTGATGCTATTTCTAGTAAGGACACACATTCGTTGTCTAACTTTGATGTACAACTAGCAAGCTCACTGCTTGTATTGCCGCACGGCAGTCGTAGTGAATGTTCATCTCCCAGAACGAGCCTGTACTTCGGAGCAGTACGTCTACAGCTACTTTAAAAGTAGCCACTTCCGTCTGAAAAACACTACAGTGGTCCGGTAACCTAAAGCTAAGCTTGATGTAGAGCTCCATACAGAAGACTCTTCCTCTAACCCACATTCCTAGCTTCTACCCAACCGTGTAAAGGTGCCCAAGTTTTCTGGGACTCAGTTGAAAAAGGCAAAAAGCTGATTATTACTAAATGAGGTTTCAGACTGGGCGTCTTGGGAAGATTGATATCTTTTTTATATTTAACATAGAAGTAATTAACGCGATCAGCGAATCTAATTTTCTCAAGCTCAAAGCCCTATAATCTCTTGCCTGCAACGGTATTTTTATGGTTACTCAATTTTATTTACTTCAAGATATCCCCAAACCCGAGTTTGGTTCCTTTTGATTTTTTTCAAGTTTGATATAGTCATATTTGGGGTTACTTTTGATTAGGTCATCCCTTACAATCTAAAATGGCTTGACCCACATCCAAATTCACAGATTTGAATTATCTTTCAGCAGAAATCCATAGTAATAAATAAAGATATGCAAATATTTGCCAAGAACCAAAAGAGAAATCTGTCCAAAATTGAGAAAAAAATAACATAGTTAGTAAAATACAATAACAACAAAATACATATTAATTAAGTATGAAAATGAACAAAGGAACTATAAATATAAGTATACATTTAAATATTTCGATCAAGAGAAATGAAAAGCGACTAAAAAAGAAGAAGGGAGAAATGGCAAGCAAGCAAAACGAATGCTTATATTTTGGTTTAGACAAGGTTTGGCAATTTCTTTTTTCGCTTCTACTTTTTCTGTTTGACCATTATGAGCGGAATCCGGTAGAGCACATCCGCACCAGTCGTTTTCTTTGGTGTAATCAAAAATATTGGTATACCCTACATGTTATAATTGCACTGTTGAGATATTGAGTGATAACTCCTACTTTGATTTGTGGATTTTGTAAATATTTAATAATATGTTTTATGATTATGACTTGAGTTATGAACTTTTGATAACACAATAGTAAAAGATCCTCGGATGATCTCGAATAAGACGACGATACTTTTCTGAGCTATTATTATTCGGAATTGTCACCTATTTTTATCACACCAGTAAATCATCTATCGGTTCCTTATAAGTACTAATATTATATCTTCTGGTGAGCCATGTAATCTCGACATTTCTTCTTTTAAAATTTGTTAATTTAAGTAAACTGAGTTACATTTGGTAGCAGATTTTCTACATTCAGGTGTAGTATCTTGTGAATCTATTTTTGATATATTTTTGGGAGAAAAAGTGAATATTCTGGTTATACTGTGAACCATCTGATCTCGACATTTCCTCATTTAAATTTGTTAATTTAAGTAAACTGGATAACATTTGGTAACAGAATTTCTATATTTTGGTGTAGTATCTTGCGAATCTAATTTTTGAGTTTTTGGCCGTTTTTCCCGGTTTTTTGGAAAGGCTGGAGTGGAAAGAGTTAATAAATTAATTTTCTGTTTCGTTCCATCATATTTTTGTCGGCAATTATATTTGAAACTAAAAACTAAACACCCCGCCTGAAGGGTATTATTCGAACCATTCTTCATTTCGCTTGCATGATTTTACTTCTTGTTTCTTCCTGCATTTTCCATTTACTACATTTGGGGCAATATGATCCACATTTCAACATATTTGTGAGCGCTTGAAATTCAAGCCAAAACATTGAAGAAATGCGAACTTCAGTTAACCATGAGTTCATTTGCCCATAAGTGGTGGTAGCGATGAGAATGGACGAACAACTAGTAAACTATTTTCGCGCCACTTACCACAACAACAACTCCAGCAAATAACTTACAATTCATTTTATACTTCGTAGCATGAAACGCGTACTTCAATTGCCACTGCGCATGCGCCGCTTCCTCAACCGCTGCTTGCCGCTGTTAACTCAAGCGTTTGGCGCCACGCTGCATCAACGCGCGAGGGAAATAAATACTAGAAAAAAACCAACTCTTTAAGTGCTTATAAATACCGTCTTATAATAATGTTGCGCTTTGTTTTACTCTTGTAACATTTTATTTGCTGTTATTGTTATTCTGGTAGTCGGTGGGCCGGCTGGCTGGCTGGTTGCTTACAAATGCAGCGTCAAGTCGCCGCGCGTCGTTGGTGGTGTCTTAGATACGGCAAATAATTAAGTGCCATCATAAAAACATTAAAGACACTTTTGTAACGGAAGCTTAGCGAGTTCACACGCTCAGTACGGCTAATTGTTGGGCTACGTGCTGCGTGTGACGCGCTCGAGGTGTGGACTTATAAAAAGTTGTAGACGATGACAGTGAAACAAAGCATTTTGATGGCGGCGTGATTTAAGGTTATTTGGTTGCTGAAAAATACAATTTAATTCTGTGTAGATGTGTCTTTGTAGCTTTGTTGTCTGAATTTTTGTCCACAAGTTGTGAAAATGTTGGGTCTTCTGCATTCTTTTAATACTTTAGCAATCTAGAAAACTATATACCGCTCTACCAAAGCATAACTCACTAAGCTTTTAGTTTGTTCTACAAAACCGGAGCTTTCACCATGCTCTTCAAAACCGTAACAAACCGTTTTGGTGAGCTTTCATGTTGCTTTACCAAATCGTGGCAAACATAAAAAGCTTTCATTCAATTCAGAATGAAATGAGCTTTCAGCTACTTTTACCAAAGTATAACTCACTAAGCTTTTAGTTTGTTATACAAAAACAGAGTTTTCACCAAGCTCGAAAAATCTGGACAAACTGTTTTGGTGAACTTTCTTGTTGCTTTAAAGAATCGACACAAACTTACAAAGCTTTCATCTCATTTTGTAAAAGTAACAAATTGTGACTCACTGTGTTTTCAGCTACTTTTACCAAAGTATTCAGCTTTAAGTTTCTTGTACAAAAATGGAGCTTTCACCATACTCTACAAAATCGTAACAAACTTTTTTGATGAGCTTTTGTGTTGCTTTACAAAATCGTGGTAGACATAAAAAGCTTTCATCTCATTTTGTAAAAGCAGCAAACTGTGACTCATTGAGCTTTTAGCTACTTCTACAAAATATAACTAAATGGCTTTCAGAGTTTTCTTCCCATTTAGAAAAAACTCAGCTCTTTCAACAAAAACATACCCTATTGGCTAACTATGCTTTCAACCCACTTTATAAAAGCTTAATACACTGACTTACTGAGCTTTCAGCTTATTTTAAAAAAAACATTACTAAATGCCCACTGAGATTTCAACCCATTTTGCAAAGCTTTCAACTTCTTCTAAAAAATGCTATATGAGCTTTCGTGCCATTTTGCAAAAGCTTTCAGCGTCTTCTAATACAGCATAACTAAGTGACTAAATGAATGGAGTTTTCATCCCAATTTGCAAAAGCTTTCCGTTTCTTCTACAAAAGCATAACAAAGTTGCTCATAGAGCTTTCAACTTTCTCTACTAAAGTATATTAAACTCAACAAGCTTTCATGCTATTTTGTAAAAGTTTTGAGCTTTTCAAAGCTGGTTCACAAAGCTTTTACCTCGCTCTATTGGAATATATTCTTCTATAAATCATAAAAGGAAAACTGTGATAAAGAGACGGCCAATCGGAAGGGTTTTTTTTATAGATAGATTCCCTCAAGACTTGAGAGTTTTTTTAACCATCAAATGTTTTTATGAAATCAGAAATTCATCCGAGACTCCATTTATATTAACTTCAGAATATTATTGTCATAAAAATGAGGAGAAGGTCAAAGCATATGAATGTGTATACTATATAGAAAGGAAATATATCCAACATGTTATAATATAATATAAAGTTAAGATTGCCGATGAAGTCCATTATAACATCTGTCTGTCTGTTCAAAAGAATGTGGTCTCATATAAGTTATCCATTAATTAGATTTGTGAGGAATTTGTTTTACAAATGTTTTTGGTTTTACTATAAAAACGTCAATAAAAATCAATCCCACTTCATTTGCTGCCTTTTTACAGAATTAGTAAAAACATCAAATTCAATTACAGCCACCCAGCTAAAGACCTTGTACAACTCTGCTTTTAGCGAGTTAATAAAAAAGTTTAATTTGGAACTAATCCACTTTGGCTCACCAAATTAACCACCGACTACTAACGAAAGACATTTATGTTACTTGCTGCTGTCTAATATAGACTAATTAATGTTTTAACATATCAAATTGCACTCAAATCTAAAATAACACCAACACACTTGCAATAGTACACATACATATCAGAGTATATATTTTCTTATACAATATAATATCACATTCCACTTGGTTGTTATGTAATTACGAGCACATTTGTGCCAAATACAGTTGCATTTTGTGTTTTGCTCTCCATTTTGCAACTTAAGCAGATCCAATTACCGACAAAGTGAAGTTTTTATGAAAATTAAGCAATAAAAATGTGAATTAAACAGACATTTTTTGCTAATTAACTGAAGCACAAAAAAATAATATTTATGTATTTCAAGGCAGAGGACTTCTGAAATTATAGTTATCAAGAGTTATCACAAGTGTTAAAAAATCCGTAGACATTTACAGTTTTGTGATATGATAAATATACTTATTTGAGGGGTTACATGGGTTTCCTCGGGTAAAAAACAGTCTTTTTCAACAATTTTTTTCTCATATATTTTATTAGAATTTTTTATTGTTACAAAGATACACTATTAACAAAATACTTTTAAAATTATTGAAAAAAAAATTTTAAACTCAAGCCCGCGTTGGCAGGATGACTCCTTACAGGATCATCTACAGTGAAAAAATACGTATTCTAGTTGAAACCTTAACTCAGAACTTGGACGAAAAAAAAACTGGAAATAGGAACGAACTTCAAAAACACAGTTTCGAGAAAAACGCGTTTAAAAACGGCGCTCTTAGCCTAGCCAACGCTTCGAGAGCTCAAGTTCTTAAGGCTATATCGAAACTATTACTCGGATCAACTTGAAAATTTAGGACAATATTCCAGAGGTATTGTAGAATTTAATAAGATAATAAACATTTTTATACCCTGAACAGGGTATATTAAGTTTGTCACGATGTTTGTAACACCCAGAAAGATGCGTCGGAGACCCTATAAAGTATATATATAAATGATCAGTATGTTGAGCTGAGTCGATTTAACCATGTCCGTCTGTCTGTCTGTCTGTCCGTCCGTCCGTCCGTCCGTTTTAAGATATCCTTTTGCAATTTTGCAAACGTCATTTTCTCTTCAAGAAGCTGCTCATTTGTCGGAACGGCCGATATCGGACCACTATAACATATAGCTGCCATATAAACTGAACGATCGGAATCAAGTTCTTGTATGGAAAACTTTCACATTTGATAATGTATCTTCAAAATTTGGTATAGATTATTTTCTAAGGCAACAATGTAATCTCCGAAGAAATTGTTCAGATCGATTAACTATAGCATATAGCTTCCATACAAACTGAACACATAGTTCTTGTAAGAAATGCACCTTTGACATATTATCTTCAGCAAATTTGAAGTTAACGTTTTTTCTTGTTTGAACTAAACTATGCCAATGTCGTCGTATATCTCGTACCGGCCATCGTTCCATCCGCGGTTTGCCAATGTGCAAAGAACCATAAATCTTCCGCAGAAACTTTCTCTCGAAATTTGTAACGGCGACTTATCAGATGTTGTCATCGTCCATGCCTCTGCACCATATAGCAGGACGGAGATGATGGGTAACTTGTAGAAGTTAGGCTTTGTTCGTCGAGAGAGGATTTTGCTTCTCAATTGCCTATTCAGTCCGAAGTAGCACATGGTTGGCAAGAGTTATTTGAATTCGAATTTAACATTGTTGTTGGTGTTAATACTGTTTCCAAGATAAACGAAATTATCTACGACTTCAAAGTTATGTCTGTCAACAGTGACGTGAGTGCCAAGTCGCGAATGCGACGACTGTTTGTTTGATGACAAGGAGATGTTTCGTCTAGCACTTCACTACCAGACCCATTTGTTTCGCTTCCTTATCCATTCCGGAGAAAGCAGAACTAACGGCGCGGTTGTTAAGGCCAGCAGCTGTACACTCTTCTAGAAGATTGTATCTTCTCTATTTAGCTCTGCAGCACGAATTATTTTTTCCAAGAGTAGATTGAAGAACTTGCACTAAAGGAAGTCGCCTTGTCTGAAATCTCGTTCCGTTCGATGCGAACGGCTCGGAGACGTCCTTCTCGATCCTGCTTTTGGTCGTAGCAACTCGGGCTGACATATGGAACGCGTACAAAATACAGCTTGTTCAAGAACTAAAGCCGCTCGGTGTTCCCAAGCGACATCGTTTCACTCTATGGGCTCTTGAAAAGCTCCAAGAAGATCCAATGGTTTCGAGCCGAATTTTCTTCAGCGATGAGTCCTATTTCTGACTCAATGAGTATGTAAATAAGTAAAATTGCCGTATTTGGGACGAAGAGCAACATAAAGAGATTCAAAAGTTGCCATTTCATCCAGAAAAACAACGGTTTGATGTGGTTTGTGGGCCGTTAGAATCATAGACCTTTTCCTGTGGAGATATGTAAAGTCGAAAGTCTATGCAGACGATTCCGCTTCGATTCAGGGCTTGGAACAAAACATCACGCCTGTCATTCGCCAGTTACAGGCCAAATGCTCAAGTAATTAATCGAAAATCGGATTTAACGGATGGACCATCTGAGACGTAGCCACGACCAAAATATTTGAAAGAAAGTTTCTGTGTTTTTTCTTTAAAAAAGTGGTGAACTTCGAAATGGATCACCCCTTATATCCATTTAATTGATCTCCAATGAAATTGTTCAGATCGGAGCATAATACTCTTATATAAACTCAATGATTGGAATCAAGATAAAGATATTTATATACTCCTTTATGCTATAAAAAATGCACCTGTGAATGGTATTATAGGTTCAGTACAACCGAAGTTAACAGGTTTTCTCGTTGCGTACAAAGTTTTGATCGTTGCAGGTTGCAAGGGTATAAACTGTTCGGTTACTCCTGAATTTAACCCTTCTTTACTTGTTTATATAGAAAACAACCTGTTTATATTTTTTCTCATATAAATAATTTAAAATTTTCCATAAATCTTTATAATCCATACAAGTCATAAAACACAAAATACCACCAAATTCATACTCGTTTATTATTTCATATTCCGTTACTCCCAACATTCTTGCATAATTCGCATGCAAAAGCCAGTCGCCATTCTGCGGTGAGTCACTTTCGTAGATCAAGTGGCGCATATCTGGTGCCCGCAAGAGTGCAAATTATGCAAACCGCTACAAGCGGGCGGCAAATTATGCTCCTACATAGTACATATGTATGTTTATATATGTATACATATAAACAGTTAAGCATATTTTACTACTCTGTGAGAAAGCAGCTGTAATTACAATTTCATTAAAAATCAAATTACCAGTCATTGAAGCAATTACTTCCTCAATACTTTGCATGCAAACACTCAACTACTAGCGTAATCGGAATTTTCGTAAAGTTTACCGATTGTTGCCTTACTGCCTACAAATCTATGAGTGTGCGCACAAGCTTGCCAGACGAGTTTCGCAGCGTTCGCAGCGAATTCATGGCGCAAATTCATTTGTCATCATTTCTTGTTTTACTAAGGCATTTCTACTCACTTACTAAAGTACTAAGTACGCTTATGAATTTTGATTTTGTCCAGCATAACCGGACCACAGCGATCATCCGTCAATTTATGTCGTTATTGTTGTTGCTGCTGATCGTGCCATAAAATAACAGCATTTATTATTAGCCAACGCCAGGCGGCGTCAGTGGCATCCCACAATGTGGCGCAACAATTGCTGATTGCAATTTTTTCCCGATCGACGATCAATTTTTTCCCGATCAAGGCGATAGTTGTGTGTATATATGTATATATAGTGCGCCGTTACTTGGCTGCGTTTCGCTTGATTGGCGACTGATCGATCGGCAGCCGTGTGTTTTGCTCGTTGGATCACTCAAGGCGCGGTGTTGCTCGATAACTGGTTGATCGAATGTCTGATGAGTTAGCTGACTAGTTGGCTGCTGATTAAATTTGTCTGGCTATTTGTCTCGTCATTGCGTCGGAGAGGCTGTTGTGTCTGGTCAGTCGGCCTGCGTCTGGTTGGGTGTGCAATTTCTGCGATGTTTTTGCGATGAAAGCTGTTTGCTGGTTAAAAGTTGATTGTCTCCAAACTGTAATGATGATTGCACTGAAAGCATTTTGTTGTCATAAAAACGTGTAAAAGCTGGGTAAATAGTAATTTCGCCTCGTCAAAGCAAAGCAAAGCATAACGCATAAGTGCTTGTAAACATCGTAATTTTTTAACATTAAAAGCTGCGAATGCAAAATGTAATGACACTTAAAAAAGTATTGTAAAAATTTCATATTAAAAAGCAATTTTTCTTCTAAATAAAAGTTATGTGTCAGGCAAATTTCAAAAATTAATATTTTAAGTTATTTTTTTTTTTAATACAACTTTTTTGGTTAGGAGTTGGGTCAGTTGGCAACTTTCAAAATTAAATCTATGAAGAAAAGAAAAGGGACTTTAAGCCAAATTATTATTTTTATTTTTTTTTAATCCTTGACTGGCCCAACCCTTTAAAAAATGTGAGTCGGAATAAGTAACGAGTTTTTCAATATTGTCGCTACAAAAGTAGACCAATAGGGCCTGTAAACGACGCCATATTTTTTCCGCTCTTTTGACATTTCTCTTCTGTAAGGTTTGCTATTTCATCGTAGAAATGTATATGTACGATCCAACAACGAGTTGAAATTATTAAAATTCCCTACCGAATTTAGACGTCGTTGTGGCGAATTTTGCGAAAAGATCTTGGCCTACATCCTTACAAGATCAAATTGACGTAAGAATTGAAGACGCTTGTCGTATGTTCGTGAATTGGGATGAGCAAGAACTTGAAAATGATCCGGACTATCACGATGAGGCGGAAAGGGGTATTATAGCTTCGGTGCAACCGAATTTTATTCTCTTGGTTTTATTATTTTTTAAATATTTTAAGAAATAGATGTTATAAATAAATATTTTCTGAAGTTACCATTCGATTCATGATCGAAACTTTCTTTTTTGCTTATTATTTGACATCGCGTATCAGGGAGCGTTGATTGAACCATCAGCAGCAGCCGCATAATTGTATAAATGTGTTGAAATGCGTCGAGACGCCTTTTTGTTGTGTTTACGCCATATGAGAAACTCACAGCAATTGTTTACATTACTCTTTGTGGAGTTATAAAAGCTTTACTGTAAAGCTTCCACAATTTAAACCATTGTAAAAGGAGTATAAGCTTTCTCAATTTCACTGAAATTAAATATTATGTATTATAATATTATAAACTCGATTTTATTGGACGTGTGTAGATCCCATAATGGGTTGTGGGTTTAGCTTAGGCTGGAAGCCATATCCAAAGTTAAAGCACAATTGCACCTAGTGAAATTGTTGGCTTCAGCTTTCTTTTGTTCAAGAATTGTATTTCGAACCACACAAAATCTACTGGATCAGTTCTATAGATTCCATATGTTGGTGTCCATTCTTTGTGTATCAAAGACAAATGATTTAGTTTTTTAGAGAGATTCATATTGATTTAATTATAACTGCCAATAATCCTTTAACATGGGTTGGAACTACAATCAGATATTGAAAAACATGTCAGAAGAAAGTCACAGCAGAGTTTAGCATTCAAGGAATAAAAGCTAAATAAATATCTTTACTATCGAAAGTAGAATTCTTAAAAGAGTTGCCAAACCTTTTCAGAAAATTATAGCGAAGAAAGTAGTCTTAAATCATATTAATTCGCCGGATTTTAAGAGAAATTACGATAGAAGCTTCCAACTATTAAATAAATTAAGCGATTCAAGAACCAATTCGTTATTTTAAAAAGCGTTTTAAAAGCTTAAGAAAGGGTTGCGTACTTCGATTTAAAAAAGGTTAACGGCTTTTTTTAAACTCTTCTTCAATACTCTTCTTAAAAAGAAAGCGTGTGAGCTTTTTTAAGTCGAAGCATTTTTCTCTTCTTAGAAAGAAAGTTTGTCAGCTTTTTTGAATCGAAGCATTTTTCTCTTCATTAAAACTTTTCTTAAAAAGAAAGCTTTCGAGCTTTTTTGAATCGAAGTATTTTTTTCTTCTTAAAAACTCTTTTTAAAGAGAAAGCTTCTGAGCTTTTTTAAATCGAAGCATTTTGCTCTTCTTTAAAACTCTTCTTAAAAAGAAAGCTTGCGAGCTTTTTTGAAACGAAACATTTTTATCTTCATAAAACTCTTCTAAAAAAGAAAGCTTGTGAGCTTTTTTGAATCGAAGCATTTTTTTCTTCTTTAAAACTCTTCTTAAAAAGAAAGCTTGCGAGCTTTTTCGAATCGCAGCATTTTTCTTCTTAAAAACTCTTTTTAAAAATAAAGGTTGTAAGCTTTTTTAACTTGAAGTATCTTTCCATTTTGCAACTGTGAAAGCTTTCACTTGAAAACACTCGCATTAATACTCAAACTTTATTGGTTCCATTCAACGCGGTTTGACTGTAAAAAGTAAGTACAATGTATGTAAAGAAGAAAAATAATGAAAGTTGATTTAATAAAAGTATGACACAGCAATAAGTGTAAAAGCTCACAACCTCGCAATTGGAAGAGTCGCGGAGACAGTGGCAGCTGAAGTGGCCACATCCGCTGCAAATAAGCGCTGCCACACATCTGACGCCTGTTTAATGGCCAACGATGGAAATAGAAATAAAAAAGCATAATTTTCACTTAAAGTACATTTGCAGTTGAAAAGTCGCTGAGAGAAGCGAAGTGAAACACAAAAAAAACATAGAAAGGAAGTAAGTGCTTGTCGGTGAAAGAATAGTAAAGTATTTAAAGTCTTAAGCGAGTACGAAATTAGTTGAGAAGTGCACTTTTTAAGCCACAAAATATTGGTGAAAAGCATTCATGGGCGATGCACCAACAAAGTAGAAGGGTAAAAGCTTTCATATGCAAGTATGTTTACCTACAAATATGTATGTATGTTTGCACACATATCTGTTGGTAGTTCAGTATGAGCGTACATATGTAAAAATTGGGTCAAGTGAGCTCCCTTTCCTTTTTTGTTGATGCAATTTCAGCTTTTACTCCGCCAATGCTAACAACTCATGTACAAATATTTATGTGTTTGTGCTTGTGGTTGTGTGCTAAATGCCAATATAAATAATGTGCATACATATGAAGATGCTTGCATGGTTTTATATATATAGACCTGTGTATGCGTACGTGAAAATAGTGAAAACAAAATGCAGCAAAATGCATTTTAGCATCGTTTGCAATAAGCAGCCTCATTTATTGCTTCGCTGCGATTTGTTTTCTTACTTAAATATTTATAAAAGAAAAACGTTGCTAAATGCCAATCAAATGCTGTATATATGTACATATATATGTATGTATATATAATGTGTTTTAAGAAATTGCCAAATTTTAAGATTTTACGTTTGTTTCTCAAAATTTTTATTTTTAACAGTTTTATTCGTATCTATACTATAGTGCAAATGTAAATATTAAATTAAATATTTTTTATCAGAAAAAAAATATTTCAAGTATATATTTATTTTTTGCAGAAACATGTTTTTGGAAAATGGGTTTGTTTTGTGTCAAAATTTTTTTTTGTTAAAAATTAAAAAAAAAAATATACATATATGGCAAGTAATATTCACATTCGATAATTACAAGCATAAATACAATTTTAGCTTTTAGCTAGAAAAAAATTATTTAAAATCAAATATTTTTCTCCTAAAATACAAGTAGTTTTTTTTTTTTTTCAAATAATTTTTTTTTTTCAAATGTGAATTTTCATGTCAATATCTATAATATTTTTTTCCATTCTTATATCTAGAAGTCCAACTGTGTATGTATGTAGGTTACCATGAGAAACTCAATTAATAATATTCAAAAATATATTAAAACTAAAATGCGGGTATTTTTGAAGCAATGTACTCGCTTATACAACAACAGCAGTAAGCCATAGTGATTGTCCAATCAGCCGCCATTCGAAGCCCATACACACCTTTTGTCATTATTATTATTTTTAACTCGACTGCATCACTATTTAGAAGAGTGGAAATGTCAAAAGTTTGCAAGACAAATGTAACAAAACAAATTCAATGATGTGGGAATATACACACATACAACTATATTGGTGCTTGCAGAAGCGTAGCTAAAGAGGTGTTTCGCATATATACCTTTGAATATAATATATTGTAGTGACTTGAGTAATATTTGGCTATTATTTAGACTAACTCAATCAATTTTGGTGTCAAAGTAATATTTATGACATGATACTACATATATGCTAAGTATTATCTGATGAGTGAGCTCAGTCTAAGAAAACTCACAAGTACCTGAAATTTTTATAATAAAGACATGTTTTGTTTTTATTAAAATATTTATTTTCACATGTACACGGAAGTTGCTCTAACTATCTCCATTATCACAGATGAGATGGCAGGGGCCACTTTTTACTCAGCAAGATTATAGTCCATTCTACCAAACTAAACCATTCTCTACAAAAAAATCTTTTTTTCCTGTGTTAATATTTTGGGTAAATATTCGTCCTTTATGTTGAGCATTTAAAGAGATACCTACACAGATCTAAGCTATTTCGAGGTTTTTTCGAATTTAAAGCTCTTTGAGTATTATTAGTGGCATTTAAAAATTTGAGACGTGGTAAGCCGAATATGCTTTTTTTTCAAATTTTATTCGGAGTTTGGTATGTTAAGACTTTTTTCTAATCATTCATTTGCGGTTATGGGTTTTGTGGAATAATTGTTTAGATTCAATCACCCGACAGAAGTTATTCTTTATATCAAATTAACTGAGCTTCTTGGTAATAAGTAAAATATATGTAAGAATAATGAGGCCGACTCTCCATACTTACAACAATAAATGTTCAAGTTCCAAATTTAGATTTTCATATGAAAAATAATTTTCTGTACTAAAATGCAAAGATGAAGCATAGTGAAGATTTTTTTTACATCAAATAGAAACATTTAGAGAGAAAGAATTGAAAAAAAAAAATTTTGCAACATCCTAATGTATAAATATGTATGTAAATATATGTAAAAACCTACTTCTTCAAGTATTGTAATAAAACTCTTTCGTATCGACTTCAAAATAGGCTCTTGAACTAATACA
Source organism: Bactrocera neohumeralis (assembly GCF_024586455.1). NCBI lineage: Eukaryota > Metazoa > Arthropoda > Insecta > Diptera > Tephritidae > Bactrocera > Bactrocera neohumeralis. Next base: position 29,106,055 of record NC_065923.1, read on the forward strand.
AGCATGCCAGCATTTAGTTAAAGTTTTCAGATATGAATCAGCTATATTGTCAAACATCCTCTGCTGGACTTCGGAAAAGGTTTAGGTCTTTTGGTATGAGGCCACCCTTGATGCGATTCATACCCAAAAAATTTTTACCGAAATGTGTTGAGTAGATCCATAAGCACAAAATTTCAAAGGAACTCTCTGTTAAATTGGTTCTTTAATGGTAAAGAGACACTGAGAGACTTTTCGTGGCGAAACGAACAGCTGGCAAGCACACACTATTTGACAAATTGGGATCAAACTTTATACGAAACAAGAAAAAACGTTAACTTCGGCTGCACCGAAGCTAATATACCCTTTCTTTTAGTAACTATATGTCCAGTTTATATGGAAGCTATGTGCTATAGTAATCCGATCTGAACAATTTTGTCGGAAATTATGTTATTACCTTAAGTAGTAATTCATGTCAAATTTCGTGAAGATATCACGTCAAATGCGAAAGTTTTCCATACAAGCCTTTGATTCCGATCGTTCGGTTTGTATGGCAACTATATGCTATAGTAAGCCGATCTGAACAATTTCTTCCGATATTACACTATTTCTATGACCAATAACTCACACCAAATTTCGTGAAGATATATCGTCGTATGAGGAAGTTTCCCATGCAAGCATTTGATTCCCATCATTCAGTTTGTATGGCAGCTATATGCTATAGTTGACCGATCTGAACAATTTCTTCGGAGATTACATTGTTGCTCTAGAAAATAACCTGTGCCAACTTTTGCGAAGATAGATTGTCAAATGTGAAAGTTTTCCATACAAGCTCTTGATTTCGATCGTTCAGTTTGTATGGCAGCTATATGTTATAGTGGTCTGATATCCTCAGTTCCGATAAATCAGCAGCTTCTTGAAGAGAAAATGACGTTTGCAAAATTTCAAAACAATATCTTAAAAAGTGTCTCAAAGTATATATACAGACAGACGGACATGGCTAAATCGACTCAGCTCAACATAGTGATCATTTATATATATACTTTATAGGATCTCCGACGCTTCCTTCTGGGTGTTACAAACTTCGTGACAAACTTAATATACCCTGTTCAGGGTATTTAATATTCAGACAGAGGGTATTTTTAAAGTGCCTTAAGACAGTTGAAGTGCCGTATCGCAGTTCGTGTAAAGTAGTCATCTTTGAAGATGGCAGCGCTTAACACGAAAGTCGATAGGTTCTGCGGCCTCACCATCGACAACTCTTTCAGTGTGTAATGCTGTGACATTTGGTGTATTTATAGATATAATATGAGATATATTTCTGAAAATAGTTTGCATACAATTTATTTATGTCCACATTGACTTAAAATTTTGTCATAATAATACTTAAAATTTCCCCCTCCAGATAAGTTGTTCCAATGCCGTCTATGCCTCGCAATGTTTTTTAGCAACATGATTTCTCTTACTTGTATTGTTGCTCCAGCTTCCATTGTTAATATTTTTAAATTTTTTTCGCCATCGGCTATATGTTAAACCAATATATTTGTTGTTGTATTGCCAGAGCACGCAAACGACCTTAACAATTAAATTGGCGTTCGTTAATGGGTTTATTTTCTCGATTTTATGCACTGCAGTAGTATTTTTCACTTTTATTGACTACGCAAGAGCAGTCGGTGCAGAAGTTTAATTTGCCACGCCATGAACCCTGAGTGTCATGTGACTGTGTGTATGTGAGTTTGCATATGCACACATGCACAAGAGACTGAAAGGCCGTGCTTATAAATATATATGTATACCGATATAGATATATGTGTATATAACTGAGCGCGTAAATATGAGGTGTGCTAGATCTATTTAGCGCATAATTGTAATTGTTCGTGCATTTTCGGCTGACGCAAAGTAACATAATAAAAAAAATAAACAAATAAAAGCAAAATTGAAAAGCAGCAGCAAAATGCAGAAAGTAAAATAAAGCAAAATGTTTGCGCGTCGAAAAAGTTGTGCGAATCACGTAGCATTTTTATCTGGTCGATTATGTGCAGGAGATATGTATGCGCGGCCAAAGAATGCTGTCTGGCATTTTTTTCTCATTTTCTCATTTACTCATTACCTTTTTTGAGTTGCGCTTGCAAAACTCGTTGAAAAAGCGAATATCATTTTGGAACAGAAGTGAGAGTGTTTTCGTGTTGAACGCGTGTTTTCAATGTTTTTTTCGTGATTTTTGATTAATGGAAAGCGCTAAGTGATGCTGCATATGGGCTAACGGAAATATGTTTACGTTCATCTTGCTTTAAATGTATGTGTCTGGCATTCACATGGTTTGCACCTCATTTCAGTGGCTATGTGGCAGCGGGTTCGTTGCTTAAGTCTTTTGTTTTTTTCGTACATCGCCCGTTTGGCTAAGCTTTGGATGGTCGCAATACTAGGTGGTGGTTATTAATTGCTAGAAATCAATTTTTAATCGATTAAGTGAAAAGCCGTGAGCATTTAAAGTTGAAAGTTTATTGTTTTTGCTAAATCACTAAATGAAAATGCAGAGTTAAATCAATGCAATTTTGAATGTATTATTGCTTGAGAAAGTGCTGACCTAATAAAGTTATTATTAAGTGTTAGTTAGCGTTTAGTATGCGATTTTTTGATATATTAGCATTTTTGGCGAATTCCTCTCGGTCTAAACGCTATTTTTTGCATACTTATTACAACAATATAATGATTAAAAACTAACTGTTATTCACATCTGTTACGTAATTTATCGGAGATTACTTAGTTGCCTTAGAAAATAATCTATACCAAATTTCGAGAAAATACAAACGAGCAGCTTCTTGAAGAGAAAATGACGTTCACAAACTTTCAAAACGATATCTTAAAAACTGAGGGACTAATTCGTATATACAGACAGACAGTCAGACAGACGGACATGGCTAAATCGACTCAGCTCAACATACTGATCATTTATATATATACTTTATAGGGTCTCCGACGCTTCCCTCTGGGTGTTATAAACTTCGTGACAAACTTAATATACCCTGTTCAGGGTATAGAAAAACAAGTAAGGAAGGGCTAAGTTCGGGTGTCACCGAACATTTTATACTCTCGCATGATAAAGTGATAATCGAGATTTCATTATCCGTCATTTACATATTTTTCAAATACCGTATTTGTGTAAAGTTTTATTCCGCTATCATCATTGGTTCCTAATGTATATACTCGTATTATACAGAGAAGGCATCAGATGGAATTAAAAATAGCGTTATATTGGAAGAAGGCGTGGTTGTGAACCGATTTCACCCATATTTCGTAATTGTCATCATAAGTGGGCGACGCCATGCCCATTTTCAATTTTTAAAAAAAGCCTGGGTGCAGCTTCCTTCTGCCATTTCTTCCGTAAAATTTAGTGTTCCTGACGTTTTTTGTTAGTCGGTTAACACACTTTTAGTGATTTTCAACATAACCTTTGTATCGGAGGTGGGCGTGGTTATTATTCGATTTCTTCCATTTTTGAACTGTACATGGAAATGCCTGAAGGAAACGACTCTATAGAGTTTGGTTGACATAGCTACAGTAGTTTCCGAGATATATACAAAAAACTTAGTAGGGGGCGGGGCCACGCCCACTTTTCCAAAAAAAATACGTCCAAATATGCCCCTTCCTAATGCGATCCTTTGTGCCAAATTTCACTTTAATATCTTTATTTATGGCTTAGTTATGACACTTTATAGGTTTTCGGTTTCCGCCATTTTGTGGGCGTCGCAGTAGGCTGATTTTGCTCATCTTCGAACTTAACCTTCTCATGAAGCCAAGAAATACGTGTGCCAAGTTTCATCATGATATCTCAATTTTTAATCAAGTTACAGCTTGCACGGACGGACGGACAGACAGACATACGGATTTCAACTCTACTCGTCACCCTGATCACTTTGGTATACATAACTCTATATCTGACTCTTTTAGTTTTAGGACTTACAAACAACCGTTATGTGAACAAAACTATAATACTCTCTTTGGCAACTTTGTTGCGAGAGTATAATAAAAAGGGCTTATAGTACGTTTAGGCGTCCTAAAACCGTTATTCAATTGGTAGTCGTTCGCCGTTGTCAACACCTTTCTCTCGAAAACTCGTAACGCTGACTCATCATATGTTGTCATCGTCCATGCCTCTGCACCATATAGCAGGCCAGGGATGATGAGTGACTTGTAGAGTTTATTTGTCTTTGTTCATCAAGAGAGAACTTTACTTCTCAATTGCCTACTCAGCACCTGTTGGCAAGAGTTATACTGCGTAGGATTTTGACGATGACGTTGTTGATGGTGTAAATGATGGTTCCGAGATAGAGGAATTATCTACGACTTCGAAGTTATGATTGTCAACAATGCTTGATGAATTTTCCTATGCTGGAATCTAGTACTGTTGATAACTATATTTCGGGGACCGGCGAAGTCGATCAGTCTCAACCCTTTTGGGAATGTTTCATCCGTCGGGGCGTAGACGCAAATAAGCGATGTGTTGAAAAATTTCGTTTTGATGGGGATTTTGGCTAGATGTTCATCTACCGGAGTGAATGCTAGGACTCGGCGACGGAGTCTCTCTCTCACCATGATTTCCACACCGAATTTGCGCTCCTTTATATTAGTAATGTTTCGCCTTCTCACTTAAATATTTTAAATTTTGTCCGTTTGATTGAGTTTATATGACATTGATCTATTTTAAGTTAACTAGAATGATTTTAATATAAAAATTTCTCGGATGTTTAGCATATTATAGTAATAAAACTAACTGAATCTATGACCTTTAGTCTATAAAATGTTAATCAAATACAAAATATGATGTTGATCTATTCATAATTTTGTCGAATAACGAATAATAAATTCTTCGGAACATTTTTTATATAAAGTTTTGCCAACACCTGACAATATTAGCTTTAGGATTAACAGAACCAGTAGTCCCAGGTATGCATTTTACTGCTCTCTACTCAAAGCCAAATGTGCATCGCAGCTTATAGATAACCAAGGGAGTGTAGGGCACAACCAAAATTTAAATCTTTCATATTTACGACAGTTTTTGAGTGATTATTTTCCTGAAGTTTATTAATTTTTCTAACTTTAGGCTTGCAGATTATAAAACTGGCCTTGGACCATAGCCAGTCAACAATAAATCGACTCCAATGGGCCTGAAGGAATAATATTACTTTTCAAGAGCTTTACTGTCAACCAGAAAGGTCTTTATGGAACATCCTGAATTCCTCCTTGACAAAAGCAATTCTGTGTGCAGTATGAAATATTTTGACTCAACAATTGCCATTATAAAAATTTCGATATTTTCTTTAAACGAAGATCTTTTAATGACTAAAACAAAGTTTCGAATCGCGAACGCTTATATAAAGTATAAGTATAAACACCTATACAGCCATTAAAAAAAACACTTAACGAATTTCTAAGGTTTTTAAGGCAAATCTGTGATTAATTAGTTGCAAGTTGGCTTCAAAGAATGTCAGCCGCTAGACAAAAAATACTAAAAATAATTTATTTTTCAAGTAAATCGCCATCAGCAAGCAACTCTGGTAGCGTTTAAGGTCATTCAACTGACTCATACCGTAAAATACCATTTGCTCCACACCAAATAATAAGCGGCTTAAAATATCAACTACAAGCTTTCAGCAGGCCTTACCTAGTGTTTGTTATGTCGCTGGACTTTTTAATGATGTGCCATTTTTAATTAAAACCACAAGTGTATTTTTTATTGTGTGCAAAAAGTTGTTATATTTATATATTATTTGTAATAAAACCGAAAAATAGTAGCAAATATTTACTTACTTCCAACTTCTATGCTTTTCAGTCAAATACACAGTGAAGTCGTGAGCGCGGAGCAACACTTGTGTGTGAGTGTGTGGAAAAATGGGCACAAAGATCGAGTACGTGGACACGACGCATCTCTATGCCACCAAATACATACGCAACTCAAAGGCCATAGCTGTGCTCTGGGCGATATTCACAATATGCTACGCTATTATCGGCATTGTTGCCTTTGTGACGCCAGGTTAGTATGTCAGTCGATCCTAAGTATATACAGTAGATGTGCAAGTGTGTATGAATGTATGTGTCGCGAACTGTTTGCTGGCCAACTTTGATTGATTTTGGTATTTTACACTTGTCGGCGTATCTAAGATTTTTTGAGTTTATGATAGTCTTGAATATTGTAGATAGATATAAAGGGTGATCCAAAAACACAGAGACTTCAAATTTAATGGACAATGTTTACTATCATTCGAAAGAACATTCTTTGGCATTTAATTTTTGTATTTATTTTAAGAACTTTGATCGGTCGGTTTGTATGATGTAGTTATCGGACTCGAACAATTTCTACAGAAATTGCACCATTGTCTTAGACAAGAATGCATGCCAATTTTTTTTATGATAACTAGTCAAATGAGAAAGTTTTTTATGCAGGCTCTTCTTTCCGTAGTGTGTATTGGCAGCTATATGCTAACGGGCGATACTTTTTATACTCTCGCAATAAAGTTGCTAAGGAGAGTATTATAGTTTTGTTCACATAACGGTTGTTTGTAAGTCCTAAAACTAAAAGAGTCAGATATGGGGTTATATATACCAAAGTGATCAGGGTGACGAGTAGAGTTGAAATCCGGATGTCTGTCTGTCCGTCCGTCTGTCCGTCCGTCTGTCCGTCCGTCTGTCCGTCCGTCTGTCCGTCCGTCCGTCTGTCCGTCCGTCCGTGCAAGCTGTAACTTGAGTAAAAATTGAGATATCATGATGAAACTTGGTACACGTATTTCTTGGCTCCATAAGAAGGTTAAGTTCGAAGATGGGCAAAATCGGCCCACTGCCACGCCCACAAAATGACGGAAACCGCAAACTTATAAAGTGTCATAACTAAGCCATAAATAAAGATATTAAAGTGAAATTTGGCACAAAGGATCGCATTAGGGAGGGGCATATTTGGACGCAATTTTTTTGGAAAAGTGGGCGTGGCCCCGCCTCCTACTAAGTTTTTTGTACATATCTCGGAAACTACTATAGCTATGTCAACCAAACTCTATAGAGTCGTTTCCTTCAGGCATTTCCATATACAGTTCAAAAATGGAAGAAATCGGATAATAACCACGCCCACCTCCCATACAAAGGTTATGTTGAAAATCACTAAAAAAGCGTTAACGGACTAACAAAAAACGTCAGAAACACTAAATTTTACGGAAGAAATGGCGGAAGGAAGCTGCATCCAAGCTTTTTTTAAAAATTGAAAATGAGCATGGCGTCGCCCATTTATGGACCAAAAACCATATCTCAGGAACTACTTAACCGATTTCAATGAAATTCGGTATATATTATTTTCTTAACACCCTGATGACATGTACGAAATATGGGTGAAATCGGTTCACAACCACGCCTTCTTCCAATATAACGCTATTTTGAATTCCATCTGATGTCTTCTCTGTATAATATATACATTAGGAAATGAAATTACAATTCAATACTCAAAGTACACAAATTGATCTAATCTAATTAATTTTACAGCAAAATAAAAAAATATGTAAATTATTATCATTTTATCATGCGAGAGTATAAAATGTTCGGTGACACCCGAACTTAGCCCTTCCTTACTGGTTTCAATAGCCTTTGTTGACAGATGACGCGTTAGTCATCTGGTTTCTCATGATTTGTATGTTATTTTTGTTCAGACTCGGACTGGGGTATGGAACGACTTAGCGCATTTTACGTCGAGATCTTAAATTCAAAGCGTACAAAATACAGCTTCTGCAAGAACTAAAGCCGCTCGATCCTCCCAAGCGACATCGCTATGGGACTTGAAAAGTTCCAAGAAGATCCCACGTTTTCGAGCCAAATTTTTCTCCTCGCTATGGCCCATTTCTAGCTCAATGGATATATAAATATCAAAAATGCCGCATTTGGGACAAAGACCAACCTGAAGAGATTCAAGAGCTGTCAGTTCATCAAGAAAAAATACCGGTTTGGTGTTGTTTGTGGGCCGATGGAATCAGCGGCTCATATTTCTTCAAAAATGATGCCGGTGAATACGTAACCGTCAATAGCGACCATTATCGCGCCATGATAATCGACTATTTGATCAGTGTATTGATTTCCTTGACACATATGATGAGTAAAAATTTAGTTTTTTGTAAAAAGTAAGTGTTTTTCATCAAAATGATGAAAACCTTGCAGTCTCTTCGCAAATAAAAAATTTACCATACAACAACTTGATCTTCATCGGTCAGTTTGTATGGCAGCTACATATATGCTATAATGTCCCGATATAGGCGGTTCTGACAAATGAGCAGCTTCTTGTAGAGAAAAAAACGTGTGAAAAGTTTCACCCGGTAGATCGATGCGCCTAAATCTAGTCAGTCCGTCACGCTGATCGTTTATATTAAAGGCCCTTCGAAGTTTATTTCTGGGTGTTACAACCATATACTGGAAAGTTCGGAAATATTTCGATTTAATAAAAAAGGCAGTTTGGAACGTTATTTTGGACACAAGCCATATAGCATAAATAAATATAAAATGTTTGGTCCTTTAGCAACGCTTCATGAGACGAACTTTTCACTATTCCTAAAATAAAGAGTTAATGGCCATATATATGCTGAACTTTGTGGCGTCCACCACTTAAACTTTCTAAAATTCTAGTTAATTCTAGTTATTTCTAGTTATTTTCAATAATACTCATCTAACTGACAAAGAAGCATAATAATTTTGAAAAATTTACATGCATTATTTTTTCAATCAGCCCTTTACAGAGCTCTCAACAACTTTTTCATTTCTAGTCAAATGGTTGTGCAAGCATTTTTAGCTGAATGACTTCACCCTTTCAACATTTGTCGCTATTATGAAATATCAAGTGAAGCCACGACCTCTGCTCTATTTTACACACAATTTCTTTCTCTGTTAGTATCATATTCGTATGTCATATCTGACTTACCCAGCATAGTCACTGGGTTTCTACTCATTGAACGATGTCGATGTCTTCCAAATGCTTCTCATAGCAACGTTTTTGATTTTTATCATTGCTAAAGTATGAATTACTATGCATTTTCCTCAGAATCTGTTTTCGAAAATCCGCAAGTGACGTAACATCAATTGTTATGAACTTTCTCGCGTTTGGATCATACTTTCAAAGTCATCTGAAGAGTGGATTTTCTATTGTCACCATCAGAACTTAATCATTACTAATAAATTTAGAGGAAACAGAGCTATTAGAACTTGTTTAGGGCAATAACATCGATACGATAAAAATGGTTTCTTACCGATTTATTTCTAATAGGCTGTAATCCTTTAGTCTCACCACATTCTTCTTACCTTAGCAAGTAATATATGTATGTACTTTTCGCTTCTAGTATTGAAGTGCTCCTCTGTTAACTACTTCCCTCCTCTTCTCAGAACTACTAATTAGCTTTTACTATATAAGATATATTGGTATTTGGATTTTGACGTGTTCTAGGTAAAACAGGTGAGAGTTAGTAGCAAATCAAGAAAAAATTGTTAATACCGTTCACAGCTGCATTTCCTATAGCAAAAAATTATGTAAAATAAAGATATTGACCAGTGCCATTTAGCAGTTATACGCTATAGTGTTCCGAACTGAACAGTTTATTCCGAGATCGTAGCGTTGCTTTGGAAAATAATCTATGCAAATTTCGTGAAGATAATTTCTCAAATAAAAAGTTTTCCGTACAAGGACTAGATTTTGAACGATCAGTTTGTATAGCAGCTCTATCCTATAGTGGTCCGGTATTGGCGGTTCCGGCAAATATGCAGCTTCTTGGAGAAAAAAGGAGCTGCATATCGCTTTATCTCAGCTTCAATCAACATTATTTGCACTAAAATATATATACCATAGTTTTAAATAATTAAGCTTTCATTACTCTCTTCATTAATATAAAATATTTCATAATATACCTTCTTGTATCTAAAACTCTATTTACTTTCTATGAATTTCTTTACAGAATGGGTCGGTGATCCGGACAATGAAAGTGCGGGCCGCTTGGGTTTGTGGCAGATGTGTCAGCGCGATGAGATATTCGACAATTGCAAGCGACGTTGGGAGACCATACTCACAGTGCCGACATTCTCGTTTCAAGTGCGTAACGCAGACACATTCGTGCCTAGCACCAATGACTTTTGTTTTGTCTACTTATATATATGAGTATTTACCTTTGTAATTTGCTGCTGAGATATTTTATTTATTTATTTCTCTTTCATTCTTTATTTGTTTAATTAACCATTGTTTGCGTTCACCAACTGCAACAACAAACCACCGACCACAATGTCATCATCAACAATATCAACAACATCATCTTTGTCATCATTATGTTGCGCATACACACACATATATAAACAGTTGGCAACATTCTTTATGGTTGCGGCGGTGGCATTGGCCTTGCTGACAATCTGCTTTTTGGTATTCTTGATCTTCATGAAGTCAACGAGAGTATTTCACATATGCGGCTGGATGCAAATCATATCAGGTTAGTAAATACAATATACATATGTATGTGTATATTCATATATGTATGTATGTATGTAATGAGTTTAATTAAATATTTGCGCACCTGCATATGCTGGCATTATTTGTACAATTACAAGTGTACATACATATATATATATATATATATGTATTTAGTAACATACAAGTAGAACAAAATTTTGTTGATCGAAAATCGTGTGCAGAGAAATGAGCTTGGAAACAAGCACGAAACGCTGTCTCAGCAAAGACATTTTTTTGTTTATTTTCTGATAAATGCAACGACGGCATTTCGTAATAAAATGTTTATTTTACAAATATGCTGATAAGTAATTTGAATTTTTGGTAAATATGTTAATAACATTTAACTTGAAATATTGGTCTATTTGGTGTTTTTTTTTTCAAAACTTTGAAGAAGAATATAAGAAAAACATATCTTCTTCTTTATTGGAGTAGGCAGCGCCAAGTGTGCCATTCCTTTTCGCTGTTTGGCACCAATTAGAGATTCCAAGCGAAGCCAGGTCCTTCTCCACTTGGCTTTTCCAAAGGAGTGGTTGTCTTTCTCTTCCTCTGCTTCCCCCGGCCGAATACTCTCATAGCTGGAGTGTTTTCATCCGTTCAGACGACATGACGTAGTCAGTGTAGCCGCTGTCTCTTAATACATACATCGACTGCGGTATTCGCCATTGCCGATGCGTAAAGGACAATAATTCTTCCACAGAACTTTCGCAGAACCTTTCTCTCGAAAATTCTTTACGTCGACTTATCAGATTTTGTCATCGCCCATTCCTGTGCACCATATAGCAGTACGGAGATGATGATTGACTTGTCGAATTTGGTCTTTGTTCATCGAGAGACGACTTTACTTCTCTGCCTACTCAGTCCGAAGTAGCACCTGTTGGCAAGAGTAAATTTGCGTTGGTTTTTGAAGCTGGCGTTAGTTTACACAGCCGAATAAGATTTGTGGGGACACCAAATTCAGACATAGCGGTATAAAGGCAGCTCCTTTTCGTGCTGTCAAAAGCACCTTTAAAATCCATGAAAAAGTGATGCGTGTCGATTCTCTTTTCACGGATCTTTTCTAAGATTTGGCACATGGTGAATATCTAGTCAGTTGTTGATGTTTTAGGTCTTAAACCCTATTGATGTGGTCCAATCAGTTTGTTGATTGTGGGCTTTAATCTTTCACAAAATACGCTCAATAGAACCTTATACGCGATGTTTAGGAGACTTGTCCCACGGTAGTTGGCGCCGATTGTGGGTCTTCCTTTTTGTGGATTGGGTATAGCGCACTTAAATTCCAATCGTCGGGCATGCTTTCTTTCTAAAAAGAAGGTGATGCTTGCTCTTTATCAGTTCTACGCCGCCGTATTTGAATAGCTCGGCCGGCAATCCGCCACCGGCCGCCGCTCTGTTGTTCTTCAGAAGGGTAATTGCTATTCGATTTTCTTCTTGGCCGGGAAATGGATTTTTTGAAGTTCCAATCGTTATCAATTGGGGAATCGGGTTCACCATTTCTTTGTGTTATACTTTCACTGCCATTCAGCAGGTTGAAAAAGTATTCCCTTCATAATTTCGGTAGGCTCTGGGCATCAGTCACTAGATCACCTCTGGGGGTTCTACAAGAGTAACATAAACATATCCAATCGTATTACTGAAAGTAGTGCCCATCCGAAGCTATAAAATTTTCCATGTTTTTGGCAATTTGCCTCGCTTTGCGGTAAGAACGAATCAAGCTAATTAACAGTGCGCCAGTCGTTTCTTCTTTTCGCTACGTGGCGCCAATTGGATATTCCAAGTGAAGCCAGGTCCTTCTCCACCTGGTCCTTCCAACGGAGTGGAGGTCTTTCTCTTCCTTTGCTTCCCCCGGCGGGTACTGCGTCGAATACTTTCGGAGCTGGAGTGTTTTAGTCCATTCGGACAACATAATTTTTAACCGGTCTTGCAATATGAAGCCGAGCGTTGGCATGGTGGTGAAATTATTGACTTGTCTTTAGTCGCGATTTTCGGCACTCACACGCTTCAATATGATGAGTTGTTGTTGGTAGCGTTCCCCATTAATGGCTTAACCTGCTTTTAGAAGCACATAATATTGCATGCATCCTTGATTTGGCTGATTGGTTCGCTTCTCATTATCTAAACATTCATGTTCTTCTGAAGATCTTTGTACACTTCGTGGCACAATAAGCAATGTTCATCGTATGGAATCTCCTTGACCACCCAAGATGGTAGGATTGCTAAATGCAGTCCATTGTGAAGTCAGATAAGATCTCCTGCAGTTGGATTTTAGCTCCCGATAAAACCTTGAACCTATCACTAATATTCTTAGTTATATAATTTCAACTTTCGCTATTTCCTCTAGAAGTCTAAAAGTGTGAGATCCAATGTACATATATTAGCCTTGATCTGATACAAGCAGGACATTCGAGACGCAAGTGTTGTAAAGACTTTATTTTATCCTCATCCAAGCAACTTATGCTGTCGGCCTCCCGGAAAATTGAAAATTTTGACTCATGAGTTCCGACCGGCCTGTATCCAGTTAGAGCTCCTGTAACTATATAAAGGTGGTCTTTGCTGAGGGCAAGAAGCTCACAAGATCTCTTATGTTTTACCCTGGTCCAGAATGACCTTCCGATTGCACAGTTGTTAGGTTCGAACCTGCGCTCCTGTAACTATTTAAAGGTGATCTCCGCTGAGGGCGAGGAGCTCACAAGACCTCTTATGCTTTACGCTTGGCACGAAGGACGTTGAGATTACACAGTTGATAGTATCTCACCAGCGCTTGCCGAGCTTGCCTGAAACTCAGCCATCCGGAAGTGAACCTTAAGCAGACAGCGGAGCTCCTACCTGTTCTCGTTCTGCAACTAGTGAGACTGAATATCTGACCTAACGAGCTCATCAGTCTTGTAGTTTGCTGACACAAACCGATGCCTTAAGTTACTTGATAACAGCGATAAGGAGTTAAGACATGCATTCACTAGCCTCGTGGGTACGGCAAGCGAGCTCAAAATAAATATAGCCGCCCTAATATCTGAGTGGATAGTCCCCACTCTGAGAGAGGAAGCTCTCAGGAGCAGTACATCTACTGCTACTTTAATGGCTCCGCTTGGAAGACGCTGCAATCGTAGCCTGATTTTCTAGTCTAAACCGTGTAGAAATTATCTTTTGACTTTACTGGTTATTAGAAAAGAACACCTGATCTTCCTTAAGGGTAGGTTAGGTTAATCTGGTAGGCCAATAAGCCACACATAGACAAGTTTGGTCTTTTGCTATACCAAATGGAGTGCAGTTGCAAAGTCCAAGAGGAGTAGTCATTTAAAATGCCTGCGCTTGACGTGAATTTCCTCCAGTGTATCGTACGGTGGGGATCCCAGATGCTTACTGCGTAGTCTTGCCAATGCGGGACAAGTGCACAAGAGATGCTTCATCGTGTCCCTAGTGCCCTGCTTTAGACATTTTTTGCAGTCTTCTCGTTCTGTCAGCTCCATCCTATTAAGACTACCTTTTTTTTGGTCCTAAATCCAGGTTCATTTCGATTATGTTTGTCCGATTCTCGTGCGATTACCTTCCTCCTTCACAGAATACCATAAGAATATGCAGTAGTAGTAGTAGCAGACTAACTAGAAACTTTGGTTAACAAATTTGTTCTCTAGAATTTTAAGACGTAATAAAACAAGGAGGTGGTATAAACAATTAGAACAAAGATGTATAAGCCATAAAAAATTATGAATTCCATTATTTATGTAAAAATATCTGAACTTTTCCTTTCACATTTATTTTTAGCGATTTGTATGATTGTTGCCTGCGCCGCCTTCCCATTCGGCTGGAACTCTGATGATTTTCGAAAAATCTGCGGTCCCGATGCGAATCGCTTTGAGCTTGGTCTATGCGGCATCCGTTGGGCCTATCCGCTTGCCATAATTGGATGTGTCGATGGCGTGGTCTTGGCCACGCTAGCCTTCATACTTGCCACGCGTCATGTGCGCCTACAACCCGATCCACTCTATCAGAGTTCACTCTACAAAGGTGAGTTGCAATCAATTAAGAAAACAGGAAAAACACTCACACTTCAAATACATACCATAATTCCCTCCCTTTATGCCAGGTGAGATTAACAACGCTTACATTACAGACGCTGTCAGCCTGGCCGGCTCACGGAAATCGCTGAATCTGCAGCCAATTCTGTTGGTGGCGCCACCACACAATATGCCCACAAATGGCGACGACACGATATCGCAATTCTCCTCACGCACACCCAACCATCGATATCGACCCGACTATCCGATGCATCAGTTTTGAGTGACTTTGTCGAACCGGCGTTTCTGAATTGTGATCCTTTTGTGTGTTTCATATTTTAATTTTTCGTTTTGTGCTTATTTTGAATTGATTTTCTTCTGTTGTTTTCTGTTAACATCCTCAATGCAGGTTTTATGGACTGAGAAAAAAAAGTAAAATCAAAACCTTGTAATAAAAGTTATGCCACTCTCTTGGTGGCTATCTGTACATATATATACGGTAAATAGAAATGTAATTTTATTGTATGTATTTTAAAAAATGTAAAATGTACAATAGAAAATAAGTTTACAACTAAATAAATTATTGTCATTATCTGAGCGAAAAGGCGATTTCTTCTAAACTAGCAATTTTACAAAGTTTTTAGGTTCTATGGTTTGTCTATAAGGCGGTTCTTTGTGAAGCCAGTGAACTCTTATGTTGGTTCTTATGTATCGACAAAGCTTCCTCAACCCAGATATGTATCTGCTTAGACGTTTTATTTTTACTCCTATTGGTTCACCTGGATGACCGAAGGTCTAAAACCTAAGGCTTTAAAGCAGAAGCGGAATAAATGTGCAATAAAAAGCCCATATTTGCCCCAAAGACCTTGATGGATTTTTTATAGCTGAAACATTGTACTTGTAGCCCACGAAAAAACGCTAACGGTCTCAAATCTCTCGAAGGGCCAGCTAATTACTCGTTAATCGAACTCGGCGCGGAAAGGAGTGATGGTTGTATGAGTTTTGTAGACGCAACAAATCAAAGGCTTCAACAGGAATCATGCCCACTAAACCAGTACCGATTTGTATGTAATCAAGACTGTTTCCTAAACTACAACAACAATAGCAAAAGACAAAAACTTGTATCTACTGACTTGCAATTTACAATTCCACCAAACATCAACAAAAGCGCTGTTGAACTTTATTGTCACTCTGTATTTGTCTATAAAAGTATTTGATACACCCTGTATCGCAAATAATTATCTCAGCTTACAACCAATGCAGTAACATCTCTATTTCGTGAGGAAGTGACAATATCAGAAGCATATCTGCCTCGATACCCGTAGGTTTTCATTACATTTATGCTTGCATACTTTTAGGCTTCAATTATATCTATGTTTTGTTGAAAGCAAGTAAAATTGTATCAAATTTATAGACTACTTTTTATATACCGGTACTCTAGAGGGTTACGGGAAAGTACCATCTCACCCATGTTTGGAAAAGCCTTGCCATATAGGCTAAATTTTTGGTTGTACTTGTCATATCATCATAGCTCTTATTTTTTAGGAGATGAAAGCATTTGCTAGATATATCTGTATATTGCCTCCAGATATTTATGCCCGGAATAGGGTATATTATATTTGGTACAAAGTTTGTCATACATACAGATGTATATAAATAATTAACGAGATTGGCTGAGTGGTTTAACCATGTCTGTCAGTATATACGCGCACTAGTTCCTCTGCTTTTGAGATATGGAACTGAAATTTGACATACAACATTTTCTTTGCCATACAAACTTATCGATCACAATTATTTTCTTGTACGGTTGTCCGTTGCCATCGCACACCACATACACAAGAATGAGTGTTCACAGCCGTCTATACAAACATAACAGATCTTCATCTTTGTCCATTCTGTAGCGGGACTTTTTGGAATATCAGTGGTCGGATAGCAGCTGTGTTGTGTAGAAGCCGTCTTATGCGTTGTCATTCCGATATCATATCGTTCTTTATTTCTTCAATCGCACTCTTGTTATTTTCACATACCTCCTGCAGCTCACTAATCGGTTACGTCTGCGGTGTCTGACCAATACTTTACGCCGGTTTTCTCCCTTTACCACATCTGCCGAAATCTCTGGTCCCTATAGTAACACGTTCGTGGTCGTCGACATTAAAAGCTTCTTATGTTTCTTGGTGGGCCCTCCTATGTTGGCCATTAGCCTGCTAAGTTGGGAGTTGATTTTCGGCGCCTTTCCTGTGGTGTGTTCGAATTGTACCCATAAAGTTAATCTTACGATTATGATTCGTCTATCATTTCAAGTTTTAGTGTATCGTCATAACTAATGTTCCACTGGTCTGGGTCAAAAATAGACTCTTATGATGCTCCTAACATAACCGTTTACATGGTTAGTGCCGGATTGCAACAGCGTGTCAGTCGTTCTTCCTTATCGCTTCTTTGCCGCCAATTGGAGATTCCAAGTGTAGCCAGGTCCTTCCCCACCTGGTCTTTCCAACGGAGTGGACGTTTTCTTCTTCCTCTGTTTCCCCCGGCGGGTACTGCGTTGAATATTCTCAGAGCTGGGATATTTTCATCTATATGGCTGACATGACCTAGCCAGCGTAGCCACTGTCTTTTGATTCGCTGAACTAAGTGAATGGTGTCGTATATCTCGTACAGCTCATCGTTCCACTGACTGCGGTAATCGCCTTGCCAATTCGCTACGGCGCATACGATATATATGCGAGGTAGGCACTTTGTTTCCGTACCTGCACCGAGAAATCAACCATTTAAGATTGGTAAGCTAAGTTTAGATGCGGTGAGGTTGTTACCGACAAAAACAACAAAAAAGTCTCAAAATAAATTTGGATGACCATAAATTTTAGATGATAGAAGGCACTCTAAAGATATCAACTAAATATGTCCATTATATCATTCTCGAATATTTGGATATGAGAAAGATCTGTACACAATGGGTGCCGCGTGAGCTCACTTTTGACAAAAAACAACGACGAGTTGATTATTCGATGCAGTGTTTAGAGATATTGGGTAATTAACCGGAGTTGATGCAACATGGCTCCATCATTTCGCTTCGGAATCCAATCAACTCGCTCCAATGTGTGGAAAAACGCCACAGGCCGCTGTCAAGGTCTGTATTTTCGTATCCGTTTGGAAGAATTTTTATTGACTGCCTTGAAAAAGGAAGGACCATCAACAGAATTAGGATTCGAATTGTTTCCGCCTCCACCATAAACTCCAGATCTGGTCCGCAGCGACTAGATCCTGTACTCAGATCTCAAAAGAATGCTCGCTGGGAAGTAATTTTAGTCGAATGAAAAGATGATCGCCGAAACTGAGTTCTATTTTGAAGCAAAAGACAAATCGTACTACAAAAATGGTATCGATAAGTTAGATAGTCGCAATAATCAGTGGATCACCCTTGAAGGGAACTATGCTGTTTAAAATAAAAAACGAATTTTTTCAAAAAATGTATCTTACTATGGTAGACCATGGACATATCAATTGACCTGTTACAATAATAATAATAAAAAAATATTTTTTAATGAAAAAACCGATTAAAATATATTCTCCTTTTCTTAAAAAAAATATTTCATCTGCACAAATATTTGACTCAATATTTCAACTTATCATACCAAAATGTTAGTATATATGTACTGCTTCGCTTATTCTTGTTATTGTTGTTGTATTTGTGGAGCATAAAAAATCATTTAGCACCAACTGACGACCATCAAATATTCGTATATCGAATAATTTGCAATAACTTTATGTTATCCATTATTTAGGCATAAAAAGTACCGAAAACATTTCGCCAAATCACGAATAACTCGCCACAATAAAAAAGGAATGTTGAATTTCGTTTATGAATGCTATAAAATCCAATAAAAATATTGTACATCAAAGTAATTTGCTACCGCATAAAAAGGGCCAAGCACCACACTGCTCCTCCGTATACCCTGACAATACGATAATCCAACTTTTATGCGACCCACAGCCGAGGAGCGGTAGACTACACCCAGTCACAGGGGCAACAAACTCGCGCCGTGTGCGAAAGCAATAATGAAATGCCAGCAGAACTCTATCGGAAACAAAACGTCAAATTTCTTCGCCATAAAGTCACAATTGCAAAGGACGCCATCGTCACCGCCAACGCCAACGCTCTCAATATGTTGCAGCGCATGGTATAATTTCCGCTGTATATGGTATTAATTCATAGAGCAGAGAGAGGAGGTCGGTGGTTGCAATTGGATGCCAATTCGAAAAGTTCTCATTGGGCCATGAAAACGAAGATATCGTTAGTAAATAAATAACCTGTGCAACGCACCGGAAAATACGTGGAACTACCGCCAGCCAACCCACCAACCCGGCGACCCACCAGGCAGTCAAGCGGACAAACCGCCAGCCGGCTTGACGCATACACTCTGCACGTGGGGTGAATAAAGCTTAGCAGGCGTTTAGCAGCTAATCGAGTGGGTGGTTGGAAGAGACGAAGCCAGTCACTCAGTCAGTCGGTGGGTGAGTGGTTGTGTGGTAGGGGAGTTGGTATGTATAACAGGGACCTTGCGCTTACATCCAACAATCAGCGTGCGCTCTAATAAGGCATGTACCCCCAAAGTACGTGTGTAGGTAAGCGCCGGCTTGCTTTACTTCAATATTGAGTGGCGTCAGCTTGTTGCCCACTTAGAATATTTTAACGCATTTCTTTTGCGTTGATAGAATTTCTTATGAATTATACAAGAATATTAAATCCGCTTTCATATATACATATATATACGTCTGCGATGCCCGTGCAGGAAAAGGTTGCTGATTGATGATGATTTAGACGAATTTATACTCGATATGATTCAAGGAAACGCAAAGGTAAGCCTTTGAGAGATTACCACTCTTAGAAACAGGCACTATTTGAAAGTATTAATACTTATTTTAGAAGTCCAAAAATTGATGGAAAGATGGATGTGGTTGAGGGCCCTAAAGCTTTTGGGACAATCTTCTAACTTTTCGATAGAACTTTAGTGTTACGATTGGTCTTATGCTTCAAAATATAATTGGAACTCGGCAATTTTTATTCAGCGTCCATTTATCTGAGGTCTGAGTCAGGATAAAGTTGCTGGGTTGAACTGGAGAATACGATACACCCAATTCATGTAGCTATCATTGACTTGTGGCACAGCGAATTGGTCAATTGCGAGTTCGTGCGAAAACCTCTTTGCATAAATATTTCGCATATCCACTTCATGAACGATCTATCCAACACGATCCTTTGATCTATTTACGATTGTCTGATGTCTCGAACAACTTCATTTTACGATCATATAAACTCATCTTGTGAATTTTTTATGCTTTCCTCTGTCACTGTCACGTTCAGTCCACTGCGTTCCACGTCTTTAGAACTCATAAGACTCGGACGGGTTTTTTGCGAGTTTCTATACAGGAATTACCTTCAAGGTGCATGTTCTAATTTATCAAACCACTACATAAAAGATTAGAAGCAAATTCTCAGCAATTCGGGCTCGTTATGGTTATGTGGATGAGACCGTCGGAGGAAACTTTCTTTTATTGCATAATTCGGAAGAACCTGAATAAGATGAAAATATGCTTTCTTTCTTCGTAGAAGACGCCGTTGAGAGGATAGAGCCATGTGTAGAAGTTCATGTAAATGAGGCAAGTTCTCTCAAGTATCCTTTAGGTAGCCAAAAAAGATCCGTTTGAAGGCGAGTTAAGTGAGAAGGCGAACTATTCCTCCCCAGGGTTGTGCGCTGGGTTTAGGCCCACCTCCCCCCACGTAAAAAACATCCCCAATGAAAAGAACAAATATGCTTTCTAGGTGCCGTGAAATGTTAACGTCTAAACTTGACAATTTTATATTTAATTCAAATGTTCCAGAGATGAATGGGTTCTATTCTTAAAATATAAACATGAATTATTCTCCAAATGGGTAGTATTACAAGCCAGCATAAGTCGACTACTAATGAGTCATGGATTTTATCTTTCATGTCTCCTGACACCAAGTCAAGTCGCTTCTCCAAAGACCGCAAATCAGTTATCAGATCTAAATTTTTACTTCGCGAGGTATATTTAACAAAATTACCATTCCAAGAATTACTTGTCTAAAACTCTCAAATTTATGTAAAGTTATTCAAGTTTTCCTTACAGGCCCTTCATTGCATGCGCTTATGTGCGTGACCTCATAAACTTGCTTACAGCCGAAGGATCCATCCACGCCACAGCTCCTAGCATACTTCGCACATCGCGAAGCTTTGCGCTTCCAAATAATAAACATTTTTTATTACATCCGCTCTCGAGATATTTCAATTCCGTTGGTCGAGCGCAGTTTTTTTATTGTCGTTGCCGTTGAACAGTTGGCTTTAGTGGTGAGGTAAGTGGATAAATGGTTGGCCTGTCGAGCAAATCTTATAATCACTGCACGCACTTCGCTGACTGTGTCTTCGGCGGGAATTAAGATGTCTGCGTTGAATGGAGCAACTGCTGCTTCTGGGTTCTGCCGAGGCGTCCTGCATCTCATTTATTTTGTGTTTTCTTTTTCATTCACTTTTTCTAGGTTTTAGCAGTGGCGTTGGTGGTTGTGGTGGCAGGTGGCGTTTGGCACTTTGCATGGGCATATACAAATAATTTGGGGAAATTGTTATTGAAATTACCGACCATCGAAATCAGCTAACCAATCAACTCCTCATTCGGTGGTTCAATAAAATGGCTAAACGTTCTGGATATGGGGTGGTTGATTGCCAACGTTGTTGGTTGATTTTCGGTTTTTGACATTCAACGGCAAAGTTTTATTATTATCGGTCACTGAATGGCAAATTAAATGCCTTATTGTATGCAAATAGAAATATTTAATTGCAATTAATTCTGTATAATGTGGAGTCGTGTGAGCGGATTGGGGTTGAGGGTGTATTCATTGTGAGCTTGACATGTTTTCACATCTTATAATAATTGTTTTTCTTTATTTTGTATGTATTGAATGCGTAAGGAAATTCATGAGGACAATGACTTCACTTGAAAATTTACGAGGATTACATTGAGCAATTCTTTTTGGCAGTTCCCTATGGTTTAATGTGAAGCAGTCTGCGTTTTCCTTTTGGACTTTCTTTAGGTTAGGTTAGGTTAGGTTAATCTGGTAAGCCATTAAGCCACGCATTGACCAGTTTAGTCCTTTACGATACCAGATGGAGTTTAGTTGCTAGGTCCAAGAGGAGTAGTCTTACTTTAGGAGGCCTGGGCTTGACGCGAATTTTATCGATACATCCTTCAGGGTATCATACCAGATGCTTACAGCATAGTTGCGGGATGCGGTACAAGTACATAAGAGATGAAACATTGTTTCCCTGGTGCCCTGCTCTAGACATACGATACGAGGTTACTGCCTTGATTACTGCTTGGCTGTCTACGTAGATGATGACTCTGGATTTTATCTGTAGGTGCATTAGAGGCCAGCTCCGCGGCTTTCACCATAGCAAAGACTCATCTTGAAGTACTTACGGCTTGTGAGTTAAACGGTGAGCAATCTATATGA
Source organism: Bactrocera neohumeralis (assembly GCF_024586455.1). Lineage (NCBI taxonomy): Eukaryota > Metazoa > Arthropoda > Insecta > Diptera > Tephritidae > Bactrocera > Bactrocera neohumeralis. The sequence continues at coordinate 29,128,064 of NC_065923.1, forward strand.
CTTGGCTTGTCAAGAATTCATTCTTTAGACATTTTTTTGGCACATGTGGAGATATCCAGAATTTCTGATATGCTATGCTATGTTCCGAATTTATAGTCCTTAGTAATGCAGTCGAGAATTTCTGGAAACCGTCTTGAACAAAAATTGAAGCGATGTGAAATATAAAATAAAGCCTTAGGCTGTGGTTTGGCGTAGATGCCGTAGAACACTTTTGTTTGAAATGTTTTAAGTCAACATAGAGGGACACTAATTAACTATTTGGTTTTAGAAAGCTCTACCAAAAAGCTGGTATAGTTAATTTTTAGTTCAGACTCGCAAGATACGAATCGGTTTAGCAATATTTTGGTACAGTTGGTGGTTCAAATTAGGTCAGTTTTAGTTTTCATAGGTTTTTAGTGACCATAGATTATTTGAAATATATCCTTATTAGAGTCGTCGATCCAAAATTCAGCTCATAGCCTCTGGTAAAGGAAATAACTGCAGCTTACAACGCATTTAAAGAGACAACCTGCTTCGTATGCTTATTAAACTTAACCCATAGAGTGTCAATGGAGCCAAAAGGAAAATAATTTTAGATAAGTAGAAATTCAGCGATCCATTAAAGTCATAATCAAAATGAGGAAATCTCAATTGGCAACGTTTAAGTAATTTTTATTAAAAGCCAATCGTAGATAATCATTGCAATTGCAGAACCAATGGTTGTTAAGGCTTTTAACAACAAAAAAATGCCACCCTCCATTGTTGCAGCATCTGTTGTTGACACATTCAATCTCCCCACTGAAATGTCAAAAAACATAAGGGAAACATCAGATTTGGACAACATCGTTTATAACGCTTACGTAATTAATTTCAATTAGAAATAAAATAGATTCACCACTAGAATAAATGCAATAGAGTAAAAGAAAGTGATTACCCGAATTAGAGAAAAATCTCAGAAATATTACTAGTTTAAGGAGAATGCTTTTCTTGGTATTAATATGTACCCTAAGAAAGTCAAGGACCCAAAAAACAAATATTTGACGTTGTAGAGGTACAGATATTGAAATGAGGGTGATTTATAGGCTATTTTTGTATATGGAGGTTCTTGCCTTGGAGGTCATTGCCATTATTCTTTTTGGCAGTGCCCTAAGTTTTGACGTGGAGCAGTCTTCGCTTTGCTTTTTGATTTGCTGAAATAACTTTTTTCTATTAGTACTTTTGTTAAAAATACGAGGTTTACTGAGCCTTTACTTAATATTTTCAAAGAAGGGCGGTACGTTAGACACTTAGTCTCAACAATTCGACTCCAATCGTAACTATTAGATCATTCACTTTGCACTTTAGGAGTAATTCGAATGAGTTACAGTATCATTTCGCGACTGTCGACGAATCATTGATGCACTAGTATACACTAGAGACCAAAAAATAGTAAGAACAGCTTACTTTATATAGATCATCTGTTCCGAAAAGGCAAAGACTGTCCTATCGACTAAAAAGATGGTGGCAACCGTTTTCTGCGATTCACAAGGTGTGATGCAAGCGGTTATGGATACAGTGCTGAATTTATGGGCCGACTCGAACGCCGAATTACTAGGCCCATTCAATGCTGAAAATAGAGAAAAGCGACATCATTTGACGAAGGAAAAAGTGCTCTTCTTCCATGACAACGCACAAAACTCGTAACGCCGACTCATCAGATGTTGTCATCGTCCATGCCTCTGCTCCATATAGCAGGACGGGGATTGTGAGTGACTTGTAAAATTTGATCGTTCCGAGGTTGTTGTTTCCTTTTCATTGGGGTCGTTTTTTTACGTGGCGGAAAACCCAGCGCACAAGCCTGTCTTTAGCTCGCCCTCATCATGTTTTTTGTTCGCCCAAAGGATACTTGGTCTAAGACCAGAAGTCGTGAACTGCTTGAGCCATTTGTAAAATAATCATTTCTGGCCACTTCCAAGTGAATGGCGCACAGAGAACTTTCCCACCTTGCATGATCTTCTACACATGACTCCATCCTCCTTCCTCGGTCGTCGCTAATGTTAAATTGCTCGAATTAATCGACGAACTGAACTCTTATGCGTCACATTCTCCAGATTTGATTCTGGTCGACTTTTTTAGTTACCAAACTTGAAAAAGTCACTCGCCAGGGAGAAAGTTTTGTTGAATGAGCAGGTCATCGCCGTGTACTGTGGACATCTCCATTTGTCAGAGGAGACTAAGAAATTGGAGCTTCGTTGTGTATCGCGCTAAAAGTACTGTATATTGAGGAATAAACCATATTTTTTCTAAATTTTCGTATTTTTTATAAGCTAAGTAGTTATTGAACCTCCGTCGTAAGAAATTATTACGCCGAAATGACATTTCGTCCTTCCTAAAACCTTATAGCCAAAACTAACAGTTGTGAATTCTTGTACTTCTTTATTTGAAATCTGTTTTTTATTTCCTTTTATGTATTTTTTATACAACTGCTTTCCCCCACCAAAGCACCGATTGTTTGATTTTTTTTTTTTTTTCCAACTTCCGCTCCCCACTGTGAGGTCAGTTGTATTGACTGTGTGAGAGTACCGCAATAACGGTGCTTTGTGCTTACTCGTATTTTCTCATTTCATGTTGGTTATATGGTTGTATTGTGCGCCATTTTTCTGTGCCACTGATTGCTTCCATATTGCCCCCAACCCCCGTTACCATTTTCGATTGCAAAAGTCCGCTGCTTTGGCCGCTTTGAGTTGGCCTGTTGAAATATGATTTACGAATTTTTAACTTGTGGCAGCATATTTCTTCACTTGAAAATTACGTTCGCCCCTTACCAGCTACTTCTTCAATATTTATGAACAGGGTGGGGGGTCTCCAATATATTTCTTCGCTTTGAGTGTGGGCTATTGTATTTTTACAGCTTCATAGGAGGTTGTTGTAGAAGCTCGAATGCCGCAGTGTGCCCAAGCGCTGCCATATGTTGCTGCCACATGGCGAACAGCAGCGCCAGTGGGTGTGGGAGGGGTGGTAAAAGGCGGCCACTGTTCGCTGGTCAGTGGGTAAACGAACGCAGCAAATTGCTTTGACAGCGAAAATGTGTTTGTGCTGGTTGGTCGTGATTTGCTGCGTTTTTTTTGGTTCGGGTCCCTGTTCTGCTCTCCGTTTTATTGTGTGAAACTATAATTTGAAGGAACTGTGAAATGTTTTGAAGCTTTTGATTGACGCTCTTTTTGATGTTTACAATTGCTTGTTTTATCGTTTTTCTTTTGTTTTTTTTTTGCCTTTCCGCTTTAGTCACGATAAATTAACTTTTTTGCGTTCTCGACCACACAACAACGGTCGCTGCGATTTTGTTGTATGTTGTTGAATGAGAATTATTGTTTCTAAATTTTATATATGATGCACTTATCAGCCGTTGGGTCAGCACCAAGCGCCAAGCACTCGCTCACTCAAATATATTGCGGAAGTGCAACCAATTTACGACTTGTTGTTGTACGCTTTTGTTTCTAACTGTATTTACAGTGAATTTCAAGATGAAGAAAAACTTTCTTTGCATACAATACAAACACATACATATGTATGTGCACTAACACATACATACATTCAATATTTATGTGCATATATCTGCAGTAGTGTGTATATGTGTGTGTTATGGGCGAATTGTGTCTGTGTTTGTGCGCATGTAGTAGTGGCATTCCATTTTCGTTTTATGCAATTTCTGCTTTTGACATTCACTTAAATGGAAACCTTTAAGGCGTAAAACTGCAGTTTTCATAAAGTTACAAAAACAACTGCAAAAACCAAAATACAAAATGCAAAGCTTCACAGGTGAATTTGTGTGTTTCTTTTTTTGTTTTCAATTGTTACCTCAATGGCAACGTTGTTGGTGCGTGACTCGTATTTTCCTAGATAAAATTGTTTGTTCTAAGAAAAATTTCAAACATTAATTAATAAAGCTGGAGAAAAGTACAATATTATTGTTAATAAACTTACAAAATTGAAATCCATTTACTTTTCACGTGAAATGAACTAATTGAAAATTCTGTTGAATTTTAGGAAATAACTGCATATACATATGTATACACATGTATGGTTGCTGAAATATTCAAAGATTTCTTATTGTTCTTTCGACACATGTTGCCCAAAATTGTAGTAGCCATTTTTATTAATCTAAAAGTAATTGAAAGTCAATGGTCTAAGACAGTAAAACATACTTTTTTTTGAAAAATTCTTTTTATTATACCCTGAACAGGGTATATTAAGTTTGTCACGAAGTTTGTAACACCTAGAAGGAATCGTCAGAGACCCTATAAAGTATATATATAAATGATCAGTATGTTGAGCTGAGTCAATTCAGCTATGTCCGTCTGTCTGTCTGTCCGTCTGTCTGTATATATACGAACTAGTCCTTCAGTTTTTAAGATATCGTTTTGAAATTTTGCAAACATCATTTTCTCTTCAAGAAGCTGCTCATTTGTCGGAACGGCCGATATCGGACCACTATAGCATATAGCTGCCATACAAACTGAACGATCGGAATCAAGACAAGATATATTCTTTGTATGGACAACTGTCATACAAACTGAACACATAGTTAGTAAAACAAATGCACCTGTGAAGATTATATTAGCTTCGGTGCAGCCGAATTTAACGTTTTTTCTTGTTTTTTGTTCAACATAGTTCAATTCAATTCAAATTTCGTTACCATTTTGTGGTACGATTTGTTCTTTGTTTCAAAATAGGTCTCAGTTTCGGCGATCACCTCCTCATTTCACGAAATGAGCGAGCAATCTTATGAAATCTGAGCATAGAAAATACTCGCTGCGAGCCAGATGTGAAGAATATGGTGGATACGGTAGCAATTCGAAGCCAAATTCATTGATTTTCGCCACTGCTTTTACTGACTTGTGATAAGGTATATTGGCTTGGTGAAAAAGCACTTTTCTTTTTCTTCAAATGCGGCCGTTTTTTGGCGATTTCTCCCTTCAAACTGTCCAATAATGCTATGTATTAGACGCTGTTGATGATCGTCCTTACTCAAGGTAGTCAATAAAAATTAGATTAAGGCGCATCCCATAATGCAAACGCCATATACTTGGCAGTCGACTGTTGCCTTTTTCCGCGTTTTGCAGCGGGTTCAACTTGCGACGCGCTTGATGTTCGTTCGGATTCGATTCTTGCACGAGTTTGATTTTATAAGCCCACAAACTAAGATCCGTCCTAAAAATCTTCCAAAGGGATGAGCACAGCTCCAACTGTTGCGTGCGATGGCGAAGGACCTATTCGGGTCTTCTTCGATATTTGGGTCCACAGCAGCAATATCGACTTCGTTGCACAATATACGGCGTCTTTGAGGATGAGCAATATTCACTAGAGTAAGCGTCGTCTGGAACGGATCCGTGGTTACTCGAATTACCGACTCTGTTGGGCGATTATGTCGACCGAATATCGGACGCAGCGCACGATGTCATTTTGAACCATTATTTTGGTAACAAATTTGTACGATTTATAAACATGGTCCCGGAATATGGAATGGCAAACCAAATTAAGTAAGCTTCAAGTTACAACTGTCAAAAAGACAAACTCCGAAAAGAGTATTGTTTCAAAATTTCTTTCCATTAGATATATTTAAATGGACATGGGGGCATGATTAGTGCTGTTATCTGTCAATTTCTTCATCCCAATTCGAAATAGCACTTACTTTCCTTCTTCACAGGACCAACTGCTTTCCTCTATTCTGGTCGAAATCGAATGATCGAACTATAAATCCGAATAAAATACTTGAATGTAAGAAAGTATCAATCTTTCTCAAAAAGTCGGCTACGAACCTAAGTATCTAGATCATTGAAACATCAATATTTCGAGGTACATTCGATACAGAGCTGTTGAAGAATGAAAGCAGTGGATTTTTTAGGAAGTGGTCGAAGTACAAGAAAAGTTTTGATGGTAAAGTCTATTTTCAGCTTTCTTCTTCGTGATAGTTTCAGTATTTGCGCTTGGATCTTTTGGTCTGAAGTAAATTATTCGAATATGAAATGAATTATTTCTTGATTTCTTATAGAAGATGGATAAATTTTGAGCAATATTTTACATCAAAAAGCACTTGGCTATATAGCGGATGATCCTTTTCAACAGATCAGTTAGTCGTGTTCAGCACGTAGTGTAGAAAATATAGGAGCCTTAGCTGAGAGTGTACAACAAGACCGTGAAGAGAGGTATGGAATGACTTGCCGCATTTTACGTCGAGATCTTAAATTGAAAGCGTAAAAAATACAGCTTGTGCAAGAACTGAACCTTCTCAACCTTCCCAAGCGACATCGCTACGTTCTATGGGCTCTTGAAAAGTTTCAAGAAGATCCGACGTTTTCGAGCCAAATTTTGTACAGGGATGAGGCCCATTTCTGGATCAATGTCTATGTAAACAAGCAAAATTGCCGCATTTGGGACGGAGAGAAACCTGAAAAGATTCAAGAGCTGCCATTTCATTAGAAAAAACTACAGTTTGGTGTGGTTTGTGGGCCCGAAGGATCATCGGTCCATATTTCTTAAAAAAATATGCCGTTGAGAACGTAGCCGGCAATGGCGACCGTTATTGCGTTATTGTAACCGACGATTTGATGCCTGAAATTGAAGCTCGTGATCTCAGTGACATTTGGATTCTACAGCACGGCATCACTACCCACACATCGCATCAATCAATGGATTTATTGAGAAAACACTTTGGTGAGAAGATAATTTCACGTTTAGGGCCGGTGGATTGGCCATCAAGATCGTGTGTTATCATAACCTTAGACTTTTTCCTGTGAGGATATGTAATGTGTAAAGTCTATGCGGACAATGCCGCTTCGATTCAGGCCTTTAAACAAAACATCACGCAGTTTCCAGTTGAAATATAGCCGCGGACAACATTTGAAACAGATAATCTTCAATAATGTTCTTTCGAATGATAATAAATATTCTCCATTAAATTTGAGGTTTCTGTGTTTTTGGGAGCCCCAAAATAGATCACCCTTAGTACTTATGTTACGGTTTTGGGATTGAATCATATTATATCAGTGGAACTGTGGAATATACTTTCTATAAATTTCTGTGAAATATTTTTTAAGTCCAAACTTTGTAATGAAACAATTGCAAGTTATTTTCGTAGCTTTACATTTTTATTTGCCTAAAATAACAATTTCTTTCAAAAATATTTCATTTCGACAACAATCCTCCAAAAATAATTTGTATGTTTTTTTTTCTTAAAATGAAATTAAATTGACTATGTATGCATATTAGAACTACATTATTTTTGTATAAAAACCTTTTAAAATAGCTAAATACTAAGAAAACTGCTTACGGATAATAATCTGCTCTCATTTTTGTGTCGTAAAAATGACTAGTGAAATATATTTGAAAATTGTTTTAAAAATAAATTTCCAACTTACAACATAATGCATTTAATTTACAACTAGTCAATAATAATTAAAACTGCTATGCTTAAGATTAAGTGCAATGAACTACCCCCGAACATACAAAATTAATTATTGAATTGGAAATAAGTAAGTATATAAATAGCTATGTACAAGGAGTTTAAAAACTAGCATTATTAGAAGTATGTGGTTGAACGTGATTTTGGATTATAAATGTAAATTTTGATTTTTGGTAATTTGGGCTAAAGTTATAATATTCGAAATTGAGAGAGAAAAAATAAAAAAAAACTGAAGTTCAAGTGCAAAGAAATTATAAAAATTTCAAAAATATTTAAATAAATATAAAAAAATAATTACAAAATTTAAGGTAAGAAATTGAAGCCAAAAAATATTTTTTATAATTTTACATAAACTAACAATTAAACAAAAAATAAATAAAAACGTGTAATTACCTAAATTTTAAAAAATTGTAAGTAAAAAAATAAAAACATAAATTTTAGGTCACAAAAAATTATAAATATTACACATATGTAAACAATGTTTATTTCTAAAAATTTATTTTAATTAATATATATAATATATGTATACATATAATTTTTGAAAAAATTATGTTAACAATCAAAAAGATTAAAAAATTTACATTTCGAAACTAAAAAAAAATAAAATTACAAATTAAAATTAAAATTAAAATTTAATTTAAAATTTAATTTACAAACATAGGAAGAAGAAGAATTTTAAATTTTAATAAAATAAAATTAAATAAGCAATTTAGAAATAATTTGGGCAAAAGTTCAAATAATAATATTCGAAATTGAGAGAAAAAAATTAAAAAACTGAAATTAAAACGAAAAAAAAAAATTATAAAATTTTCAAAAATATTAAAATAAATAAAAAAATAAACAAAAATAATTACAAATTTTAAGTTATGAAATTTAAATAAAAAATATTTTTTATAATTCTGAATAAATAATAATTAAATTAACAATTAATAAAAGATAAATTAAAAAGTTTACTAATTAAAAAAAAATTTTAATGAAAAAATATATATGTATAATAAAAATGTTTATTTTTAAAAACATATATATATTTTTTTATTTAAAAAAAATTAAAAATACGTTAACAATAAAAAAAATTAAAAATTGTACATCTCGAAATCAAAAAAAAAAAAAAATAAAAATACAAAAATTAAAATTTAAAAATATTTTTTATTATTAAAGTATTTTTTTTTTATATTTTAATAAAATAAAATTAAATTAGCAATTGAAAAATTTTCATAAACTATACTTTCCGAAATTAAACAAAAATATATTAAACAAAAACTTTAAAAATAAAAAAAAATAATTTTTTTACTCAACTAATTAAAAATTTAATTTATTTTAATTTTGTATAAAATTATATTAAAGTGACGACTGAAAAACAATACAATTAAATTAAAGTAACAAATAAAAAACTAATAAATTATATTTACCGAAATTAGAAAAATAATAAATTAAATAAAAAATTAAAAAAAACATTAAAAAAACTAAAAAATATATTTTTTTTAATTTGTTGATTTCTGGTCTTAAAAATACATTTTGGTTTTGGGCAAGAAAAATTTTTTTAAATTTTTTTCAAACAGTTTACAATAAATTTTTGTAATTTTTTCGTTTTATTATAATTTGTGACATAATTATTATTTAAAAAAATTCTGAATGAAAATTTGTGTTTATTTATTTATTTTTTTATAATTTGCTTTATCGTTTGAGTTCTATAACCAAATTCTTGTCGACTTTATTTGAAAAAGTCCAAATTCTGTCCATTTTGTTTGTTCGATATGTGAGTGTAATTATGTTGAAAATGTGTACATACTTAAGTTAGACTAAATCTACCACTAACCCTGGAATTTCACAAATTTGTATAAGGCGATTACAAATATAGGAAGAAGAAGAAGAAAGCTAAACACCATATTATTATATACATAAATATATGTATAAATATATAATACATACTGTACTAACTATAAATTATAGTTTTTAGATTTTTTGTTAAATTTTTTCTTCTTTGTTTTTGGAGAATTAGAGCTAAAACGCACTAAAGGCCGCAGACACGCGCTCACCAACAACAAACAATTCACACAGAAAATATCCGATAAAAAAGTAACCCACACAAACACGTTCAAAAGTAATAACTTAGATCACATATTTATGTTTTTTGTTGTTGCTTCTTTGATTTTTACGCCATTTCATCACACATACACATATTTACATTGAGAAAAATCATTCACACCAACTTAGCTTTAAACGAACAACTAACTAATTAAAAACTAAATTCGATACGAAATTTGCAATCACTCATGAGACGCGATCGAATGCCTGGCCGAACACTCAACTCCGCTCATTTGCGTTTGCATATTTCTTTTGTGCTGTTAGGAATACTATGAACTGTTTGTCATTATGGGTATCGCGTCCTCTTTGTCGTCCAGCAGATCGCCGGGCACCGTCTTTAGCAGCGTATAACTTTCGCGATGCATGAACTTGTGTTGATGTTGCGCGATGAAGCTGCTGCCACGCCTTAGCGAGCGTCGGCCCATCTCGAGTATCTCCAATGTGGGATCGCGTGCGAACACAAAGTTCTGATATGCGCGCACGAAGACGAAGACAATGGCAAGTGCGCCGCCGAATATCATCAGATACGAGGCGACCGGTATGATGATTGGCGCAAATACGGTGGCCAAGTAGATCCAACGGCGGATGGCGGGTGTTAATTCGGAGATACCCTGGAAAGTGGCGGAAAGATTATTAGTTTAGGAATAATTCTTAAGTTATCATTTCAAATTGCGTATGTTTCGTTAAAGATCCTTATATCCTATTAAAAACTTACTTCTTCCAACCACATAACCGGGAAGATGAAATCTCGAAAATCCTTAACTGGATACACGTCTTTCGCTCGCGTCACTTTGAGATTGAGTTGAATGCGTACTTTGCCTTCCAGTGGTACACCCAATTTCTGAAAAAAGAGAAGGAGTTGAATACAGTAAAAAATAAAATATGAGTTAAAAAATATTTTAAAAATTTTGTGCTCTTAGTTTTCTTAATCCTAGGTAGGAATCAGTGGCGTATCCACAGGGGGTTTTGGTGGTCAAATTCCCCATAAAATCAGAGCGTAAAAAATAATTTAAATTTTCAATATTAAATATATGTTGGAAGGAAAACCTGTCAAATAAATTCTGGATCCGCTGCTGGCAAGAATAAAATACCGTTAAGCAAGTTAGATCATAAACTTTGAAGGGATAATCTTGTAAACACTGTTACTTTGCGTCTTGAACGAGTTTAATCACCAACTCTGAAGGAATAAATAGAGAAAACTGTATTGCTTAGAATTTCGTTCGTCATTTTGCGTCTTCAACTGATCCTACACAGAGAGAAACTCATCAGTTTAATCCGCCACCGTAATTTGTGGATGTTGAATGGAAATTGGGATCGAGTACAGAGACTCGGAAGCGTTAGAATGAGCTAATTTCTTGAATAATGACATTTTTCTTTCGGCAAGACTTGATAGAAAAGTTGATAGTGGCTCAGTCGGATAGAATGTCAATATATGACATTATATGAAACGATTTTTTTTAGGTTATCCTCTCATATCAGTTCTTTTTTACAGAATTCCTCGACTAAGTTGTTTGTATTCCTGCAGAAAACTTTCGACATAACTTCCCACTTTCCTTTGCCTTGAGCTACTATTCTACTTCATTACCTTCGAACTACATAAAGCTGCTAAATATACTCTTTAATGTACTTGAAACCTTAACACTCACCGATTGTATTTTGAAGTATGTTTCATGCTCGTCCTTATTCGGCTTGAGACCTTCAACCGAATGTAATAACGACTCATTGGCTTGATAAAAATGTGGATTCGATATGTAGACGGGAGCACCATACTGACAGGGGCTTATATTCTGTAGACCTTTTATTGGTTCATAATCACTTGAATCAAAGCATTCATTTTCCGGATTATTCGAAGAATCGCCATAACTGTTCTCGGGTAAGATATACAGATCAGCGCCAATACCTGCATAGTGAGGAAGACGGAAAATTTAAAAACTATTCACCATCATTCAGATAATTCCAGCAAGAGATACTAACCATCTTTCTTCACACCTCTTTGGTACTGTAAAGGTATGACGCGACATAAATCCTTGTCATAAACATAAACTGTATCCGCTTTTGTTATATCACGTGGTGGAAAGAAGGAGCCCTCGGAGGCGGTGATACGATTACAGGGTGGCTTATGCCAATGTGGCAGATGATCGAGTCCATTCAGGCGGTCTATGTAGCCGAATTCTTCCATACCTTGAAGACCAGTTTTGATTGTTGAGACTTCGGTTAGTGTACCATTGCGCTGAATAGAAAAAAATAGGGAAGCAATTTAAAATAGGTTTTTATAATATTTCTTAATACCGATTTATTCAAAATAGTAAATATCTCTTTTTCACTTTTTAAATAACTCTCAAACTTACCCCAAGTAGCAGTCCCATTCGCTCCATTGGACGCATATGTTTTGGATAAAATCGATGTGCCAAGCTGACGAGCGCATCATCGTAGCCGAACACCAACTGATCGGCAGTCACGTTGATGAAAGGTTTGAACTTGGCTGCGGTCAACACTACGGAAATCGTCTTTGACAGCAGATAACCTAATTTTGGACTGAGACTAGTAAGCGTCTGTGGATGAGGGTGTAAGTTAACATTAGTTTTTTGTTTATGAATATTATTATGTATTGTGGTGACTCACCAATAAAGGAATATTGGGTGTGACTATCGGTGTATTCTTGTCTATACTCAATTCGGGCACAAATTGCAGAATTTTCTTGTGCTGATATGACACTGTTTGATTGTCGTAAAAATTTATATTCACTTTTTGCATGTCTTCTCTGAAATTTAAATAGAAAAAATCAATTAATTAATATAGAGTGTTTAAAAAATTTTTGGAAGCTAAAGGTTAAATAATTATTGAGTATTAAAAATTGGATAATGTTAAGGTGCCCTTCACAGACAAAAAAAAAATATCCAAAAAAAAAATCAAAAATTAGATTTTTATCGGCCTATTAGTATCAACATTCAACAACATCTTTTATACAGTGACCCGCTCAGAAAAAATATTTTAAGATTACACCCTTGCCTTAAACAATAATCCATGTCAAATTTCGTGAGGAATTGTTCTCACTTAAGATCTGAAGGCATTGGACGACCGTAAACGTTGCAAATCTGCTGATTTTGCTTTGGGACGACTTGAAAAGGTTTTTAAGAACTTCATCATCTCCTTTGAGGCTCACTCTCATCTGAGTGGTGCGGTAAATAAACAAGCCTGTCGATTCTGGTGCAAAGAAAATCGACAGATTACTCATGAATAACCTTTAAATTCACCTAAATTGACAGTTTGGTGTGAGTTTTGGTCTGGTGGAATCATTAGTCCGTACTTCTTTCGAAATGAAGCTGGTCACATCGTTTTTGTCAATAACAAGGGGTATTGTTCTATGATAACCAACTTTTTATGGCCGTAATTGAAAGCAGTTGATCTTGACAACATCTGGTACCAACAAGGGCGCAGCAATCGAATTATTGGGAGAAAAGTTTGGAGATTCAATTATTTCATTTAGTTGTGATATTAAATGACCTCCAAGAAGCTGTGATATAACACCATTAGACTGCTTCTTCTGGGGTTATTTGAAGCCATTGGTCTTTAGCAATAAACTCTCAAGTCCTCAAGCTTTAGAAGTCAATATTGAGCGTGTTATTCACGACATACGACTTGAATTAGTGGAAAAAGTACTCGAAAATTGGTTTCATCGAATTCGTTCCTGTAAAAGAAGTCGTAGAGGCCATTTAAATGATATGATGATGTTTTATTCAGATCTTAATTGTATTGGTTGTACTTCACATTAAATAAAAAACATTGGAATTTCCTTAGCAATGAGTGTTTTTATATTTTTCTTTTACCATATAATTCTTGTTGGAAAACTTTGTATTTTATGATGTCCCCGATGTTTTTTCTGGGTGCTGCAGATAATCTTGATCTGATCTTCTATCCAGAAATTGCCATCTCTACACATTTTCTCTCTGCTCGTAACACGTAATCATTTCCCAAACGATTCGGAGGCTATTTATACCCCTTCAATAGCACGAAGAGAGACAAGGAGGCTATTGAAACATGGTAAGTACGCAGATAATATTTATGCTGAGAAAACTATTGACGACATATAAATTAAGTGTCCAGAGTATATCTTGAGATACACATTTCATATATCATTGCTTATTACGAAAGATCTATGGTAAAACTTCACGTTTTCTGGGATCTTTCAAAATATAGTGACATTTCTCTCATTTAGATAAATTCCGAAATAATAAAGCTGCAAAAACTACAGTTCTTAGAAAAGTCTCTATCCCTGTTTCTTCTTTACTCATTCCTAACTTTTTTTTACTTTCTTAAAAATAATCAGATCGGATGATATACAGAGCCGACTGTATATCTTCTATATGCTTAGCCGATTTGCTTCTTCCATGTAGAGACTTGGATTCCCTGTTTTCCGGTATTTCGTAGCACCTAGAAGATTTAAGTTCACTTCGATTGGTTAATATCATTTAGAAAATTGGTCGATTGGTTAATATCACCACACTACCCACTAACCCTACACCTGCCAAACTCAAATTATCGAAACATTTCACTACACATAAGCATTATGTGTGTTGAACTTTCGCATAGCACGTAAGTCAAGGTAATTCGCAGCTAGCTGATCACAGGTCCCAACACGTGCACACGCAGCCTCAAAGCTTTCCTAATGCGACGCCTCAACACCACTAACCCAGCTATTAATAGGCGCTCATCACTCACGAACAATGAGTTGAATGTCAAGTTCAACGGCAAACAAAAGTCACAGCAATGAAGAGCGCACCTTACGCGGTGCTGTCAGTAAACCCACATCCCAAAGGTGCGGTTCGGTGCGGAAATGCCCATTATTATTTACAATAGTTGTGCTCCTCAAAGATCGTCTGAGTTCCGTTGTGGTTGTAGGTCTTTCGAATTTGTGTCTATTGTCATTTCGATTTTTGCCATTGTTTTTATTGCTGTTGTTGCCTGTGAGACACACTGCCGCACAGACGCGCACACTCCGTGCTGGTGTAAATTAAATCTAATCACGCATTTCTACATTTAAATATTTATTATTGTTTACAATCGCCTATTGTCAGCGCCGTCAATGTTTTTGTGCATTTGTCTGAGGAACTGTCTCTCTATTTACCTAACAGTCATTTATTTACTATTTTGCCTTTTTTTTTTGAATTTGTGGCGCTGTCATTTTTTGCGGTTTTAGGCGTTTTTCTTTAACTTTTTTCAAACGTTTCAAGTGCGGCTTCGCATTTCATTCATCATTTCGGCGCAGCCTCTAAGTACCTAAGTATCTACTTATGTACTTAAGCATGTGTTGCTGTGACGTACCGCTAATAGAGTCGCCACTTTTTTGCCGACAAACGTAAGAAATGACTTGCGGTTGAATATTTTTAGTGTCGACTGTAAAGGTTTTTACGAGTTTAGCTTTAATGTCCCGAAATAAGCAGCGGTCGTGTCTGTGAAGGTTTGTAATTATGGCGCACTTACGCAGGGAGGGAAACTGAGTTGGTGGAACATTCATCAGTCCTCCTTTGTTTTGGTGCGGTGTCGTATTCGCAAGTTTATTTGCTCCCAATCTGGTGTATTTAAATGAAATTTGCAATGATATCAGTTATGAAATCATGGTCTGACTCATTGATAGCGATTTTATTATATATTGGTTGCGAATGGTATTAGCAATCGCATCAAGTGAACTTATCATCAATAATTAAAATAGTGAGTTAACAGAAATCAGAACCTTACGAAAACTGATCTCGGAAGAAGTTAAGCCGGATCGGGTTTTTAAGTCGAACATTATTTTGAAACTATAGCTCTTGAAAGTTATGCTTTCTACCAGAAAAGTGAGGCCCCTTTGAGCAATATTAGACATACAGACTGACCGATTAAAATCAAGTCCTTTTATGAAAACTTTTTTGTTTGACAAGGTATCTTCATGAATTCGGCATAAATTAACAGCTAAAGCATTGATACAATCTCAAAACAATATAGCACAAGCTAGAATTCAAACCGACCGATCAAAATCTTTTATTTCCCTTATATTATTCAACGTTGAACCCTTTTTTGACGGTTTTCAAGCATAAATCGGCCGATACAGTTGCAATTTCAAGTTCGATATTCGTACAAAGTTCATATATCGTCGCTGGCTTTTTGGCATAGACCATAGATTTGACGTAGCCCCACAGGAAACAGTCTAACGGCGTCAAATGGTACGACCGAGGCGGCCAATTGATTGGTCCATTTCGTGAGATAGCACGTTCACCAAACTTGGTTTTCAATAAATCGATTGTGACATTCGCTGTGTGGCTTGTGGCGCCATCTTCTTGAAACCACCGGCCAATAAACTGCACAAAATCATAATTTTTTCGGGATGCAATGATGACTCACGGAATACGTGTGGATTGCTGCCTGAATAATAACGCTTATTTTGCTTATTGATGAAGCTATTCAGCCAGAAATGAGCCTCATCGCTGAATATGATTTTTCGATGAAAATCCGGATCATTTTCAAGTTGTTGCTCAGCCCAAATCACGGACATATCACGATTCTGGTGGTCAAGCGGCTGCAGTTCTTGCGCCAATTTGATCTTGTAAGGATGTAGGTCAAGATCACTTTGCAAAATTCAGCACAACGACGTCACAGAGATGCCCAACGCTTGAGAACGACGTGTGAGAGACTGATTTGGGTCTTCCTCAATTGATGCGCTAGCGGCAGCAATATGCTCGAGACTACGGGCACTTCTTTATCTCACTTTAACGGAAATATTTTGTACTGTGCCTGTGGATTAAAATTTTTATACTAGACGCTCAATTGTTGATCTGACAGGACGATTATGACGACCACAAATTGGACGTAGCGCTCTTAAAGTTGAGGCCACTAACTCCGAATTTCGGTAGTAAGTTTTAAGAATTTCGACTCGTTGTTGGAGCGTATATCTTTCCATGATAAAATGACAAATCTTACTGAAGATAAATGTCAAAAGAGCGAAAAAATATGGCGTCGTTTGCTTTCCTATCGGTCTACTTTTGTAGCGTCCCTATGAAAAAACCCTACATATCATTCCACAATTGGCATGAGACATTATAAAAATTGTCATGGATATTGTATGCTGTTTTAGAAACGCCTACTAGTAGAGACGACTTGTTATTATTGATTATATGAGCTCAATTAATATTCCATTAGCTTTTTTAGAAAACAATTTCAGACCTACGACAACTTAAATTAACTATTAAGACTGATTAAATGAAGAGCTACGAGAACGTTTAATGAATAAAGATTAATTTAATAATTAAGACTATAGAAGATGGCATATTCCTTTGCGCACGAAACTATACCCGAAAGGAAATTTGGGATCTCTATATTTTGGGTCAATTATTGAGTAATTTATGCGATTTTATCACCGAAATTTAGTTAGTTTAGTACTACAACAAATATTTAATGCTTAACATAAAGTAATATTAAAGTATTAAAATAATAAATACACTGATATTTTATCGAAAGAAACATTTATAATACCAATTCAGTTATTAGTAGTTTGGATTCAGCTAAAAATTGCAATTGTCTCATTCAATAACTTCGTGTAAATGAATAAGAAGTTTATATGAAATGTTTATAACATAGAACATTATATAATATAATATGTTTGGTCAGCATTACTGATGACAAAGATATTAGATTATAACTCCGTATCTAGGGTTTAGGTCTCTTGTCATTCAGCGCTTATTCAGCTGAAGAAATTATAGCTGAATAAAGCGCTGAAAGTAAACACACTTGCCACGAAGTTGGTGGAGTTTTGATCTTAACTTTTAAAACTGGAATTCCATATCTGAATGTTCTTTCTTTTGTTTTTCATATATCAAAAAATTTATTCCGTGAAACATCAAACTCTTAAGTTTAGCTAAAAAAGCGCCTGACATTTCCTTCAGGGTATGATCTTATTCATGAGAATATAAATTTGATGCTATTTATGTATATAAGTATGAAACATTTATATGTGTTTATAGGTATGTCTACCCCAGTTTAAGATTTGTTGTTGACACTGAGGTTATCAGTTTATTCCAGATTTTACTAATCAATTTTGAACTTCGTGCGTGCTACTTACACACTGACTCAGTCATAGCAAGAGCTTAAGAATAAACGCATATGCATACTCCTGTTAGCTCTCAATTCGATCTAAATTTTATTTAAGTTTTGTATAACAAAATAATAGAAACTTTCAAAAATGGTTTCGCGCTTAAAAATAGTTTGATACTACAACAAATAATTAATGTTTGATACAAACAATTTGATCGCGCTGATATGTTTCACTTAAATGACGTAGTAATTATAGAACAAATAAATTAGCATTATATTAGAGTAAAGGCTGATCATACTCAATTTATTTTATTGCTGACAATTTTCTTATTTTTATCTTTATTCCTTTTATTGTAATTAAACTTTGCGTTTGAGCAAAATCTCAGCTGAATTATCATATAAAGCGTTTACAATGATGTTTATTGCACAATATAATAATAAAGGTATATTTTCCATACGACAATGCTTAGCATGGAAGCTGATCACGTTCCGGCACGCTGGACCTCAGGCAATTCAAATGCTTGAAACACGCGCGTGTTTATATTTTTATTTTCCACCAAGTTTCTACTTTATTGTATTTAAAACAATATTTGTCTTAGATGTGAGTTATATCCGTAAACAAATCATTATTTAATAAATCGTTTAATGATAATACTTTAATAATTTAATAATAACAAATCTAGACTAATAAAAGCCGCTAGACAAGTAAAAACGCCAATGACTGAGTTGATTTAAGATTTACTTAAGTAACATGGTTGGACAACGGAAGTCTAAGTTCTAAAGTGCGGCTTAAGTGCTGTCAATCAATCGAATTAATTGAGTATTGTAACTGTCATAATTGATCGGAAGAATCTATGAACTTTAGTTCTAAGGAGCAGTTATTCGCAGCGAAAATTTAACTCAAGCAGTAGTCTAGAACAGCAGTAACTTATTAAAATATGAAGTCTAGAATAACAGTATCTTACTAAAACATGAAGATTTTGAGGTTATGAACGGTTATTTGATAAGTTATACAATATGTCGTCGCCTAAAATACAAAATAACGTAACATCTTTTCATAAGTTTAGAGGCGAAGGTAAAACTATTTAATAGAAACCATTCAAGGTGAAACAAAATTTGAGTTTTGGTTATAAAATGGTTATATATTAGTTATTATATCTAATAGAATATCTGATAGATTTAAAATTTTTTTTGATGATATGCTGTTTTGTGGTTTAGGTGACGATATGTATTTGATCGATCTAAACAGCCAGCTGGCATTTTCTATTTATATATGTGTGCTTATAACGAAACTTTGCGGAATTCAAACTAAAACGTTTAAATAATATATAAACTCTTTAAAATTCGACTGATTTTTAACTTTAACAAAGTCTTTCTTCAAATTGAATTATTATGTTTTATGGAGATGTTTAATATAATGTAATAAAGATAGGTTCTGAAAAGATACTATTCCTGACATGCAAACTCTAAGATCAAAATCAAGTTGTTATATTGAAAACTTTCTATGGAGTCACTTTTATTTATGAAGGGTATAATAAATTCGGTATTACTGAATGTTTTTTGCCATTATTTGGAATGAATACTCGCTGTCCGATTGTGCATTAATTTTCCAGTGTAGCTCTTATCTAGAAGGAGCTGAAATTGACAAAAGAAGTCTACCGGAGTAAATCACATTATGGGTTTACGCGTTCTACGTGTTGTTGCTGTCTGAAACTCTATTATTGTAGAACTGAAGGAGCAAATAGGCTCAAAAACCTGAAGTTTTTAGAACAGAACACGAGTTTAAGACCTCGAAAAGCTTTTGATTGATGAAGTATATTGCAAACACATGGGAAAACTTGGAGAGCTGGTTTGTGAGCCATACCTCTAGAATTTATCTACTTTAAAAAAAAAAACCTATATATTCTAAACTTATAATAATGAACTTTTTTTTTGATTTTGCTTACATTTGAATGTAATTTCATATGTTATAAACTTGAGTTGAATTTAGTGTATATTAATTTTTTTGAGGATTTTTAAAAATACAAGGTGCGTTCCAAAGTAAAAAGAACTTTTTGAAACTAGCGCCCTCTGGTGGCGCCATCTATATGTCGACTGGTGCGCTAGAATCTGCTATCTTTATCGATTGTCCAGTGAGAATTTCGTGACATTTCATTGATTGGAAGTGAAGTTATTGCGTTTTAAGTGTCAGTATGTTTGTGTTATCGGTGCGAAAATGTGCTTCGAACAAAGAGCCAACATTAAGTTTTGTTTTAAAATTGGTAAAACTTTTACCGAAACGTTTCAATTGATGAACCAAGTTTATGGCGATGATTGCCTATCCTGTAGCAGAGTGCACGAGTGGTTTCAACGTTTTCAAAGTGGTCGTGAGGACATAAATGACGATCAACATGTGGACTAATCAAAACATGATCACTGAAATTCCTTTGAAACTGTGCGTAAATTCATCAAAAATCAGCCGAAATCATCATTGAAATTCATGGAAATGGAATTGAACATATTCAAAACATCGATTTATCTTTTTTTGACCGAACATTTGGGCTTACGAAAGGTGCGTGCACGGTTTGTTCCGCACAAATTGTTCGACGATCACCAAAAATTGCTCAGAATCCAACATTCGATCGACGCTTGTGACCGATTATTTGATCAAAAATCACATTTTAACCATTAACCACTCCCCATATTCACCTGATATGACACCGCGCGACTTCTTTCTTTTCGGAAAAATGCATTTGTCCGTGAAAGGAAAGTGTTATGCAGACGTTGAGGCCGTTCAAAAGGCTTGCACCGGCATACTGGCGGCCATACCGGCCAACGAGCTAAAACACTCATTCAACATGTTTTTGGACCGTGCAAAAAGTTGTATTGAAGCAGAAGGAAACTATTTTCAATAAAATAAATTGATTTCGCCGAAAAAACCATTTGTTCTGTTTTTTTTAAGTCCTCTTTACTTTGGAACGCACTTGTATATTGTAAATATTACTTATCAACACCACACCTCTAAAATTCCAACGCTTTCGAGAGTTGTTTCAGAATATTTGATTTTTTTATAAATAACTGAAACTTCTCCTTGATTTATATACTTATTTAATTAAATTCCGTTCTTCCGGTTCCGGTATAAGCCTCCATGTATAATTATGCTAACGATTCTAGAGTAATTACTCTATAACTACTACAAGCACTGACATTGCTTAGGCAGGGATGAAGAATGATAGAAGCAAAGATTATAACTGGATTGTCCAGCTACTTCCTTGAAATGCGTTTGCTGGAAAACTACGCTAGATAATTAGGTAATAAACGGAAGTAGGAGAAAACCTTTGATTACAATTCTTATGCACATTAACTGGTGCTCTCTATCCTACAAACTATAGCTGGTGCCTTTAGGGTACTACTTATTCGTAGCTGTTTCTTTCAATGCAGTACTTTAAACATATTTATTAGAGAACACTTAGTAAAATTTTTAAGCTGTTAAGCTTTGTTTCGCCAATGGTTTGTTTGCTTAATTCTAGTATAAATTTTAGCCACGCTTTTCCATTTATACCAATTATTTACTCACAAAATGGAGCAAAAATTATGCTATTTTACGATTTAATTGATGAAAAATGGTATTAACGAATTATTGCTTTTACTGCTTATTTTACAATTTTTCGTTTATTTATAGCTTAGTACGCTTTCATTACAGTTTAATGTCGCGGTATTTAAAAATTTAAGCAAACAATTATGAACACAACTCTTTATGTTATAATTAATATTAATAACCTTAAGATTTATGAGTTTTTAATCAACTGTAAACAAGTTTTTACTAACCCAATTGACCTTGAGTTGTAGCTGGAAAATTGGGTTGTAATTCAAAATTGATTTGAGTGATTAGTGGGCTAAGCTAATATATATTGAGATAGTGATGGTGAGGAAAATTCAATTCAGAAACAAATGTGTGTGTGCTTACATATTACATTTACATGCAAAAATGTTCTGAAAATAATATTGAATGTGTGTTCAAGAAAAAGAAAAATATATTCTGTTTTTTTATTGTTTTGAAAATGTGCAGGAAATGTTAAAGGTTGAACAAAAATATTTGAGTACTATTTTCATACAGTTGAACTCTTTGAATCGACCTTCAAACAGCTTTCCCATAAAAATATGAAAAGTTCTAGAAACTTTTATTTTTTTAACAGCTACTGGGCATATTAATGGGAAAATATTCTAGAAAAAAAAAACATTGAAAACAGAAAACAATTGAAAAAAAAGTATTTTTTTGAAACTGTTGCTTGTCGTATTATCAGGCACTTTTTTTTAAGTTACAAAAAATAAATAAAACTAGCTAAAAATTTTAAAACCACAAAAATACGACATGAAACTATTTATTAAAGAAAATTGCTTAACATTTTACCCGCATGTATGTACTTTAGGGTGCTACAGAATAAAATTTTTATAAATTTTTTCTCACTCTTACTTTCTCAAATTATTTCACTTGCACTAAAAAATTCAATAATAAAAACAAAAAATTGGACTTATGAAGAAATAATTGTCTGCAATTATCTTTAATAAAAAAATATCATAAATTCAAGTTTTGATTTGATTTTGCCATGTTCGTCTGTCTGAAGTCCTTCAGATTTTAAGATATGGCTCTGAAAATTTCCAAAAACTCTTTTCTCTGCAAGAAGCTGCTCATTTGTTGAACTGGCGATATCGGACGACCATAGGATATAGCTGCCATACAAACTGGTCGGTCAAAATCCATCTTTGTATGAAAAACTTTTTTATTTGACCAGATATCTCCACAAAATTTCGCATATAATATTTTCCAAAGCAACGCTCTAATCTCCGCAGAAATTCTTCAAACGTTTCAATATATAGCATATAGCTTCCATACAAATTGGTCGATAAAAATCAAGTTCTTATATGGAAAACTTAGGTTTTTGGCAAAATATCTTCAGGAAATTTGGCGTGAATTATTGTCCAAGTTATTCCAACAATATCCAAACAAATTGTTCAGATGGGACGACCATAGCATACATTTAGCTGCCATACAAACTGAGCTACCAAAATTAAGTTTTTGTATGAGAAGCTTTTGATATTTGGATATTAATCTAAGTTCACGCCATAATATCCGAAGAACCGTAGTTTTCCATCAAATAGAAACATTTTAGAAGAAAAGAGTTAAAAAAAAAATAATGTTTTGAAGCACCTTAATGCATGTATGTGTGTATGTCGTAGTAGTAAATGCAAAACTTTATTAACAAAATATATTTTCGCTGGCGTTGGCGAAAAGCCGCCATTGCAACATGTGCAACTTTCAGCAATTTCATACACTTCTCTTGCAATGTACAACAACAACAACAGCAGCAAAATGCATACGCAGATTTTTACTTAAAATATTGCAATTATTGCCAATACACTGTAATTTTAATTGACCTATATTTTGTTGCTGCTTATAAGGCGTTTCGTGCTTTCAGCGCTTTTATCACTTTCAATAACGCAAGTTGAGCATTTCATTTGCTAAAGTTGTGCAAAACACTTCAACGCCAGCTTTACTTACACGCATACATATGTATGTATATATCCATAAAGGTATGTCAGTTTTTCTTGCTAGTACACAGTACACTTTCCATAAGAGCGCTTTTTAGGCAGAAACATTAGCTTAATACAGTTTGGTCATAAATGCAGTTTAATATGGCTCCAAAATTGCAACAAAGTTTAGTATAGAAAGCATTAGATGGCCTAACGCGACTTTGGGTACTTTTTTGGCCGAAAATAGCAAGTCATATGAGTATGAAATTACTAGTTCAGTGACTTTTAATGGAAAATTTCCGAGACAAAGGTGAAGAGAATTGCTCCAAATAGAGGCCGGCCTAACAATTAGACACACATGTGTCAAAAGTCCGACTAAAGTCATACATTTTTGACGCAAATAGAGTGGAGAGTAGCAAAAAAGTACCAAATATTAATTTAACACTATGAAATATATTTTGTTATTGTAAAATCTAATTCTAAAGCATAAACATATTTAATGAACACGAGTCTACATATATGTAGAATAATGTATAGAGTCTTCTACAATGCTTAGTTGTAGTAACTTCTTCAGGTATACTCAGTTAAAAGTAAGGGATGGAAGATGAAGCAAAATTATTGAATTTCGAAAAAATATTTTTATTTTTGTTTCTTGATATTTTGATCGTAAAAAATAATAATAATATTCCAAAATTTTAGATAAATATTTGAGTTATTATTTTTAGTTACGGCCCTTTAAAAATCGTTTTTAAAAGCATTTCTATCCAACTTCATTCTAAAATTGGCATGCAACATATTCCAACAGAGAGCATACTTAATAGGTATCAAAATTGAAAAATAGGCGTGGCACCACCCACTTTTAGGTAAGAGCCCATAGTTCAGCGTCTGCTCAGCTAGTTTTAACCAAATTCGGTACCTAACATTATCCTAATATTCCTTGGTAATGGTATGAAAATGGGCGAAATCGAACCACAACCGGCCCTCTTTCCCTTATAGTATGATTTTGAATTCCACATGATTTTTCCACTTTACTGTAAACAAGTTAAGCACCAAGGAATGACTTTAGGCACTTTGAATGTATCTCACTTCTATATAAATCATTTGAGGATAGACTGATTTCTGTGGAAACATCTCGGCTTAGTGAGTCTACGACTTATAAAATATGTTAATAAATACCAAACATGACTGTAATCCTTTAACAGTTTTGCCGATACCTGAAAGTATTTCCTCTGTTTTGATCATGGCGAGAGTATAAATTGTTCGGTTATAACCGCACTTACCTCTTCTTAACTTGTTTTATTTATATTTCTCTCTGTAATGACCTTCCAGTATTGCGATTGTTTAAGAAAAGGAATTTTGGCGGTCCAAAAATAATCTCATTTTAACTCAATTCGTTATTTTTTTCAATGTTTGTTATTTTTTAGATTTTAAGGATATTTTTCAACCATTATAGGTTATTGTATAGGCAATGCCGTACAGGTTAAACATCTACTAAACCCTTTCTAACGTCGTACATTCGGTTATTCCAAAGAATTTCGGTTTTTATTTGATTCTCTATTAATTTTATCAGTTCCAAAAACGCTTAGAAAGTAACAAGCGAACAAACAACTGCTATAAATTACATGATCTTACATAATTAAGAAGAACCTTCTTTGTTTCCAAAAACTTTTAGGAGTAGCGAATCAAGAAACACAAATGCTCATAGAGCTCAGCGAGCTATAGTAACACTTTAATAGAATATTTTCAGACTCTCTTGTATTGAATTAACTTTGTTGTTGCTTTCTCACGTACATTTTGTACAAAAGAGTGAATTAATTTAATATTATAACTACTTGAAATAGATCAGTCATAAAGTGCAGTAAATGTTTACTCACCTATAAACAAATGGTCCCACTTCCGTCAATCTTGGCTTCTCTCCTTGCAGGAAACCATCGGGATTTGTGACATTATATATATAAACTTTAGTTAAGCGTACGACACCTGGCCGTTGCCAGTAATGAAAACTTAACGTATCATTCCATAGCCTTAAATTCTGAAAACAAAATATAAAGTGGTTAAATATTGAAGAATAGAAGATTATTAAGTGATAGTTAATTTGTATGGTGCGTTCTCTGTAGATCAGACTAGTTTCGGAGATACCGCCTTGAGAATTTGTGCGTTCGAGGCTAGCGGTCAAAGCTATCTAGGGTAAGTGGATCGTCTTCAAACGCGAAAATATGTTTTTGAAGTCGGTTGGCAAGATTTCTCGAGAACTACCCAGAACTACCAATCGTCATTCACTTTTACACAAGTTTTTGAGGTACAATTCTTAAAGACTTGGACGAAAGATTCTTTTCGATTATAACTATTTGAAAAAAAAATTTCGCGAAATTTTAATTTTTTCGTAAAAATGTCTGCCAAAAATACAATTTTCAGTTCTTTTTCATGCGCCCAAGTTCTAAGCTAAGGTTTTAACTAAAACACCTATTTTTTCACTTTAAATGATCGTCTAAGGAGTTATCCTGCCAACGCGGGCACATCTTTTTCCGAGGGGTCAACGGAAATGGCGTCGAAATGGCCGAGTCTAAAATATTTTTTCAAAAAATATCAGAATTTCTTTGTTAATAGTGTATGTTAGTAACAATAATAAATTCTAATAAAATATTTCATCTTTTAAGTCAGAAAAAAATTGTTGAAAAATTTGGTATTCTTGGTGTTCTGGATGTTCTTTGGTTGAAATGTAGTAGGAATGGTCTACTCATATGAAGCAAGCTGTAAATGATCTTCCCGCGTATATTCGATAAAGGTCTTTCATACCGTCTTTTACTTTAGAAACAATGTTGTTCCACTTTGTAAAAACTTTTACAATAAATAAAAATTTTAGAAAATTATGGGGCAGCTGAAACATATATTTTTAATCAAGAGATTTTTCCACTCACCTTTAATATAAAATAATCCAACCATGGTATTGTTGATAGCAATATTCCTAAAATTAATGTAACTATTCCAATAATTATCACAGCTAGTCTATCTGCAAATAAAATAAGAAAATAAAATTTGTAATTATCATAAAGTAATGAATATCAGTAATTATAAATTCAATAAAAAATACAATCGGTAAGCAAATTAAAAAAATATTTTCATTACTCGTTTGTACTTCATATGTTGTCGTTCGCTGTGGTAAGAATTTCTGGACAAAAAAAGTAGATAAAATTTATTTAACTGGCTTTTACTTATTTGTGTCAACCTCATGGCAAACGGTAATTCGATATGCACATGCAAGTATACTGGTTAAAAAAAAATGTTTTCTTTACAGTTTTTGAAGTTATTGACATCGCAATACTGTCGTTATAAGCAATATACATTGATTATATATATATGGTATGTATTATATGTATATTACATATATGGAGGAGGGATAGGAAAACTCTTTATAAAAGTAATAAAGTTATAGAATATACATGTTGTGAGGATCAAGTGGTTACATGGGTCTTGTTCTACGACACCTCTAGAATATTGTCTAAAAATTTACAGTTGATCCGAGTAATAGTTTCGGAGATACAGCCTTGAGAACTTTTGCGCTTGAGGCTAGCTAGGCTAAGTGCGCCGTCTTAAAACGCGTTTTTCTCGAAACTGGGTTTTTGTAGTCGGTTGGCAAGGTTTCTCAAACACTACTCAACCGATCTTCATGAAATTTTACACAGGTATTTGAGATATAATTCTCAAAGACTTTGACAAAGGAGTTAAATAGGACTTGCGGAGACTATTGATGTAATGTACAGTATACTTTTTTTGGAGGGGCGGTTTTGCCAGACGCCTATTTTGGGTAAACCTTAATCGATCCTAAAATAGTACGTTAGGTTAGGTTGGATAGGTATTTCCACAAGTTGGCGGTGGAACTTACTTACTAAATACAGTACTTTGAGAAGCCAGCTAAAATCTTACTAACTCTCGACAAAGTATCTTAAAATTATCACAAATCCGCTTAGGTGTTTTATTTCCATTTCATTAATTTCATCTGTATGTCTAAAACCTGTCAGACTAGAATTCATTTTAGAACTACTTCTGGCAAAACTATTGCAAGACGTTTATATCTACCACCAGCTTACGATTTATGTACCCATTCGGGCCAGTGTTCACTTAGAAGTCCTAAAATTATTGAAAGGCGATCAACTCAGAAGGAACTTGCTTATTCGTTAGCATGAGACCCAACCATTCAGTAGTCAACCATTCAAGAATGCCAATGTAGCTTCTACCCGTTCTCATTTACAACTAGTGAGACATAAGTACCTGACTTAGCAAGTTCCTCAGACTTGCTGTTTCTTGTAAACCCGCTGTGGCCAGGCACCCAAACTAATCTAAATGTAGCAACTCCTGCGAAAAAGAAGGAATCGAAACATCCTTTCTCCCCTTCACTAGTCTCTAGCGTACCATCAGCGAACTCAATGATAGTATCGACAACTTAATATCACTAGGGAAAGTCAGCTGCGCCTCAGAGCAGTATATCTATTGCTGCGCTAATGGCAACCACAACCGCTGGCAAGACCATGCAATGATCAGGAAGTCTGCAACTGCAGTTGAAAAGTATACAAGTTTTTGTTTTCCAGACTTCTACTTGTCTTATCATTCTTTCAATGCTCTGAACTATAAATTAGTATGTAGCGTTGCATGCTATTAGCGCTACACAATGAGCTCAAAAAAGAAGGCTTGACTCACTGCAATGCAACCTGCCGTCTGTGTAGTTATATCAATCTATGTTCCTTTTCGAATATTCGCCTTTATTTGTTTAACTGAGAGCGGATGTCACACTTCGATTTCTGTACATACGAATATATAGGTAAATGTTTGTACAGACACATACGTACACAGATATATACGTATATAATGGGTAGTTACATTCGCCGCAATGTGTTAATTGAACAGAAAAGGCAACAAAAACCATGAGTAAATATCATATACCATACTTGCACTTTAATAGGCGGCAATGCAAGCGCACATCTATATATTTACATAAGTGTATGTATGTTTGCTTGAAATGTCGAAAGATGTTGTAAAAGTGGGCGCTGTTATGCTCTGCGGTTGGGAATTTTAGGAACAGCCGTTTATTGAGAGCGTAAAACACGTGACATTGTGCCCTTTTCGAATCATCCGTTGCGCATGATTTACGGTGTTTTATTACCCTGGCGATTGCATAACCAAAACTTGCATTGTGCTACTTTTGGAAACTTCCCCCAAGGACTTTGGGTATTGGCCTTGAGCCTAGTGAAGTGTATTGAGAGCTGCCGAAAGTCAGGCATGAGTTGGATTTTCTGTACATACATACATACACACATATGCAAGTACTAGTTTAATTGATTACTATCATATGAGCTTAAAAGCCTTTAGAACCCTTTAGTATACTTTGAATAATTACTTACTTAATTATTTGCAATAATAACATATAGTAAATCAATTTTATTTTGTTATGAAACACACTTAGTTGAATATTAATTAACCATTACTAAAAGGTAATAAAATCATTGTTAGTTTATTGAAAATATTTGTATAACTGAAAGCAAAAGTGTTCATACATAAACTTATGGAAATGCGTACAGGAAACATCACTTAGTTGTTTGTTTGAAGATTGATGCTTGGAGACATTATGATTGAGTGCTGGCGAGGAGGATTGTTGTAAATTATATGTTAGTTATTTCTCTATATTCTAAATAATAGAAGGCGTAACCCAATTATAAATGATAGCAAACCTGAATAGCCGACCTCCAACACATACTTTCGAGAAGCTCTCTTCCAAACTTTTTGTGTTTAAAAACGCAAGAAATCGTTAAGAAGTTTGAGGCTGAAGTACAAGAAAACTACGAGTCCTGGCTGAACTACTATAGCTTCACCCAAACTGATTCGTTTCAACTGCGTGGGCAAATCAAATCAAGCAATATCCTAGATTGCTACAACCTTTTTTATTCGATGTGTGAAGTTTGGTCTTCATATGTCACTGACTTGTGTTTGGCAACTGTTTGTTTACGACGTGAAAGTTTGTCTGGCGATTTTTACCTTGAAAAAAAAAATTTTTGTACAAAGAGTTTGTTTGAAATTTTGTGTTTCAAAGAAATCATGGCTACAGAATCGTTTAGTTGCGGAAAGGTTTTGAAGGGTATATTTAATCACGAACACAAGTATTTCAGCAGGAAATATCAGGAAGTCAAAGAAAGTTTTCTTCATGCGACTCGCACCTCTGTTAATGACGATAACACCAAAAGAGTTAAAGAGATTATGCTTGAAAATCGTCATGTACACATCAGAGTGATATTAGAGGATCATAAAAGCCCTTATGGTTCAACTGAATAATTTTGTGTTATGTTTTGGATGCGGAGCATGTCAATGCTAAACTCGTATCCTTTGCCAAACGGACGTCGATTAGAGGTCGCTGCAGATATGCTTGACAACGTAGCCGTCCACAGCTACAGCTCATCCCTCAAATTCATCATTTCTGGTGATGAAACGTGGGTGCATGAATACGAGGTCGAAACAGTCCAATATGTAGCTGATGGTAAGCCAAAAAAGCTCTAAATATGTAATCATTACGGAATACAAAAAGCTGATATTGAGGCAAAACGTTCGTGTGGAACGAAACTTAAGTATACTTTTCGCAATTTTCAGCAATCTCCCAAATTATCGTAAATTGGTTTCTTAAATATTGGAGCCCATCAGCGTAGCTTTTTTCTTCTTCTTTGTTGACATAAACAACGATTTCGCGGTTATAGCCCATCAGTGTTGCTTTAGACCCGTAAATTCTAAGATTGAGCAGATAATTATCTAACTTTTACATTGAGAAAAAAATTGTTTGGCTTCCGTTGTCCCTTTGCCAACTTCGAATTCACTTCTGACAGCAGACAAGAAGCTGTGCTGTATTATGGTTCTATGTAAAATACCTTAAGAAATATAGTTCAATCGGTCCTAGCTGATATTTCTTACAGATAGTTAGAGAAAATGACTTGAACTGAGAAGGTAAGCCACTCAGGAACAAATAAATACCGTATATCCACTAACTCAAAGCAAAATACTTCTGACTGTAAAATATAAGTTTTTGTATTAGCTTTCGTTTACCTGTTACCAGAGTTAACTTCGAAGTTGAAGACAAGCGAGCCTTATTGGATTTTGTAATTAAAGTCGAGGACAACGTATCGTCCTTCTATATCATTTTAGACTGGGTAATTATTATAAAAATAGCATAGCTTAATAAAATGAAGCATAAAACTTTGCAGACTGTTGTGAATATTCTGGGAATCTTCGAGAGGCTATGGAAATTTGATATAATACAATATACACATTACTTCTGTTCCATTGGGAGCTAAGAAGACAAATCCTTATTCCATGTATAGATGCGTGTAGCCACATAGAGAATGCATCGTGAGTTCATAAATGGGCTGAGACTATAAAAACAAAAAACAAGGAGTTTTTAGATCGCATTTGGTACAACCGATCACTATAATATCGTTTCAGAACCTCAATTCAGTCATATAAAAAAAATTTTGAAAATATTTTGTGGAGTAGTAAGGTTTTCAATATAAGATCTTGATTTTGATAGATCGCTTTGCGGTGCCAACAAATGAGCAGTTTTTTAAGGAGAACATTACGTGTTTAAAACTTCAGATGGATATCTAAAAACTGAGCGGATAGTTCGGATATGTACCGAAGGACAAGATTAAATCGACTCAGCTCGGCATGCTGACAACTTTATTTACACTATTTGCTGCTTACTTTTGGAACTAGAAAATTTCCTTCAGAATGTTATAAACTTCGTGGGAAACTTAATATAAACTGTTGAGGGTATAATTATTATCTTGTTACTTCTCACCCAATGACCAAATCTTCACCTCCACCAATTTGGTTTCTACATTTGTGTAGAGAACAAAGGATGTTTCACACGACTCGCAAGTGACGATATCCACATATATATTCGTATTCTCATAATGGTTGGGCAACTTTTTTGCTTGCGCCTGCTTTTCTAGTTGTTGTGTTGGTAAATGTTGTTGTTGTGACGCGACGCGTTTGGAGCAAAGGCCACAAATGTAGTGCAGCAACGAGCGCATTGCATTAAATTGCACCGATTTCACCGATTTCTTACGGAGTAGAATCATTTTTTCTTTGGAAAACTAAAATTATAGTGATTCAGCTTTATAATATGGCAAAGATCATCGATTGCATGCAAAAAAAACTACACAAAATTTGTGTGTTTGTCAATAAATACAATCAATCAACTGTCGTCCACCTTAATAATGTACAAGCATTTTACCGTTACCGCTACTTAGAAAACTTGTAACGAAAGCTTTGCCACATGCGATGCACACACGAACTTTAAACGACGGAGACGATGATGTGACTAACTTTTGCTTTATGTTATTTGATAAAAAAAGTATTTATTTGTATTTAGTTATAATTTTGTTGAAAACGGCTATTTAATTTTGTAATCATATATGTAAGTAATCATAGTAATTTTCAGTTTGTTCGTTTATTGCTGTTCACTTTCTATATTAGAATTACTGTTAATTTTTCACAATAATATTGCGCAGTATATTGCTAGTATTGACAATATTTCAAACACTTAATGTTAGAAGGGCACAAAGACTCGATTAACTTTACAAAAATCCACGTCACTTGAAAATTTCTTTTCGAAAAATGCTCGAGCGACCTTTTAGCAACCAAAGTTGGTAAGTAAATACGCTAGTGAGTGCTTTCTTTTTTGCATTCATTATGCCTTAAAAATTTACTTTTGTATAAACATACCTACAAGTAGGTCTTTATGCTTGTCTGCACTTTCGAAATTCACCAGCGAATGCATTTTTGCTACTTCAGCTGTTTTTTTTTAATTCTTTGCATATTCAGCATAATTATGACATTAATAAAACCTTTGCACAGAGTGGAAAAATTTAACGATTCGCCCATTACACTTGGAAAATTTTGTGGCGAAATTTTGAAAATATCTCAGTACCGCCAAATTAGTGGAGTGATTAATAATCAATAATTTGTGGGTCGATCGATGCAGAAATTTTTTGTTTTCTGAGGGCGCAACCATTATCTTCTTCTTCTTCATTATTGGCGTAGACACCGCTTACGTGGTTACAGCCGAGTTTGACAATTTTTAGGAATTTATTCTATTCTCAGGAATATATTTTGTGAAGAAGGAATTTAGAGAACTTTTTAGTTTTCTACCAAAACAGAAAACAGCTTTATATTTGAAGGGACCCGAAATAAGCAGGAATAAGCTTGGCCTGAAAGGACAGTGACTAAACGAAAAATAATGACAAAGATTTTTTTCGAAATAAATAAAATACTCAACCTAGGCTAATCACCACTCTTTCCCATCTTCAAAGCTGGAATATCATTATGGTAAAAATGTCCACCTTATGATGCTATCCAAGAATCAAGCCATTTTTGATGTCGTCTTTTGAGTAGAACTGCTTCTGAACCTGACTTTGTGCCATTGAACGAAACAAACAAATCAGACGGTGCAATATCTGGCTAATTTTCGGGTGGAGTAGGAGTTTCCATTTAAGCGATTCCAGCTAAGTTTTAAATGGCGATTAGATTGGCGACGTGAAGCCGAGCGTTGCCATGCAGCAAATCACTTTTTCGTGCCACTACTGTTCCAACCAAAGTTTCTTATTTCTGAATCATTTCTAGCATATATTTATCTATATTTCTCTGGTAAGGATTGAACCAATTTTTGATTTTTTTTGTGAAATTGCCATTTTGTCAAGAATCAAAACTTTTACTAGTAATTTATCATTCGAAACTTATATTATCTATAGTACCAAAAAATTTATGGTTTTTGAATTTAAGATAATTCTATGCATAAAAACTTTCCGCAACGCCACTTATTAAAAAAACTCCTAATCGCTTACCATAGCCTAATCACTTCTATCAATTTTACAGATGCAATTCATCAGCCTTATGCAAAAAGGGATGTACGTTCTCAACTACACAATAGTTTTGGTTCGATTTATCAAATTGTCCTTAAGAAACCATTAGAAACTTTAACAGCAATCTCTGTTGCCGCTCTTGGGTAACTAACCTATACTTTAACCGATAGTTGGATAATTAAACAGTAAGAGACACAAACTTTACAGTAGAGATATCTAGAATTACAGTTTACAAAATAAACCGTTTTACTCAAAGGGATTTTCGCCTTCCTTTCAAAAGCAATTTCCACAGACTACTCAGAAACAATGATGACGCCAAATACCCCGAAATTGTTCCATCTACCAGTGGATGCGAATAAGAGGGTGAAATATATACTATCAGAATGAACTCAGTGCAATAATATGTGACGATGTTAGAAAAGAAAAAGAAAACTGTAAAGGTTTTCAAGATTATTGCTTTGGTGACATTTGCACAAAACTTCCGAACTTAGTGCGGAAAAGCTGAAAATTGGACACTTTGTTGGTCCTAAAATACGGCCATTCATAAAAGATACAGCTTTCAACAAAGTTTCGACTGTTCTGGAAAGTATAGCATGAATAAATTTTGTGATGATAATCGAAATTTTCTTCGATAACTATAAAGTACGTAATTAGGTCTTTGGGATACAATTCTTAAAGACTTGGACGAAGTATTTTTTCGATTACAACTATATGAAAAAAATCTTGGAAATTTTCACTAAAATTTTAATTTTTTTCTAAAAATGTCTGCCAAAAATCCAATTTTCAGTTTTTTTCCCTTAGTCCAAGTTCTAAGTTAAAGTTTTAACTAGAACACGTATTTTTTCACCAACACGGGCGCATCTTCATTCCGAGGGGTCACCGGAAATGGCGGAGTTTAAAATCTTTTTCCAAAAATTGCAGGATTTCTTGATTAATAGATCATAGTTGTAACAATACAAAATTCTAATAAAATATTTCATTTTTCCCATAGGAAAAAAATTGCTGAAAAAGGCTATTTTTTACCCTAGAAATCATGTTACCCCATAAATCAAAGTAACACTAAGCTGTCTCGCTTAAAATGAAGCGTGTGTATATTTAATTATGAGAAAATAAAATTAAAATATCTCAATATATTATACTTCCAGTAAATATTCATCCAAACTTCAATAAAGTAATTGTAACAAAAGTATGCGCTAAAGTTCAATAGGTCAAATATAAAGCGCTTGAAAGACCAATAGCCGGCAAACGAGCCAAACTATGTCACAAAAGTTATAATAATTTTCTGCGCAGCCGCAGCAGCAGCAAACCATTTGAAAGCGTGGAATAAATGGTAGCAATTTCAGCGCGACGCAAGCCATCAGTGGCGACCTTGAATTCGCAAAAGCGTTGCTTTTATTAGCTGCTGTGTTTCAGCGCTTTTATTGCATATTACAACGATACCCGAACAAGACAATATGGAGATTTCTGCTTTGCATTTGCTTTTGCTGTATTGTGTTGTTGTTACAAAAAGTGGCAATTTTTTATAATGGTGTGGTATTGTCGTACCAACTCGGCTCAGCGCTGCGAACTCACCGCTGTCACCAAAAGACGTTTTTGTTTCTGTTTTCTGCTACGTCGCTTTATTGGTGTAGTTGTTGCTGTTGCCGCTGAACGTAAACCACACACATTAGCATGGTCAATTTGGCTTGAATATGTTCGTACGGCAATCGCTTGACGGCGAGCGCTGCGTCAGCGCTTCTTCTTGCTCGTTTGCCTGTGACGCAGTGAAAGTTGCGCAAATACACCGAAAAAATGGTCAATAAAAGCGAAAAGCGTTAAGACAACATCTTCAAGGTCAAGGGAATTCCACAGCGCCGCGCCATTCATGCCACTCGGTCATATTTCGCATTATATTCCGGCAAGTTGCCGTTAATTAAATAATAAAAAAGCGCTTTGAAGGAAAAAAACGTAAAAAAAAAGTATAAAAAAAATTAAAAAAAAATATTTAAAGAAATATTCAAAAAAATTTAGTGAAACCTTTTCATATTCATATTCGACAATTACTTGCTCGGGTTTAACCGCGGCCATAAACTAAAAGTATACCTTCAGTAACACACTCGCAGCCATAATTAGATGCATTGGATCCACTACTGGTGTCTGGCAGTTGAATTTTGTAAGGCGTTTAAATATTTAACTCTTTGCCACTTAAATATTTTGCACGGCCGCTGCTTGTTCGACTGCCCCACTGTTGGTCCAAACTGTCTGTTGGCTTTCCTACGTTGCCTGGCTGCACAGCTGCCAATTTACTTCCACGCATGCGCAACACCTCCAGATTTATTACAAAAGCACATGTGTTCATATATATGTACATATAATAAATTATTTGCATGTGTATGAGTGTGTCAGTAAGTTTAGCGTTAAGCTTGAGCATCGCAAGTCGATTTTTGGTAAATATTTTAAGCAAAAGATGAAATTACGCTGCCATTGCATTGCAAAAGTAGTGACACATGAGTAACAACAGTTTCGGCCCATGTACTAAAAATCGCTAAATGTTAGTCTATGCCTATTGCTACCGAAATTTGTGTGCGCCTGCGATAAGCTGACTGTACAGTAGCGCATTTACCGCCCCTGAGCCAACAAAAGTTATTTTCTGCGAAGTTTTATTGCTGCGCATGCGCTGCCGAACGCCTACTTAGGAATGTCTGTATGTACATATGTAAGTATTTACTAGTGGATATATAATATATATTCATGTGTGCAATAATCATTGTCATGAGTGACTGGTTAATACGATATGGCTAATAAGCATTTAGGGCAAGATGAAATGCAAACCATTCTACAAGTAGTCTGCTTCTAATTCAATACGCATATTAAGGTATATTATATTATATAACAGTACTTGTACAGTAGAGTATGTGTATCGTATATGCATGTACGTATGTATACCATATAGTGATATTTTTAACAAGCTGGTAAAATAAAATTAGCTAACAATTAGATGTTATTTTCTACAATTCAACTAGTCCGAATTATACTAGTTCAAGTAGTGGTTTCAGGGCTTAAAATGAACTTAAAATGAAAAAAATGGCTGCACCGAAGGTGTTCAGTTTCGTTCAAATAAGAATAAAAGCGTGTACAGAGATCTTTATCTTGATTCTGATCGGTCAGCTTGAATGGCAGTTATGCGCTGTAGTGGTCCCATCTGATGAATTTCTTCGCAGTCTATCGTGATATTTGAGATACGTGTCGTTTTGTGAGGCTCTAAAAGTGAATTCTTCGATTTTTACTTTGTCTGAATTGATTGAACAAAGAAGTGCGATAATGCACCATCTCAAACTGCATTGGTTATTCGTGTTTATTTCGCCACTTTTTCAACTAATATCGCGCCACAACCACCGCATTCGCCTGATTTTCCTTCGTGTACTTCTGGCTATTCAGCAAATTCACATGACCACTTCGAGGACACCATTTTGACTCAATTGAGGAAAAACAGGCTGAATCGAAGAAGGCGTGATGGCCATCACGACGAAGGATTTTTCCAAGTGCTATGATGACTGGAAAATTCGTTGGCATAAGTGTATTGCAGCTAAAGAAAATTACTTTGAAGGAGATGAAATCGACAAAATTCACCTTTCAATTTGATCACAGTAGTAGCTGTCCAATCTAAATACTAACTTCGAAGACTGTATCGCGTTGCTTTATATACATAACGATCTATGCCAAATTTCGTGACGAGCTTTATCAAATTTAAATGTTTTTCATGTTGAGTTTAATAGGTATGTTTGTATGACCGCTAAATGTAATATCGGTATTTTATTGTTTCTGACAAAGGAGCAGCTTGTTGGGAAGAATAGAACGTGTTCAAAATTTCATATCAATATTTTAAAAGCTGGGGGACTTGTTCGTGTATTTACAGATGTACAGATGGACATAGCTAAATCGTCTCAGCTGGTCACGCTGATTAGTTTTATATATATTTTATAGTGTCCCCGACGTTTCCTTTCTGTTGTTACCGACATAGTAGCAAATTTAATATACTCTGTTCGGGGTATAAAGATCAGAATTTCTGAAAATTTTATTGTTAAACTGGCGCAAAATGAATGCAGAGTGGTTTGTGGATACCTCTATATCTATATCTCTATATTGACTGTTACGCTGTTGTCTATTCTACTCATTTCTAATCTGCATATATAATAGCATGTACATAAATAAGCACACACTAAAGTTTACCATCCCGCAATGAGTTACTTCAGAACACTTTTCAAAATGTCTGGTTGTACACCTCCATGTTAAAAGAGACAATTGAAATCAAAGCATTTGTATAGAGAGCGGACCAGTCTTACCTCCATATCCGATGGTTCTACACTAGTTTTTAATCAGCTTGATTTACTGCATTGCACTTTTTGAACATACTTGCATTGGTGATTTGCAAAATTTCAATACGAATCGCTTTAAACTTGACTGCTACGCTTTTAAGTGAGGAAATATCCATTTATACAAAGAGCTCCACTTATTATTATTAGCGCACTTAGCGCTTAACAACTTTATATTTCAATAACAACAAGGTACGTATAATAGACTCAGACAGCGAGATCGAGTTTTCATGCCTATACTTTTATAATTTATGTAATATAAATAATATCTCTGCAAATATATTTCCGATTATAGCCGAAGGTTAGCGATGTTATATTTTATTTGTAGCAAAATTATTTAAAATTGTATTTTGTTTAAATAAATAAATAAGATATTTCCAATTAGAGTGTTTATAATGATATTTTTAATAGTAAGTCTGTACATCTTAGTCTCTTAATTTAATTTTTAATCTTCTTAATTTAATAATTTTTTATTTTAACTTGAATTACTTCAATGAAAAATGTTCAAAATTCTATGTTTAACTATAGAATCAGATGGCGTATTTAACCGTAAAATAAATATATGCCAGGAAACGATCGTTTCCAAAATAAGTCCAGAGCCAAGCTTCGATTTTCTCTAGAACTGTTAATCATAACCAAATGAATCCTGAATCCAAATCACAGGAGAAATATAGAAAACCCGGCTTTAGAATCGGCGCAACTTTATTTTGACTAAATATTGAACGAGTTCAGTGCATTTGATGTAGCCTCAGATTTAAGCCGATTTTTGATAAAAGTATTGTTAAGAGTAATAAAATGGTAATAAGGTTCGACAGCTTGATATTGAGATTGGGGAAAAAGAAATCTTCTCCTTTTCTGAAATCATATGTCTGTCTAGAAACAGAAAAGTCTGGGTTCCGAAGAATCCCTAACACTAAAGCAGAAATACGCCAGCCAGCCGGCTAGGTGAATAATATTTATGGATTTATAAATTTTCAAAAAATCGATAAAGTAGTGAAAATCAGCCAGTCTGACCGTCACTTAAGTACTATTTTGATTGCGCATGAACTAAACATTGCACCAAAAAGTGTCTGGAGTCATTTAAATAAAGCTGAATACAAGAAGAAACTCGAGGTAGCAGTGCCAACCGAGTTATCGCCCAAAAACCTCTTGAACCTAATTTTCAACTGTGGATAGCTGCTGAATCGCAACAAAATCAATCCATTGCTGAAGCAGATGGTAACCGGTGATGAAAGGTGGGTCCCTAGACAAACCAAGGTTGACGATCAGGAAGGGTTTGCTATGGGATTTGCGGGTAACCATCTACTATGAGTTGCGCTCCTACAGGCGAAATTTTAAGTCGGACCAGTACTAGCAATAATTGGATTTTCTGAAATTTTAGTCGAATAGAAGAGCAATTGTGTTCCATTAGGACAACACCAGGCCACAAACATGGCTTGTGAGCCATCAGAAGCTTCGGTAGTTAGGTGAGAGTTCTTATGCATCCAACATAAGGTATAGTCCGTACTTTCAATTAAGTGATTATTACTTGATTTTGTCTATGGCGAATGACTTTGTTAATGGACAATTCGCAACAAGAGGCGCTTGTGAAAATCGCATGTCCCAGAGTTACCTTCAATATGGCAATTATCGCACAAAACCAAGTGGTAAAACATTTATAAATTACTCTCTGACGCTCTACACTCATTAAAAAATATCAAGTTTCTTAAATTTAAAAAAAAAAATGTTTGTCCATACCGTTAAACCAGTTAAATAGACAGTCTAAGTTTGCACCAATTTAAACTAAGCGTGTTTTATGTTGCACATTTGCATTGTCTCACACAAAAGATGCAATTTTTTTCTAAACGGCGCATGAGTCGTGAGAGCTTCGAGAATGACTTTTGCATACAGCCGCCAAAACAATTAGATAGTGAAATACAAACAAAAAGTTACCGGTTTATATACGTATATCCATCCATTTTGCACTGTCATTATCTGCGAGTTGTTGTTGGCAAAGCAAAGTGAAAAAAGTCAACTTGAAATATATTTTCCACCTGCGGCCAGTGACAGCAACACCCCTAAACAATGACAAAACAGGTGAGCAACAACAACAACAACAATGCCAAGTGGTGAAGTGGTGTCACCAAACAATGCACCAAAGGCAAAGTAGTGTTATACATACTATTATTATGCTCAACTCACCGCAGTTAGTAAAAACTCAAAGCTCACGTGCAACACAAATGCATGCCCCTATTGACACACACACACACATAAGCATGGAAATGCATGCTGCAAATTTTCGCGTCGCGAATGTTGCACAAATTCGCATTGGCGTGGAAAACCAAATGACGCGGCAGTTTGGTCTGTGCGGTCAGGCAGACAAATGGCCAAGACAGTTAGTACTTAAATGATCTGCAGTTTGCTGGCTTGGTTCATTTGTTGTTGGCTTGGTTCATATGTTGTTGTTGTGCATGCAACTGTTGTGATAATGAGTGGGTACATACAATGAAATTGAGCCGCTAATTGTTGCACGCATCACCAATACACCAATACAGTTGCCATATTATATTACATATTTGGCTGAGTTGGTTAAAGAAATTAGCAAAATAATATGTGTTGATTTATACAATTTATTTCAAGTGTGTTTGGATTGCCAAATTTACATTTACTGTATATTAGTAGGCTTTTAAATAGTTAAACGTTTGAGGCAGTTTATTTTAGTAGCATAACTTGGTTATAATTGGCTGATTTATGCGTTGTGTCTCTCCAGAGAATTGACTATTTGTATTTATAACAATTTTCATAGATAATCCATAAAATTTTGTTCATTTATTGAATCGTAAATAATAATTATTTGTATACCCGGAACTTAAGATATCCAAGGTTAGGGATAGATTAGAAGGCTGATCAAAGATCGTCCGTTGATTGCTATATGTAGTACTTTGTGAAGCTATACTTGTAAAAAACATGGACCTCTTGATTCGAACTTATAAATAAGCAAAATTTGCACAGACGTTTAATTTCCAGTTCAGTGGAATGCCTGAAGGTATGCGCTTCCAAGTGTTTAATTCTTGACCTCCAAAACGCGGGATAGTCCAGAAGGAAGTGTTAAGTTCTTTACACCTCATCTTCTCTATACAGCGTCTGGTAAGATTCCCAACCTTCTAGCATGGACGCATAAAGGGCAATAGCCTGTTAAAAGCCTCACGACT
This sequence comes from Bactrocera neohumeralis, assembly GCF_024586455.1. Taxonomy (NCBI): domain Eukaryota; kingdom Metazoa; phylum Arthropoda; class Insecta; order Diptera; family Tephritidae; genus Bactrocera; species Bactrocera neohumeralis. Next base: position 29,168,583 of record NC_065923.1, read on the forward strand.
AGGGAGAGGCTAGCATTCCTGAAGGCAAAGAGATCTCTCGCGATCGATCATGGGCCAAAAGGTTTTTGCGAAAGCGTATGTACCGATGGTGGCCCAGCGCTGGCCAAGCTTCCGTGAAACCCAGCAATCTAGTAGTAGAACACAAGAGGATACCGATCTGCTCCCATTCTACCGTTAGCGATTCTAGGATGTCACTCGATGCTGGTAATAGCGAGGTTAGGCGCTCCTCGACCAACCCTGAACGCATTGTTAGTGAGTTCAGGGCTAGTAACGCCGCTCTGTTACCTAAGTGCATGGTCACTTCTAATATACCCTAATTTTGCACAAAAAATTTTTTTTGCCGTAAAAAGAAACGTCGTGGATCGTATATATTATTTATATAAATGATAAGCGTATATAAAATAATTAAATTTTTAAATTCTATCAAGCTAAGTGTTCAGAGCGAGTGATGTGCGAGAGCTCACTTTCAACTTTTCCCGACTTTTTGTTATTGTTATGTGATCTAATGCTCACACATATGGTTGCAGTATGTCTATAAAGTCTTCTGGAATCTGTAGCTACAATCGCTCCTATCTACAACGAGTTCTTCACCTGACCGCGTAAAAATAATTAAAATATTTAAAAAATGCTAAAAATGCTATGTAATTCAAACCTGAAATCGTTTTGTGTCGCAAATAGTAAGAATTTTATTATATGCATATTTTTCTCTATTGTTTATGCACAATTGTCTTATAGAACAATTGCTTTACTTTTTCACCGCGGCTTATATGGAAAAATCTCGATCACGTACAATACGGACAAAACACCGGTGATATTTGCATACATGTGTGAGTGTGTGTGTGTGTATGCTGCTCTAAGTGTTTTAATTAATTTAATAAAAAGTTAAGAATTTTATTTCATTTATAATTTATTTTACGTGGACAATGCTAAAAACTCCACAACACCTTCTACGTAGAAGGTAATTGCCATTACAAAACAACTTATAATTGGCTGATTTATGCGTTGTGTCTCTCCAGAGAATTGACTTCCGCATACGTTGAGCAATTTCATTAAAATTCACTTAAAATATTAAATTCATTTTTTTTTACATTTCAATGTGATATTTTGCTCATAACTAGGCGAGTGAATAAAGAGATCGGTTGCCGGCGTATTTAGGCTAATTAGTGTTATCGTTTATTAATGGCCATTACAGCACGAGTAAATGAATATGAATGTGCGAATATTTTAAAAATATAAAAAATTGTCAAAAGGTTGGTACAGCAGTGCTTCAAGAGCCACGCAGGTTTATATGAGGCTAAATTTGAAGGTGCTCATGTGTACTCGTATACGAGGGTGGTCCAATAATTATTTGAACTTTCGGTGGATGAAACCTTTTTCGCAAGAAATAAACTATCATTAAGTAGATTATTTAAGATATATACGCTCTCTTAAAGTATATTATCTAAATGACAGCCGAATCGTACTCGTGGTTATGTTTTGATGACGTATGAAGCTGGCATGTCCGCGGACTATAAAAAATGGAAGAAAAATTAAGAATGGAGAGCAATTTTGGAGAGTTATTCGAAAAGAAATCGCGCATTAAAATCAAAGAGTTTTTGGATTCTGTATACTGTATTCTTCTTCTATATATTTGTGGTAATCGACGCCAAAATGCCCCAAAAACGGCTACTACTAAGAATAGATTAAGTTAAGTTAATTTGATAGGCCAAGAAGCCAAGCATAGACCAGTTTTGGTTCTTTGCGATACCAGATGGAGTTCAGTTCCTAGGTCCATGAGGGATGACATCCCTTCAGGATGCCTGCATTTGACGCGAATTTTAACATACTCTATGGCCTCATTATCGATATTCCCTCTAGTGTATCCTACCGTGGGAACCCCAGATGCTTACAGCGTAGTCATGCCAGGTAGTTTGTTCCATCGGAATTTGATTTTCTTTACCATGCTTTTGCGCAGATCGTCGTATAGACAATGCATGGGTTTCCCAATGTTGATCACGTTTTCGGTTGTTAGACGCACACCATTTTTGTCAATCTCGTTCACTATTTCATTGCTCTCGATGTCTTTGTGGTCCGGCACACAATAGTAGTGAAGTTACTTGCTTCTAGCAACACTTTCTATATTTCACGTAGAAGCTAACTCTGGTGTTTTTTGCTGATGCATTAGAGGTTAGTTCCACGGGTTTCTCAATAGCAAAGTCTCAGCTTGAAATATACTGCAGAAGACCGGCAACTTAAAAGGTTATCTTATGGCTCACTCCGGACAGCATATTCCCGCGCCAACATCATTGTCCATTTTCCCATTACGAATAACGTGTCAAAGGTCGGTCGGTCGCGCTTGCTCCGGACAAAAAGCGTATATTAAAGTCAGTCGGACATCACTCGGGACACCTACCTCCATAAAACTTGAGGACAGTTCTATCTCTTTTCGTGGCCATTGGTCAAACTTGGAACCACTGATACACACTAGAAACGAAGGTACAGTTTAAACATTGGACTAAACTCTCCGAAAGTACGCCAAAGTAGGTCGCAAATTGATGGTCTTCATATTCTGCGATTCACAAGATGTGATCTACATCGACTACTGGCAGAAATGCAAAATCGGGTTCTGTTATAACGTATTATTGGTCTAATTTGACGCCCAAAAGATAGTTCTTCCATCGCGAAAACAAACCGGAGTATACTTCGTCCGAATTGGCCGAACTGAGCTAAGAACTTCTCGACTTTTTTTGTGCCTAAGCATGATAAAGTCGCTCGCCGCACAAAAATTTTGAGTAGACTGAGCGTTAGAAGACCTCCAGCAGCTATGAACCGCTGCCACATTCACCGTATTTTCCAAATTTGGATCCGCCTTCTTGACTCTTTTTGTGCCTACACTTGAGAATGTGTCTCGGCGGACAAAAATTTGAGTGGACTGAGAGTTTTAAGACAAAATTTTTTTGCAGACTGGTTAAAAAAGTTGGAAGAGAAGGATCGAGTTCAAAAGAGACTGAGAATGAATCGACGTTTTTCAATTTTTTTTTTTTTTCTTAATTTTTCATTTTAGAACCACCCTCTTATTCATATATGTATCATATGCAAGTCGAAATATTTGGCTGACTGTCCGTTAAAGTGCCAATTGCGATTTTTTACCTTAAGCATGGCATGAAAGAGTATCGCATATACAACAACTGTGTGCATGAGTGTGCGCTTACAAGGACTACCGCCATCCTGTTTGGCTGCCAATAACAAGTCCAATTGAGCGAACCCGTATCGATAACGTGTGGAATGGAAATTTACTCAATAATAGCGGGTTTTTTCATGCCTACTCAAGCCTAAGGTCACACTATAGCACGGCTTTATGTATGTATGTATGTGTGTGTGTGCGAGTATATTTACATATTCGCTATGACGGCAATTTAATTATTGTTGTTTACGCATTGAGATATAACCACTCACTTATTTTCCGCAATTCCGCTACAGTTCTGTAACTGTAAGTTACAAGTATGATTAAATTACAAACAACAACTAGCGAGCGTTTAGTTAGCAAGTCATAAGGTACAATTGTAGAATGCTTTTTAATGAAATTGCAGTGAAAAGGAAAATTTTCTGACAGCTTTTTGCTTAAGTCACTAACTCACCGCATATAGGCAAATGTAACTGCTAGTTGTTGTTGTAATTTGTCAGCTTGTTGCATTGCGCGGCGAATGCCGGTCGCGTTGCCGGCGTGTTATACAAGAAAGCAGCGGCAAAGCAGAGAGCGAATGTGCACAGAAATGCCGAAATATATATGTATTGCCTACAAACATACATACATACATACATATATATATATGTATAATTTTATATATTGAATGTGCTAAAAATCGCTAGTTCGCGTGCGCACACGGCATTCATACAATCGCACACATTTATGCGGTATTTTGTAGTGAAATGCAAGTTTGCTTGCTGCGCCTGCGCAAATTTAATCCAAAGCAATGCCTGTTTTTTGTTGTTGGCCGTTTTAATCAAATGTAAACAAAAGTAGAAGAAGAAGCAGAAGCAGAAAAATAATAATCAACCGCGTGCCTAACCGAATCTGGCTGCTCACTAACTCGCTGCTAAGCAAGAGTTTATTAGTTGCACACCGGCTTAGAATTGTCGGCTGCAAGGCAGCGCCAGAGCAGGTGTGGAGTTTGCGCTTGCGCGATAGCGCGCACAATCAAGATTTCTGCGGTTACACGTTTTTCTCGCTGCATTAGTTTATGTCACTTAAAATAGATGGTGAATTTAAAAAAATGCGAAATTAAATAAAAACTTGTTTAGTTAAACTTATTTATTTTAGTAAAATGCAGCAGACGCAAACTATTTTTTTAAGCTTACAAAATTTAATTATGAAATTACATTGTGAATATGGAATGTCTATATAAAATTTGGAAAGTTTTGGCCTTATTTACTAAGCAGGCTGGAAATTTTGTAGCGTTTCTTATCTTGTCCTAAATTTTCGAGTTGATCCGAGTAATAGTAGTTTCGGAGATATACGCTTTGAGAACTTTCGTCGCAAAATTTTCATTTTTTTTGTAGAAATGTCTGCCAAAAATACAATTTTCAGCTTTTTTTGTCCTTCGTCCAAGTTCTAAGTTAATTTTTTAAATAAAAAACGTATTTTTTCACTTTAGATGATCTTGTAAGGAGTTATTCTGCCAACGCGGTCGCATCTTTTTTCCGAGGGGTTACCGGAAATGGCGTCGCAATGGCCGAGTTTAATATATTTTTTTTCCAAAAAGTTCAGAATTTTTAGTGTATGTTTGTAAAAATAAAAAATTCTAATGAAATATTTATTTTTAATATGAGAAAAAAATGTAGAAAAGGGCTGTTTTTTACACGAGGAAACCCATGTAATGCCTTATGAAAGCATATATTTTAAAGTTAGACCTATCCAGTTAAACGGATGGGCGATCAAAAGTGGTTTACTTGGACAAAACTTCCACAAAATAATTGTTCACAACCATAAAACCGATTTAACTTGAGGTAGCTCACATTTTGGAAAATATAATATCAAAGGAATTTATTGAAAGAAATATTTGGTTATTGCTAGTTTTGGGCAATGAGGCAGTCATATAAACTCATAGCCGATCGTAAGTTGAGGATTTTGAGCAGTATGTAGAGCTGTCTGAACATAATAAAATCACAGTCCTGAGTCTATATGTAACGGGTGATCCAAATAGAGGTCCTTTTTAAATAGCCTCTTTTTTAACAGATCATGCGTGAGTCGAGGCAAGCTGTCACATTATTTTTGTTCAGTATTGTTTGGCATTTCATCATGGAAATACTTACGTCTGAACAACGTTTACAAATCGTTCAATTTTATTACGAAAATTCACGTTCTGTAAAGAATGTGTTTCTCGCGCTCCACTCAACTTATGGTCAACATAATCGGCCTACTAAGCGAGCTATTCGCAACAACATCACCCATATTGAGACCCAGCATTTATTATTCAATAATATTCGACCGAATAGGCCAAGACCAGCACGCAGTGAAGAAAATATTGCAGCCGTAGCTGAGAGTATACACGAAGACCGTCGAGAGTCGATTCAGATCGACGCATGGTACGGCTTGGCGCATTTAACGTCGAGAGCTTAAACTGAAAGCGTACAACATACAGTTTGTGCAAGAACTGAAACTGCTCAACCTTCCCAAGCATCATCGCTTCGTTCTATTTGAAAGTGAAAGGTCCAAGAAAATCCGACGTTTTCGAGCCAAATTTTGTTTAGCAAAGAGCCCCTTTCTGGCTCAATGGGTAGGTAAACAAACAAAATTTCCGCATTTGGGACCAAGAGCATTGTATAGAGGTTCAAGAGCTGCTATTTCATCCAGAAGAAGGTGTGGTTTGTGAGCCGATGGAATCATCGGTCCATATTTCTTCGAAAATGAAGACTTTATTCATTTTTGTTTTTTCTTTGGGCCGCAGGTATGGGTAATATCTTCTGTTAAAGAAATTTTTTTCAGGTTTCATTCACAAAGAAATTTTTAGCGTGGTTGGAGAACTCTTATAACTAGAAAAATATTCAATCTTTTTCTTCCAAAATTTGTCTTTTTATTTTCAAAATATGTAAAAATGTACCACTGAGTTATTATTTATTAAAAAAAATTGTTAGGTCCAACTTTTTCAAATTCCCAAAAATCGTCTTTTTTTAGGCTGTTACACAAGGTGTGTCTCTTAAAAATATTTTTCAAATCAGCACTTCACTCTCAGTTTTCAAATTTATTATCTGTTGACCATTCCACATTTAGCAGAAAATTATTTTCGAACATGGCAAATATTTCCTTGACCGGGTCACGAGTACTCGACCTTTAATTTATTTTACGAAGTGCTAATTTTTCACTTCGTGTGCGCAACTAATTTTTGGCATGCGCCGAGATTATTTGAAATGGATTTGGCAATACTGATGGTCTTGTGTTTATCTTACAAAGATTTGCGGTTATCGCTGTATTTTCATTTTCCACACAGCCCATGTAATTCTGCCTCCTCTATCACATCGTCTGCACTTACTCCTCTTGCCTTTATACTTTCAAGCTTTTTTGGTGGCAAATTTGTTGTTGTTATTGATTTTGTTGTTGATTCACCACTTCTTCGTACTACAACAGCAGCACTGCCAAACATACCCACACATTTGTGTTGTGCTAAACACAACAACAATGGAGTTTCACTGCTTCTTTGTTGCCCATTTGTTATTTATCACTCCAAACAATCGCCACACATTCGCTGCAAAGTGCATTCAATGCATTCACCTGCTCACACATACAATACACATACGTGCAATATGCTAAATGCCGCTGACTATGTGTGCGTATGTGTGTGTTTGTACACGAAAAGCAGCTGCTACTGGGCGTTCGCAGTAAACAAGCCGGCCGCAAGTACCTCGGTCTCGAGTATTTGCAGAATCATGCAGTCGACTTTAATTTATTTGCTTGTGTTGTTTTTGTTATTATTGCTGTAGCTGTCGAGCTGAAGACTTTGTAAGAAATTAGCAAAAGCAATTGGATGAGTATTTGCCGAGGCAATTTACGTAGCTTGCAGCATATTGTCCGCTTGCGACTGTGTGGCAATGTCGTAACAGCGTTTTTAGCGGTAAACAATAAGTTTCGATGGCTTTTGTTATTAAATGGGCGCTAATTTGTAGGGGCCAAAATCTGTATGTGAATAATCGAAATTGTAATAGCGTTAAATCTGACAAATTTCGTAGGAGAATATAGACAATTATGGGTTGCAATTTAGTAGCAATGTTATAAAATTGAGATATGTGTGGTTATGCTGAGGATTAACTGAGTTTTTTTTTATTGTAGAAAAAGTGGGAGTTGAAAGGAAAAACGAGAACAAAGGTTAGCTTAGGCTGCACCGGCCAACGGAAAATGCTTTGCTAGTTCTTTCTAGTTATATTTTTTGATATAATATGTTTGATCAAGTTGAGTAAAAGTTGTTTAATACAGAAAAAGAAGATGAATATGAAAATATAAAGATAAAACTCTGTTATGAATATCTTATCCCATCAGTTTATATGGCAGCTACAGTATGTATACCTTAAAGTGATCCTATATCTTCGATACAGACAAATGAGCAGCTTTTTGGTGGACAAAAGAACTTGTGCACAAATTCAGATCGATTCAGAAACTGAGAGACTAGTGAGCGTATACAAAGGCCTCCCTCTGGTGGCACCATCTATACGTCGACTGGTGCGTTAAAATCTGCTATCTTTATCGATTGTCCAGTGAGAATTCCATGACATTTCATAGATTGAAAGTGAAGTTATTGCGTTTTAAGTGTCAGTATGTTTGTGTTATCGGTGCGAAAATGAGCTTCGAACATAGAGCCAACATTAAATTTTGTTTTAAAATTGGTAAAACTTTTACCGAAACGTTTCAATTCAGGAAAAAAGTTTGTGGCGATGATTGCCTATCCCGTAGCAGAGTGCAAGAGTGGTTTCAACGTTTTCAAAGTGGTCGTGAGGACATAAATGACGACCAATCAAAATCCATTATCACCGGAAATTCCATCGAAACTGTGCGTGAATTCATCAAAAATCAGCCGAAATCATCATTGAAATTTATGGAAATGGAATTGAACATCTCCAAAATATCGATTTATCGCACTTTGACCGAACATTTGGGGTTACGAAAGGTGTGTGCACGGTTTGTTCTGCACAAATTTACTGACGACCAAAAATTGCTCAGAATCCAACATTCGAAGGACGATTATTTGACCAAAAATCAAATTTTAACCATTAACCACTCCCCGTATTCACCTGATATGGCACCGTGCGACTTCTTCCTTTTCGAAAAAATGCATTTGCCCATGAAAAGAAAGCGTTATGCAGACGCAGAGGCCATTCAAAAGGCTTGCACCGGCATACTAGAGCTAAAGCACTCGGACCATGCAAAAAGCTGTACTGAAACCGAAGGAGACTATTTTGAATAAAATAAATTGATTTTGCCGAAAAACCATTTATTCTGTTTTTTTTTTAAATCCTGTTTACTTTGGAACACACCTTGTAAAAGACATAATATTATTTTCAATTTCAACTAGCAATAAAAACTCTCTTAGGTATAACAATATCTATAGACATAATAATTCTTTAAAAGATTAGACTTTAACCTCGAAATTTGAATATTAAATGATATATTACGCATAAAGCATTTATTGATTCCTCGTAAATAGTTAGTATGCGTATTTATTATAATAAACACTTCTTAATGTCTTCTAATTGCTATTAAGTGCTATTTAATAAAGGACCTTTAGTGACTAAAGTAGAAAATATTGCAATATTTATTAGAAATAATTAATAAATACTTCCTCATCGTCTAATTGGCATTTCTCAAACAAGAAAAGGTGCTTTACAATTAATATAATTGTGCAAAACCGCTTTTTATGGCCGATAATTCTAGCTGATTAGCGCGATTGTTTTTCACTTAAATGACCTTAGGTGCAGTATGAAAAATAATTTTATTGGATCTATTTGATTTCATAAACTATAGTAACGACAACTGTCATTGTGTTCATTCAATTAACGTCAAATGAATTACAATAATAACCAATCAGTGCTTAAGGGAGTATAATCCTTAGCAGAGCTACACGGCGTATACGTTATATCTATCTTCAATGTATGCATTGACAAGATATTGTGCAGGTTTTAACAAATAGTTTAAACTTGATGAAAAATTAAAAAATAGAAATAAAGATATGATGTATAGCAAAAATAGAAAATACTATAAAATATAGTGAAATAAGATAAATAGCAAAACAAAATTAAATTTAATTAAATAAGGCAAAATAAAAAATTAAAATAAAATAAAATTAAATTAAATTAAATTAAATTAAATTAAATTAAATTAAATTAAATTAAATTAACTTAAACTAAATTAAATTAAATGAAATAAAGTAAAATAAAATAAAATAAAATTAAAAAAAAATATTTTGAAAAAAAAACCAAAATAAACACTGAAAAAATAAAGATAAAAAAAATCAAGTAACAAAATTGAAATAAATAAGAAATCCAAAATAAATAAAAGAAATAATAAAAATGAAATAAAATAATTTATGTTAAATAAATCCAAAAATTAAGTACAGTGAAATGAAATTAAAATTTAAGTTAATTTAAATTTAAAAAAAATTGAAATAAAGTAAAATAAAATAAAATAACAATATTTTAATATTTTTTAATTTATTGTGCCTGTGGTATGTTAGCTTCTTTCCTTTCCATAACATTCTGTTAAAAAGAAATCTTTTTTTTGACTTTTTAGAATGACTCCCATATTTTCTCTCTAAAATTCAAACAAGTAAAGACTCGTTCAGAATCCCCCTGTATACAAACGAGTTGAAAAATTGCATTCAAATAATCTTAATAAGCTGCAATTAAGGTAATCATAGGTAGGCAGGTACTAACGAGGTCTTGTCAAGTGCAACTCTTTTATGCTGACAGAATTAAATAGCAAAACGTCGTTGCGATCAGCCAATGCGACGGTCAACTGCATGAACGTACATAACATCTATACATATAAACATGTTCTAAGACTTAAATATAAACAGTTTTAGTATTTATCTACGCCATACACAATCTATACGAAGTAATAAAGCGATCAATGGCGGCTGCGGATTTTGGATACAAGTTTATTTATAAATCAATCATGTGTGTGCTAACATGTAGAACCCTTCTTGCCTCACATATGAACGCGCACAGCATACGTAATGTGTTGTGCCTGGCCACTTTGTTTACATTTTTGCAAATTGCAATATAAAACTGCTCGCGTATGTGTGTTTGATTTTGGAAGACCTCGACGCCTTCAACGTTCATGGCAATATTTTAAGCTCGCTTGTGGTACATAATCTGCATCTGCATAAGCGCACCACTGCGGCTGCTCAACTATGCTAAGTCACAGCGACAGCTCCTACTTGTCTTAAGATTTTGGATTTATTTGCTCGCATTTTCATTGCCTTGTTAACGAGCAGGTAATTACAAGTTTTAGTGTTTTCGATTAAACCTTGATTGGTTATTTAATTTATTCTAGTCAAAAAATTGTTATGGGTGTTTGCATGTGTGTGGCTGGATTGTTAGTTTGAATAAGACAAATATTTTGTGATTTGAGGTAGGAGGGTAGGGTGTTGATTGGGTGCTGATATTGTGATATATTATGGTTTAAGTGAGATATCATGAATTTACTGTTGATTGAGGAATTAAATTTGACAGCAAAAGAGAAACAAAGAAAAATAAAATAAAATAAAATAAAATAAAATAAAATAAAATAAAATAAAATAAAATAAAATAAAATAAAATAAAATAAAATAAAATAAAATAAAATAAAATAAAATAAAATAAAATAAAATAAAATAAAATAAAATAAAATAAAATAAAATAAAATAAAATAAAATAAAATAAAATAAAATAAAATAAAATAAAATAAAATAAAATAAAATAAAATAAAATAAAATAAAATAAAATAAAATTATGGAAACATTTTGTTATAACGAGCGTTAACGTAAGCAATAACTCAAGAACTCTGAAGACCCATGCGACATGGATACTAATCCAAGCTTAATATATTCGGAAATATTTGGAAAATTTTGGATAATAGAATTTGATTTATAGAAAATTACTTCTCCAAAATCTCTTATTAAATCCACGCAATATTACAAAGACTAACAAAAAGTTTCGAGGCCGGAGCATACTTTTGTAGAACCCACAGAGGTGATCTAGTGACTGATGCCTACAGCATACAAAAATTATGTAGGGAACACTTCTCCAGTCTGCTACGTGGCAGTGGAAACATAACCCCAGGAGACCCGACCATGAAGAAGTTCGAATAGCAGTTAGCCATCTGAAGAACAACAAAGGGGCGGGGGCCGATGCATTGCTGGCTGAGCTATTCAAATATGGCTTTAAAGAACTGATAAGGAGCATGCATCAGCTTCTTTGTAGAATATGGTTGAACGAAGGCATGCAAGACGATTGGAATTTAAGTGTGCTCTGCCCAATCCACAAAAAGGGAGACCCCACAATCTGCTACTATGGGATAAGATTCCTCAACATCGCGTATAAGGTTCTATAGAGCGTAGTGTGTGAAAGAGTAAAGCCCACCATAAACAAATTGATTGGACCTTATCAGTGTGACTTTAGATCTGGAAAATCAACAACTGACCAGATATTCACCATGTGCCAAATCTTGGAAAATATCAGTGAAAAGTGAATCGAACACGCACCACCTCTTCGTCGATTTTAAAACTGCTTTTGACAGCACAAAAAAGAGCTGCCGCTTTGTTTCAATTTGATATCCCAGCAAAACTAATACGACTGTGTAAACTGACGTTGAGCAATACCAAAAGCTCCGTCGATACCAAAAGAGGTTTCAGACAAGGCGACTCCCTATCATGCAACTTCTTCAATCTACTGCTGGAGACAATTTTTCGAGCTGTGGAGCTGAATACAGAAGTTACAATCTTCTATAAGAGTGTACAGCTGCTGGCGTATCTGCCTCAACAACCGCGCCGTTAGTTCTGCTTTCTCCAGACTGGACAAGGAAGCAAAGCAAATGGGTCTGGCAGTGAACGAGGGTAAGACGAAATATCTCCCATCATCCAACAAATGTTGTCGCACTCGTAACTCGGCTTCCACGTCACTGTTGACAGTCATAACTCCGAAGCCGTAGATAGTTTCGTCTACATTGGAACCAGTATTAACAGAAACAAAAATGTCAGCCTCGAAACTAACGCAAAATGATAACAGGTGCTACTTCAGACTGAGTAGGCAATTGAGATGTAAAGTCCTCTCTTAACGAACAAAAACCAAACTCTACAAGTCACTCATGGAGGCATGGACAACGACAAAATGTGATGAGTCGACGTTATGGGTTTTAGAGAGAAAAGATCTGCGGAAGATTTCTGGTCCTTTTCACATAGGCAACGGCGAATACCGCAGTCGATGAAACGGTGAGCTCGACGAAATTGACATAGTACAGCCAATTAAGAGACAGCGTTTACGCTGGCTAGATCATGTCGTCCGAATGGATGAAAGCACTCCAGCTCTGAAAGTAGTCGACGGAGTCACGCCAGGAAAGAAGCAAAGTTGAAGAGGAAGGACCTTGCTTCGCTTGGACTCAAATTGAAGAACAAAACAACAGGAGCCCTAATGGAAAGACCGGGTCTGAATAAAGATAAGTTTGGTTTTTTTGATAAATTGAGCGATTTAAGAACAAAATTTTTGTACACTAATAATCGTTTCAAAACAACAAAGAAAACCATCGGTAAAGAGCGATGTTTGATAAATTGCATCAAATTGAAAATGTAAATGCGGCTACAAAAAAAATGTTTATCAAATTCTATTAAAAAAATAATAAAACAAATATTTTAATTTTTGAAATACTCTCCATGACTTGCACGGCTCAGATTCAGATTTCCACTCACCAGCTTACATAAGCGCCAAACGCCAGGCCAGCACATACAAATTACACATTACTTGTATTATATAGCGTGTTATGACACTTTTATAAGATTTTTGGCAACAAGTTTTTGGCTCCGCCAATCGCAGCATCGCCGCAACGTGGACGATCACGTTTATAGCAACTCGCGCGGCGGCAGACTTCTAATACAAGTTTTCATGCACGAGTCTAGGCAAACAGCAAGTATGGGCAGCAGCAACCACTGCGGATTTGTGGTTGGTGGCAATTTAAGTTTTATTTTTGTAATTTTTGTATTTAAACTTTTTTCCGTACGTGAATTTTTAGACTTAAACGCCAATTATATAAGACTGCAATGGAGTTTGCTGAGCGCGCCGCACGGCGAGACCAAATGACCGCATATAAAATGTTGAAATGAACTTGTGCTGCAGCAACTGTTGCAACTGCCGAAATTGCCAATGCGGCCAGCAATAGAGCGCAGAGCAACAAAGGCGAAATAAATAAAATGAAATAAACGGAATAAGCAAAAAAATGAGAATTGAAATGAAAATAAATGCAACAAGCTGCAAATTGCCAAGACTCGATCTTTAGCAATTTTTGGCTACCGCTTCTAGCTGCTACTGCCGCTACTCATATTAGCCGCTTGTATGCTTGGCGGTGGCGGCGACTAGCAATGTTTGCGCACTTGATGGCCTACGCTTCGGAAGTGTGCCGTTCGCGCAGTCGCCGAGTTTTGTTTTTAGAATGTTGGATTGCGCAAAGATCGCTGGCTACGCGCAGCAAGTATCATTGCCACTGACGGCGCCGAGCAGAGTCGAGCCGAGCACGAAATGCTGTTTTGGTTTTAAGAATAACAAATACATATATGGTATATGTGTATGTTAGTATGTGTGACTGTGGTAAAATTTCACAAGTTGTTGCTTTGTTGTTGTCATTGTTAGTGGTTGTTGTTTAATTGAAGTGATATTGACTTTAAAACCAATTGCCATTTTCTATAGTGTGAAATATGTATATTTACATACGTACATACACACATGCCAACACATATAAATATGTATACAAATAGCGTATCTATATGTGTGTGTGCATAATTTCCGCTGTGCAATATCGGCAACCGAAAATCTTTTGCAAACCGGAAAATTAACTCGGTTTCCTTGAGCAGAATTTGCCTTCCAAACCAAAAAATGCAATGTGTGGCTTCTTTATTTGTTGTTGTTTGTATTTTATTTATTTATTATTATTATGGTTTATGCTTTTTCGCTTATCGCACGAAATTGATATTAAATTAATTTGGCTTTTATTTATTTAATTAAGTGGCTTTTGCTTGTTTACTTACGGTTATTGATTTTAGCTCCTTGTGATATTAGCATGGACAGCGGGGTGGGGCGGCTGGTTAAATTTGGCATACCACCGTGTTCCCCGCCGCCACCACCCCCACCATCGGATCGATGATGTGTACCATGGCCGCCATTGTGGCCGCTGTGTCCATTATCGCCGGTGGTTTTCACAATGGTGTTGCGTCGCCCTCCGCCCGCCAAACCCAATATGTGATCCCGCGCACTGCGTCCGTATCTGAGGTAGTGTTTTTGTAACCCCATGTTTTAGTGCTGAAATTTTGAAATAAAATGATTCTAATCAGTGTATGGTTTATAGCAGCTAATTAATAAGAAATTAAGAGAATTTTCAAAGTAATATTTGTAAAAATAATTTTAAGTCTTACGGTTGTTTATAATTACTACAATTAATGGATAATTAAGTGTGATAACACTTATTCATAAATAAGATGCTAGGTATTGGGAAATCACATAATGTTATTTTATTTAGTTTTAGGATGCTGTCTAGGTCCATGCAGAACCTTTTGAAATTGGCAAAAAGTGAAAAAAATCTTAGCAGGTTGAAACCTCTTGGTAAAGGGAGATAGAGTAGCAAAAATTGAAGGAAAAATAATTTACGCGTGATCTGAGGTAGGGAAGTGGTATGGTTCATCTCGATATCCGGCAAAACTATGAGTCATATGGACTACCACTAACATGGTAGGACCTGAGTACTTCCCTGCGGTGGGACCTCATTCCATAAAGGAGCTGCTCCGCAAGGAAGAATTAATAAGCAGGGAGACGTTTTGGCAACAACTATGTATAAGGCATGTGCCATGTCAAGTTGGTAATGGGCGCTTTCAACCTCCGCAGGTTTAAATATGTAATCGACCTTCCAAGGAACAAACTCTGGCTACGCATTGCCATCTACACTGGCCACTGTTAGCTCAAGAAGCACTTATATAACATGGGCGTAGCTTCTTGTGTACCTTTTCTGCGACAGGGTTCTTGGCACTCCAGAACTGTCGATTGACCAGACGAGAACTGTCGATTGACTGCATAGCATTTGTTTGTTTTTAGATTATCTTATACAAAAGTTTATATCTTTTATTTATCGGATGAGGCAGTACAAATTTTGCCGGGTCAGCTAGTTTTAAATAAAACATATAGTGTGCTTGGAACATAAAAAGGTACACAGGTTGCACCAAATTGCATATTTTTATTTTTTTTTAAAACGATATTTTCAATAGTTTTTGGGTTACAGCCTTCTAAAAGGTATTAAGCTTAGTTAAATCAACTCTGTTAGTTTACTTTTTATTTGGAGAAAAATATAGAGAGGCATCTTTAAGTTGGAAGTTGGAATATAATCCAAATCGAAAAACCCCTTTCATGTCTCACACGTCACCGCTGACTTTCATAATGTTGAAATTTTAAAGATTTACTCCCAATTTGTGGCCAACATAAAAAGCTTGAGTTCAATACAGAACTAAAATAACGAAGACTCCTCAGTTGGGAGAGTTTTTTTTATGGGATCTCAGCTAAGAATAGCAGGAGAAACGAAAAACTTTCTAAGACAGAAAGTTACTTAAAATTAGTCTAATGAAATACCCAAAATAAATTTTTTTAAAAATAAAAATAGAGAAAATACTCAGTATATGTTTTGTATATTCAAATAACTGCTAAGTTTTTGTTGAAACCTGCAGATATAAGCTCGAATAATGAATAAATGATGAATTGGAAAGACCACATTGCTCAAAAGAAGGCGCTCTGACTGTAAGTTTAGTACTGAACAGCTGGTGTTAGCATAAAAGAAGAGAGGCTATCTCAAAGAGTGCGAAATTCGCCTAAAATTCAAGCGGTTATTATAAAGTTTTCTGTAGAAGGCGATGTACAAGTCTTTATTATGAAATAAATAAATTTTAATTACTGACGATGTTTTAGTGTAAGCAACATGGACATATTACAAACCTCAGCAAATATAACTGCCGTGTTTCGGGCGAAAATAAACCAAAGCAGATCAAAATGTAGCTATCCTAGAACAATGTTTCGATCTTATCATATTGGATACTTTTGCTTTGTTTTTGGTTAGTTTGAATTGAAAATAATGTGTTTGATTGTGTGAAATCATGACAAAATGGCCACTTGTCCATCAAAATACTCGAAAAGCTTTATGAATTGAATGGTGGATATTTCTAGATTTTTAAAATAATTTTTTGCTTGTATTTACATTTATTATTTTATACCGAATAGGTGACTTTCTTTTCAAATTATCATAACTATCATCATCACCAACATATCTTTAAATTTTTCTTTTTCTTTTCCTTATTAAATGAGTAAATAACTATAAACCGTTATCAACTTATATCTTAATGAAATTAAAATCATACTTTTTTGTAATTTGAATATATTCTAATCTTCCATAACCATATTTACATATTTCACTCGAAAGCACAGCATACTGCATGAATAGCGCGCGTTGCTCCATAAACTATGAACTGGTCACGATTTCATTAAAAATATTTTCCAAGTGTTTACAAATATTAATAGCATATTTAAATACTTTTGACAATTGTAATTAATTTTATGTGGTTATATGCAGATAAACAAATAATAACTTGAGATTTGTATCGGAATGCAGTGCCAAAGGAATCTGCTGATCATTATTAACAATTTAAATATTTTACTAATGACTGGCAATAAATATATTTACCAGAGAAGATGTTGAATTCATGAGCTTGCAGCTGCTTAAGTGAGATAGCTTTTATGTATTAAATTCCATAGGCTAAAACACGGCACACCCCATATTATAGACCGACATGTGACAAAGTATATACTACTATGAATGTAATGAAAAAGTTTTTTTTTCGTATGGGTGATCGTTGCGAAAATGATTGAAAATCACCAGGAAAATATTGGAGAGATTGCAAGAGTGCTCGACATTTCTCACTAGTCCGTTCGAATGATTTTGGTGGATATTTTGTGTATGAAACGCGTTCTTGCTCGACTCGTACCGATAAAGCCGATTTTTTTTTTAAGTGTACGTTTGTGACCGAATTTAAATCCAATAAATAAAATCGAATACCCCGTATCCTCCAGATTTGGCTCCGTGTGATTTTTTCTTATTCCCCAAACAGATATTGGCGCTCCGTGCAACCCGTTTTCAATCGGTCGAAATTGTCGAAATTTTGTTTAAATTCGCTGAAAGAGCTGAAGGCCTTCCCAATAAGTGCTTATGAAAAGTGTTTCGAGGACTGAAAAAGTCGTTGGCATAAGTGTATGACGTCTGGTGAGGATTACTTAGAAGACACATATCTTTTTTTCTAGAAGATACTCATTTGTCGGAAGCGCCGATATTAGAGCACTAAGGGGCAAAATTGCTATAAACACTGAATGTTTAAAGTCGAGTTCTTGTAGTTCCTGGAAGAAAAACTTCTTCTACAACTTTTTTATTTCAGGAGATAAAGTCAAGGAATTTGACACGGATTATTTTTTAGGGCAACTGTGCGATCTCCGAAAAAGTTGTTCAGATCGATCTTTATATTATATAGCTGCCATACAAATTGAACGATCAAATTGCTGTCTTTATATAAATTTTTTTTTTATTTGATGAGATATTTTCATGAAATTTGGCTTGGACTATTCTTAAAGACAACGCTACGATTTCCGAACATATAGTTTAGATCAGACTACTATAGCATGTATCTACCATACAAACTGATCTATCAAAATTGAGTTCTCAGGTCGAAACTTTTCATTTGAGGAGGATATTATAGCTTTAGTACATCAATTATATCAATTCAATTTTTTATATTTTTTATTTAAAAAAATACTAGTTGAAGGAGGATAGAGTCATGTGTAGAAATTCACGCAAGTGAGGAAAGTTATCTGAACGCCATTCACTTGGGAGTGGTCAGAAACGATTATTTTAAATGTGGGTCAAGCAGCTTAGGACTTCCGCTCATAGACCAAGTATTCTTTGGGTAGCTAAAAAACATCCGTTTGAAGACGAGCTCAAGTGAAAAGGTGAAACAGCCCTTCCCAGGGTTGTGCGCACATAAAACAAAAACCTCAATGAAAGGAAGAAAACAGCCCCGGATGAGAGACTAAATTTTAAACTCGGCTATAACCGCGTGAGAGTCGTCTACGCCAATAAAAAAAGACTAGTTTAATATTTTCGAATTTTCTTTTCAATTAGACAAAATTTTTCCATTTGAATTGTTTATAATTTGTTTTACATTTCCGGTTCAAGTTCAGCACCATACAGTTCAAGTTAGCCATAAGTCAAACAAATATAGCTTCAGTCAGAAGGGTTCGTTTAGTACTATAGTAAAACAAAGCGCCAACATTCAAAGTTCATTGGAGGTTTTTATGTTATTTTGAATTTGCACTGTCACTGTATTATATAAAAATATGATAAAATGTTTTTATTGTCTATCGTTCTACGTCTATTGAGGCAGGGCAAAAGCATATATAAATATTTACGTTAGAGTATTTAGTTAAGTAAATTTTTTCACACCTCATTTACAAATTGTATAACGCTTATATTTATTTCGAACGGTTCGTCTGACTATTCATTTATGTTAATGAGCAAGAAGCTATATACATTTAGTAAAGGTATACCTCTGAATATTTCAAGATTTCAAAATTTTAAGTTATAACGCTTCACGAAGTTTTATTCGATTCTAATCCAACTTAGTTTACTCTAATTTTTTGATAATACAGAGAAGGAAATACATATATATAAGCTCGATGAATAATATTCTATTTTTAGCTTAAATTTTTTATTCGAAGAAAAGGCAATTCACATGATTAATAAAAATATAATAATAAATAAATAAATTTTTAATATCCTCATTTTTTGAATTTTAATAAAAAAAAAATTATTAAAAAATTATTTAAAAATATTTCATTTTTTTTTAATAAAATAATAAAATCATTTCACGGAAAAAATTTTCTACAATAAAAAAATATAATATTTTTTATTGTAAAAAATTATTTAAAAATATTTTATTTCATTTTTTAATAAAATAATAAAATCGTTTCACGGAAAAAATTTTCTACAATAAAAAAATATAATATTTTTTATTGTAAAAAATTATTTAAAAATATTTTATTTCATTTTTTAATAAAATAATAAAATCGTTTCACGAAAAAAATTGTTTACAATAAAAAAATATAATATATTTTATTGTAAAAAATTATTTAAAAATATTTTATTTCATTTTTTAATAAAATAATAAAATCATTTCACGGAAAAAATTTTCTACATTAAAAAAATATAATATTTTTTATTGTAAAAAATTATTTTAAAAAATTTAATTTATTTTTTTGGAGAAAATTTTTTTCGTGAAATGATTTTATTTTTTATTTGCAGAAATAATGGGGGCTGTCGCTCCCACATACGTTCCTATTTTTGTGTTAGCTAGTGTACATTACACAGCTCTTGTCATTTTCAACACCATAAAATTTTGTCGCATTGACTCAGAGACTTACGGCAATAAATCGCAAAGCTGCTAATATATGTACTTGTAAATGTACACGTGACACAAATTATTATTTTTTATTTACGAAATATATGGTCTTCAATTATTTGCTTTATCACTTGGCGAAAAAAATACCGCGGAAACTAATGACGTCAAAATAGATGCCTACGTAAAAAATTTAATTAAAAAGTGATGCCTACAAATATGAGAAAAATAATAAACGATCTTTGCGTAAAAGGTTTATTCACTATTTTGACATTATTATTGAAACGAGGTGTTGTTAAAAATTAACTTTCGGTACTTCAAAGAATGAGGTCAGCAATATTTTCGGTGATTGAATAAAAAGTTACACGGTAACATAGTTGATAGTACAATGACTTGCTGCAGGAAGATATTTGTATATTTTTAAATTATTCATGACAAATATATATCGATCAAATGGACCTGATTCAACTTTAATATTAAAACAGTCATGCAACTATGAGCAAAACATAGTAAGACTTTGCTAATAATTTTAAAATTCTTAATTAATTCTTCAAAATCTATGTATGTACATATTTTTAGTACATCAGTCACTTGTTGATGATCTCAGTCTATGCTTCCTTTATACTCGTACTAAAGTTCAATTTCGACAATTGTTTACTACTGACCGTCTAATTAACTTTAAGCGATTTCAAAACAATTGCCCAGTTCAATGTACTATGCACACATACATGTCCATACATTCCTACATACATATATGTATATTGTTAGTTTAACTCAGATTCATTTATACAGCTTTAGCAAAACCCCACTATTTTGTTGTTTGTCTTTCTCGCGTCTGCTGCTTTCCTTCGAATTCGCAAATTTATGAGGCGATTAATTTGTAAACACATACAGTCGGTTATAAAAGTGTCACATCACAAAGGTGTTAATGTGTACAAATCTATTTTATTTATTTGTTTAGAAAATTAAACATGTCAAAGACTTAACTGGCTTTAGTTTTCATATTTATATAGGCTTATGTGCTCACAAGGAAATGGCTTAAACAGGAAAGTACTACTGTGATCAAATTGAAAGGTGAATTTTGTCCATTTAATATCCTTCAAAGTAATACCCGCCCGCTACAATACATTTATGCCAACGAATTTTCCAGTCATCAAAGTACTTGGAAAATCCTCCATCGTGATGGCCATCACGCCTTTTTCGATTCAGCCTGTTTTCCTCAATTGTGTCAAAACGGTGTCCTCGGAGTGGTCATGTGAATTTGCTGAATAGCCAGCAGTTACACGAAGGTACTGAATCAGACGAATGCAGTGGTTGCGGGGCGATATTAGTTGAAAATGTGGCGAAATGATCACGAATAACCAATGCAGTATGAGATGGTGTATTATCGTACTTCTTTGTTCAATAAATTCAGACAAAGTAAAAATCAAAGAATTCACTTTTAGAGCCTCACAAAACGACGCGTATCTCAAATACTAATGAACATTTTGACATGAAATTTAGCAATTTTAGAAATTTTAAATTTAAAATTTAAACTTTTAAGTTTTAAGTTTCAAGTTTAAGTTTTAAATTTAAAATTTTAAGTTTTGAAATTTTAATTTTTAAGTTTAAGTTTTAAATTTTAAGTTTTAAGTTTTAAATTTTAAGTTTTAAGTTTTAAGTTTTAAGTTTTAAGTTTTAAGTTTTAAATTTTAAGTATTAAGTTTTAAGTTTAATTTTTAAGTTTAAGTTTTATGTTTTAAGTTTTAACTCTTAAGTTTTAAGTTTTTTGTTTTAAGTTTTAAGTTTTGAGTTTTGAGTTTTGAGTTTTGAGTTTTGAGTTTTAAATATTAGGTATTAAGTTTTTAATTTCAAACTTCTAAACTCAAGTTTTCTCGTAGTGAAATTTGTATATAGTTTTAAACCATTTTTTTCAAAAAACATTAACTTAAATCCCCTCTAAACAAAAGACTTAAGCAACGAACTTTATATGCAAGTAATTTATTATACTTTTTTCAGCTATGTATGAGAACATTTTCATAATCTAGCATACAATGACAACGATATATGTCAAGTGTCAACTCAACAGCTGAGTTAACAAGCACAAATATGTATATACATATATCCGCCTGGCAGCACGCGCATACACATTCATATATAAATAATACCTGAACTGATCAGATAGTGAATACAAGATATTGTATGTATGAACGATTTGTACAAACTTACTTACACCTGTTGACATAAAATGCGACTGCGTACAATTAAGTGTGCCAGACGGAGTAACGCTTTAGTTTGTATTTATTTTTGTTGCAGTGCGAAATTCTCATTTAAAATGATTTCGCCGCGTTTTTGCACAAAAAGACTGCCGCATAAGCGAACTGCGTGTGCTATTCGCCGGCAAATCGCATTTGTATTGTAAGATGTATTGTAGCATAAGTATGTATGTATGTAGATAGATGTATGCTGATGTGTGTAAGTGAGTTCAGATAGTACATCTGGCATCCTAAAACCGACGTTCGTTATGAAAAATGGCATTGTAGAGCAAACAAAAAAACAACAAAAAAGCAGCAAAAAACTAAGAAAAGTCATATGAAGTTTTTATGAAAAAAATTGCTGTACTTTGGCCTGCGAATATTGTGCGAAATAAACATACAAATAGTAATTGAGTCACAGTTCGCACAAATAGTGGCAAGCACTTTAGATTTTCTAAAAAAAAGTTGCAATAAAACTCAATTTAAACTGGACAAATCATATATCAACTGCTGTCATTTGAATATTGTGACTTAAAAATTTACGGAAAACAAACTAAAATGGCACTTCAGTTCAGCTGAAAATATGAAACCTCGCTGGCAAGTTCATTCGCACTATTAAATTTAGAAAACCTTAGCTGTTTAGCTCATTTTTGACATTTACTCGACTCTTTAAGCGAGTCATTTGGTTCGTCGCTTGATCATATGTATGAAATGTATGTGTGTGTGCATAATTTAATTACATTTACATATTTAGGTTAAGCTCTATTTATACTGCTGCAACTAACTTAGTAGCCGCACAATTAAATGCGTTTTTAATAATTCGCTAAGAATTAATTAAGGTTGCTTTTAATTGCACTCACACTTATATGCTGATACTGACGTATGTACATACATGCATATAACAAGCAATAGCATTTGTTACTTTGCTCTGTTAATTGCCTCTGAGCCAAGGAAGTGCATACTCTACAACAGTTGAAGGATATCTACAATGTATATATGCATATATACTGAAACACATGTGTATTTTCAGACAATATACATAAATCTACGCAAATTTCGTATAAGCGTTGCTAGCTCTAGTTGCTGCTTTAAAGTAATGAATATGAATAATGTGTGATATTCATAAAGTTGAAGTGTATTGGAGTTTTTAATGCTGCCAAAATATATATCATTGTATATACCACATATGTATATTTGTATATATTTATCTACTTAAGTTGTAAAGTGCTTTATGGCTTTGAGTTATTAATTTTAATTATTATCTGCAAAGAGTTTTGACTCAGTTGACCCAAATATTAATTTTATGTTCATGCAGTTATACCAAATAAATATGTAACTATTGAGTTAAGTTGAATAGATGTGTTTTTTCTGGGTATTTCATTTGAAGTTAAGCTAAAATTTTATAACTTAACAGTGTAGAGACTTTGAGAGCTGGAATAAATATAAAATTTTTTTTTTTTTGAGTGGAAAAAAAAAATTTTTCAAAATTAATTTCTACAGCACTTTATCTCCAAATCTATAAGGATTTCGCATCATGTTGCAAGAAGTATGAAAATTGGTCTTCCAAAATGTTTAAAATACTCACATATACATAACTTCCCAACTACTCAAGCTATGTCAACCAAAACGAGCAAAATAAAATAAAGACTTCATGTCACATAATACAATTATAATCTAGCATATAGTATAATATTAATAAAATTGAAATGAATGAAAGTAGTAAAGTGATTTCAGTAGTTCAACATGTAGACCAGTTAAAAAATTCGTATTGAGGGAGGAGTGTAACACCGAGCTATTTGATTTTTAATATTTTCATCAAAAATATTTTTGAAAACTCGTTCAAATGGTACTTGTAGAAGTGTATCTTCAGACAAAAGCATGTTGCTGAATCCGAGTTGAATGTAAAACTAGCATACACACAGCTCTTTAATAAAATAGTACCAACGTTGGAAAACAGTCTTATACCGGAAACAAAGTTCAATGCAATTTTATCACATGTCGATGGCTTAAGACCAGAGACGGTAAATAACATGAAAGATATAGCTACAAAACTTCTTTGATATATGTTGAATATGATGATTTCTGTTTATTTGGGCAAAAAAAGTGATTTTCAGCACGATAGAGGAATTAGACTATGAATCTAAGTGAGCACACCAGTTGCAGTGTGAGCTACTCTGGCGATAAGGGCAATCAATTTGCTCCGATTTTAGGTCTTTCTTGGTTGCTTTTCATTTAGGTTTTTTTATTTAAGGTGGCTTCATAATTATTTTGTTGATTATTGCAGCATTCGAAGAATTTTAGCACGAACGGTTTAAGAAATCACTAAAAAATGCATTTATCATTGGGGAAAAAGGTCAGGTTTTTCATAAAAAAGTTTAAAATCATTTCGGTGAGAGGCAGCATTGCTAAGAAAAGCTGAAAGTAATTGATGTTTTAGAAAAAACACAAAAAGTAGCTAGCAACATTCAATCCTTCTAGGCTAATCAATGTTATTTACTAATCAGAAATTTGGTTTAACTATATAAATAAAAAATAAATAAATATACAAAAAAATATATAATAAATTCTTAAAAAGTCTAAAAGTATGCCAACATCATAGAAATGTATTTTATGGTGTATTCATGAGTCGTCTTCAAATTCATATTTCCTTTTAGTATTGGTATTATGGAGTTCAAGCAAATATGCTTTGAAACCCGTATACCTATATTATATGATTATTTCACAAAAACCACCACAGTAGTCACTTCCTTGGGAAGGAATAGACTTTTAATCATTGTTATCATGAATTCTTTTTGTAATACGTAGATAAATTCAGAAATCAATCAACAGGACTACGGAGCGCCTAGCTCTTAACGTCATTCACATTAGAGCCATTGACACCTGCATCGACTCCCTCCTAAATGGCATTGTTGAAGTTAAAAAGCATACATAACAGAAAAAGAGCACGACTTACCTTGTGATGTTAGAGTAATTATTGGAGGGAGTTTGTAGCAGACTAAACTTCTTCATATTTAGACAAGCCATTAATATATTCAACGCATATACTCTGTATTAAGCTATCTTTCCGTAGGTGAAACCCACTTACCTAACACCTGTTGTTGTTGTAGCTTCAGAAAGTACTGCTGACTCATTTATCAGCTCTTTCGCTACAATTGGATGTGGTTCAAATAGCTCATTTTCTGAACCTATCGTTAGCTGACCCCGACATCACCTAATTTAGCTTTACTTCATAAAGGTTCGTAACGCAACTGGGATGCTCATATATATGCCTTAGAAAGCACTCTGAATACCATATATTGTAGATTCTACCGCGGGATCTCTAGTATGTATTCTAGAGATTGCTGAGTCAGTTATGTCAATGGCTTTATAGCCAGTGCATGAACTAATCTTTTGAGCTAGTGGACGGAAAGTTTTTCATCGTAAGTTCATTAGCGTTCCAGAGATTATATTTACAATCATGGAAAACTGCTGTAGATTTCCATTTTTATAAAGAATTTCTTTTTTTTTTGATTTTTTTGTTGAAAGTTTTGTTGTAGTTTTTTAGGGCAAACGAAGGAGTGCTTATTCTTGTCACGCATACTTTTTCTTTTCAATTTAACCGAAAAAATTTTATTTTCTTCTTCTTCTTTTTCATATACATTTTTCTATACATTTTTCTATAATCTTATTCATGCTTTTAAAAACTAAATATCCAAAACCATTTTACTACATGGCAGGCAACTATTAATTCACTATTTTACAGCCAGATAAAAATCTATTTCTTTGCGAAATTCGCCAACATTTTCTGTCGATTGCTAAACTCCTCTTTATTGGGTCAACATCTTTGCGAACTCACTTATTTCACTCTTTCCCGCCTTTTCTTTGCCCATTATGCAATATGTAAGTAAGAAGAAGAAGAAAAAATGCGAGCTAAAAATATTGAATCTGCGAAATTTAAGATTGGCGAGACTGCAGAGGCGATACCAAGCCAATATAACAAGCTGTGGCTATGGCTGCTTCAACAGCACTGCGTTGTTGTTGTTGGTTTTGTTGAGTTAGTGCGTACGATTTGCAGCGAGTTATTTTAAATATGTAAAAAAAAGCACAAATCTGCATGCACTTGTATTTGGTTTATGCGGCGCGATTTGCTTGCACGCCTAGCCAATAGACACAGAAACACACACACACATGCGCAGTTGCTTGCGAATTTATTAGGTGTCGATGGGTGCACCTCTATATCTGCACCACACCTTCACCAATTGATAAACGCTGTCCAACTAAATGCCGAGCACTTGTTGTTGTTTGTTGTTGTCTTAAGGTTGTTGTATTTACAACAAAAACTCTACACAGTTACTTAACGAAATTTGAGACTGTCGATTTCTTTCAACGGGCAAACCGAAGACTTAAGAACGAAACTCGCTCGCTCGACTATCGCCCGCCATCAATGCATGAATCGTGATTAAGAAACCGTTAATTTTCGAATAACTACTAATGGCTCGTGAATTGACAAACACGCCATCAGCCAGCCAGCCATCAGCTGTGCCAATTTTTGCCGGTATTGCAACATCGCAACATCGCCACATCGTCTACACTTTCTTCGTCTGCGGCTGCGTTTGCGTTTGCGTTGCTCGTGTGTGTCGGCGTTTTTCGCAATTGGTGCCATAATAAGTGATCGCGCCGTAATTGTTGTAATCATTTCACTACAAATACTGAATGAAAATGCCACAGTGCAAGCGATAGTGCATGCAACAGCGTCCAGCCATGGCATCCACAGTGCAGCCACATGTTACCACACCGCCATGCCGCCCAGCCAACGATGAGCGAGCAGTAAGGCAGTCGGGCAGCTTGGCAACCAGTCAGCTGTTTATGGTCAATCGTCGTAATGAAGTTTCGCGGTGATAATGAGCATTTGTAACACTTTCGATTTCGTTCACGACACCGACACCGGTTACGCCGCGCTTCAAAGTAGCAGCAGGCGCACTCCAACGAACACACACGTAGCCCAGACACAGAGACACATAAATGGCCACACAAATTATACGCGAATCTAAGCGTACTGCTGTGTGGCGCTCAAGTCGTTGGATCAGGTTTTCCCAAACAACAACAACAACAAAATAGCACATTTTTTTGCTGTGGCAAGCGGTGCATAGGCTGAGTGGCGGACCTGTGGCAGTTGGCTGCTTTTGACAGACGGTCAGCACACGGCTGAATTTTACCGGCAGCACTTTCAGCTGTCTGACAGAATTAATTTAGTTAAACTGCTGATAGCACAATGACTGCTGAGTGTTATTTGTGGTGGGGTGCGCAGGAGAATACAATAAATTATTACAGCTGAGGGTAAATTGCCAAAGGCTTCAATATTATTCAATAATATTCGAATGCGCATACAGTTATAGAGATTAAGTGTAATGTTTCTAAGAAGTATTAAAGCATACTTGAATTTATAGATCTGATTTAAAGACCAACAATTAGATAAAGTATTTCATACAAGTAGGTTCACATAAATATATATAATTTTTTTTCAAAAGGAAATAATATTTTTTGCTTTTATAGAATTCGTAAACTGGTATAAATATAGTTTGGCAAAACTTATCTAGAGTTTAGAGTTCTCTTTGAACTAACTGAATAAAATTTCTGGTGCCGAAACGTTCAGAATATTAAAAAGGCCTTCGTTGGTAATTGTTTGTCGCGAGCAAGTATGTTTGATTGGTAGAAATTATTTAAAGAGGGTCAAGAACGCACTGACGACGAACCACGTTCAGGACGGCCATCAACATCAACTGATGATCAATAACAGAAAGGAATTGGTGCTTGAGAATCGACAATTAACAGTCAGCGATCTTACTGACATCGTTGAAATATTGGAAGCATCAGTGAAAACCATTTTAAAAGATCATTTGGGCCTAAGAATAATGCAAGCACGGTTGGTTCCAAAAGCACTCAATTTTTTCGAAAAACAGTGTCACGTTAACGTCTGTCAAACATAACTTTCTAACTACCAGCATGAGATGAAACGTATTATTACTGATGATGAGTCTTGGGACTATGCTTACGATCTGGATACAGACGTTCAATCGGCCAAATATCGTGGCAAAGGTGAGCCGAAACCGAAAGAACCAGGTCAAATCAGGTAAAAAGAACAAGGTTATGTTGACAGTTTTCTTCGATTATCGAGGTGTGCTGCACTCCGAATTTCTACCGACCAGTCAAATTGTCAACAAGGATTACTATTTGAGTATTATGCGTCATTTGCGGGAAAATATTAGTAAAAAGTGCCTGGAATTATGAGACGACAACTCTTGGTTTTTGCACCTTTTGATAATGCATCGATTTTTGATTTAGCTTCATGTGACTTCAGGCTATTCAGCAAACTCAAACGACTACTAGAAGGAAACCGTTTTGAGTCAAGTGAAGACATTATAATCTATACGTATTGAAGGCATTTCTGGAAATTGACTTTAATGACTGTTTCGAGGATTGGAAAAAGCATTGACACGAGAGTATTGGAGCCAAGGGTTTTTCTTTGAGATGACTATGTAGATTTTGATCAATAAATTAAGGATTTTAAAATTATGAACAAAGTCTTACTATTTTTTGCTCATAGTAGTATGTCATTCCTTTGAAGTATACACAAATTTTGTTTTTTAATTCATCGTTTGCTGGAACTTTATGTTCACCATCTAGCTGAGTGAACATGCTAAAAGTGGTTTGCACGATTTAAAACTGATGGCTTTCTCTTGGAATACAAAACTGTCCTGGGCGGCCAAAATATTTTAAAGCTTAGGTGTTGGAAGTATAACTCGATGAAGATTTTTGACAAACACAAGAAAAGCACGCCAATTCTTTGGAAGTTATTCACAAAAATTGAAGCCAAGAGGCGTTGAAGAAGGTTGTAGAAAAAAAGATGTTTTTCAACACATTATGACTGCTGATGAAACGCAAAAAATCGAATGTGAAATCTAGTCAACAACAACGACAACGAGCCAAATCAACGGCTAAGCCGAATATCCATGACAATGATTGTAAAGCTTTGCATTTGGTGATATTAGAAGGACGTGAGATATATTGAAACCGGTTGAAACTATTAATGAGAAATAGTACCGACAACAACTAAACCAAAAAACGACCGATTGCCTAAAAAGCCCTAGTTTGGGAGTCGAAACGAGGTAATAATTTTCCCTCATGACAACGCTCCATATGAGGCTCCAACTGTTTGGAAAACAGCGGCTAGAAAGTTTGACCTCACCCACTTTAGAACCCAGATCTTGTTACTTTTAATTACCATTCCTTCCACTCAACAAAAAATGTCCTCACTGGAATACGATTCATTCATTCTTGGTCATCAAGCCGCAGTTCTTATGATATGTTATACACAAATGGCCAGAATGTTGGGAAAATGTTATGGCTTCAGATAGTAAATACTTTGAATAATGCTATTGGAAATTTTTTTTAAATAACCTTTTAAATTTAGGTAGACAAAACTGATCGAAACTTTTGATGATGTACTATAAATGAAAATCCGGTTATAAATATCGACCAACCCAATTGTATGATACTGAAATGTTAAAAGAGCTGTATCTTTTACAATGAATTGGTTAAGGTACAGCGCGGAGATTTTTTCGAATATCTTGTTCTTAAGTAAATTTTTCGAAGTTTGATGTGGTATATGCCTATTAGAGCGGTTAGATTTTTTACTATAAAATCGCTTATGCGTGAAATGTTCTAGGATTATTCTGAACAACTTTTGTTAAGAGATTATAGGTCTAAAACCGTTTTCAAGCCAGCGTTTTTAAGGTGAATTTTAAAAATCTGAATAATCTATTGTATGACATATATGTAATATAGTTGTCCGATCTGATCGTTTCCGACAAATGATCAGTAGAATATCAAAATGCATCTACGTATTCTATTTTATTGGGAAGTCTCAAAAACTGGTGAACAAATCTGGAGTAGTCATCATTTAGGATGCCTGCGCTTGACGCGAATGCCAATATAAATTTTATGTATTGCCGATCTACCATTTTGCTCAGCACTTTTACAGCTAGCTCGTTCCATCGTGTTTTGATTATCTTAATGCTTCTTTCGAGTTCGTCGTATAGACAATGCATGGGTTTCACAATGTTGATCACGTTTCCGCATGTTAGTCGTACACAATTCTTGAAAATCTCGTACACTGTTTTATTGCCTTTGATGACTTTGTGGTCTGTCACTCAGTAGAACTCAAGTTGCTTCCTTCTGGCAACACTTTCCACTGTTGCTCTGTTTGGCTGGTTGGCTGACTCTGGAATTGCCTGCAGGTGGATTAAAGGCCAGCTCCACGGCTTTCGCAATAGCACAGACCTCAGCTTGAAATATACTGCAGTGGTCCGGCAACTTAAAAGGTTGTCATATGCCGAACTCTCTTTTAATATTAATACCTTTTGTTTGCTCTAAATATTTTAGATAGCCACTGTATTTTATACATCCTAATAAAGTTCGAATTCTTAAAATAAAATATTATTTTGTTTTCGATTTTTCTTTATTAATCTTTGATTGTCCCATCCAAGCAAAACAAAATTAAGAGATCAAGTCATATACGAGAAATTTCCTTTCCACAGGAAATCCTTAGTAAAACAAATAATAGACAAACAGCTGCTAAAATAACTTCCGATTAAAATTTTTCTAAAAGTCTGGTTGCCGCATTAATACGCTTCAAACTTCCCTAATCTTTTAAAAGAATTTATACCTCACATTTTGTTGTCCAGTATACCACACACAGTATCAAAGTAGCACTCCCAGCTATCCCGTCGTCCACACCTGTGAAAGATCGTGCGCTGGAAATCCCAACAGGCAACTAGTTTGCCACTCATCATGATCACTAACGATCGCGCTGTTGTTGCACGTTGCACTGCACTTGTTTCTTTTCTGGCTTCCCCACCTTTGTTGTTAGCTTTTTCCACACAACAACAGCAAAAACCTAACAAAAATGGAGTAAACAATGAAATAGCAGTCTGCATTGTAGAGGCAGACAAACAAACAAACGGCAAAGAGGCAAATACTTAGCGCGATCGGCAGCAACAACAGCAGCGGCAGCAGCAACAACTGTAAAGTGCACACATGAGTGCTTGTGTGTGTGAGTGCATGAGTGCTGGTAGGGTTTTTTGGTAAATATCAGCATATGTTTCAATAAATAATTGCAAGTTGCTGCCTGCGTTGGTTGTTGTATTGCTGGCTTTTTCGTGTTGCGGCAATATGCAATGAGCGAAAAAAAAACCGAAAAAAATCTGAAAAAACTACAGCTACGAAGAAATGTTGCACAAAACCAGTAGTGGCAGCAACAACAACAGCAACGTGGCTACTGTAAAGCAAGCGTCATGCGGCATGCAGCAGACGCTGCCGCTGTTGCTGCTTCACTGATTCGCTGTCAATTACGGCAAGCGCGCGCAGCCTGCTTCACCGGTCGGCGCGGCCGGTCCGTCTCTCAGCCGGTGTGTGTGTTTGTGTTCGCTGGTTGATTAAATAATTTCGCTTCAAAAGTAGTGCGAAGGTCACTTGCCATTTTTGCTTTGGTTGTTTTTGCTGTCGCTGTTGCATTTTTGGATTTTCGCACTGCCTTGTTATTATCGCCGTTTTTGCTGGCATCTCTCCATTGTTCGCCGTCGTACGAACCTGTTGCACATCAACTTGATAAATATTTGCTACCACTGGTTTTTTGTGTTTGTATGTGTGTGTGCGTGTCGGTGCAAATGTATTGCTACAATGATTTACTGCAGTTTTTAAGTGCTTTAACATTCCCGCCTTTACTTCAGTTTTCATTGTAATTTTTTGTATATTTTTTGTTGCGTTTTGTTTGCACTTTTTCGGTGCAACAATTACTGTTTAATTTGATTTAATTTCGCACTAAGTAGAGCGCAGTCGCCGCCGCTGCACTGTTATTACAGCTTCGAATTCGCATTTTGCTTTAAGTAAACGCACGCGATTTACTTAATAAGGGTTTTTGTGAGGTTATCTGCAGTCCCTTCAGTCATTTCAATGGCACGGCAACTGGTCGCACTCGCAGGCATATTTCTCGTGGATATAGAGACATTATATTTGCCCCTGAAGGCACTTAAGTGCCTGTGGTTTTTATTGAAAAACCCTGCAATTAGGAGACGTACTGACGCGATTGAGTCATTGAAATTTAATCATGCTCGAAAATTGAGGGGAATATCGAAACTTGTCTTTAAAATATTTTCAATTTTTTCTAGTAACTCAAAATGCTATAAAAAAATATAAATATGAATGTGTACTGACAATGTGAAATTCCCATTACTCAACCAAAAAAGTGGTGAGTAACACTTATATATGAAGAAAAATGAGTATGTGTCCATATCATTAAAAAAACAAAAAACAATTTAAAAACAAAAAAAAGTTAACTTCGATTAACCGAAGCTAAATACCACAAATACAGAAGTGATGCAAGAACTTAAGTTTGATCAGTCAGTTTGTATGGCAGGTATACATATGATCTGGAAAATATGTAAGGGGTTACATATGTATCTTCATAAAATTTTACACAGGTCTCTTTGCAACTCTTATAAACTCGGACGAAG
The DNA here is from genome assembly GCF_024586455.1 of Bactrocera neohumeralis. Lineage (NCBI taxonomy): Eukaryota > Metazoa > Arthropoda > Insecta > Diptera > Tephritidae > Bactrocera > Bactrocera neohumeralis. The sequence continues at coordinate 29,201,049 of NC_065923.1, forward strand.
ATTTTCTTTTTCGATTACAACTATTTGAAAAATATTACACGATATTTTCACTGAAATTTTACTTTTTTGTAAAAATGTCTGCCCAAAAATCCAATTTTCTGTTTTTTTCCTTCGTCCAAGTTCTAAGTTAAGGTTTTAACTAAAACGCATATTTTTTCACTTTAGATTATCCTGTAAGGAGTTGTCCTGCCAACGTGAGCGTATCTTTTTTGATCGTTTAGTTTGTATGACAGCTATATACTATAGTGGTTCGACAATTTTTTCGGAGAATGCATAATTTTCTTAGGCACTACTTCATACATAATTTTATGGAGATATCTCACCAAATGAAAACATTTTCCATACAACTTTAATCCGATTGTTCAGTTTGAATGGCAGCTATGTACTATAGTGGACTATAGTGGTTCAATATTGGCTGTTTCGACAAATGACCAGCTTTTTGTTGTAATAGGACGTGTGCAAAATTTCAGAGCGACATCTCAAAACAGACAGACAGACTTCGTTAAATCGGCCAAGCTCGTCACGCTAATCAGATATAATTTATAAGATCTCTAAAGCTTCCTTTTGGGTGTTGCAAACACCGCGACGTGATTAATATACCCCGTTCAGGCTATAAAAAATTTAAAAATTAGTGCGACAGGTGGAAATTTTCACCTTTCTGCTCCTCTATTACCTACTTTTTTTTAGTCAGAACACCTATCCACCATCAAACTATGAAATTTGGTCTACAATTAGGCGACTTTACCAAAACAGTACAAAAGCTGAAATGACATGTCATACTTTTCAGAGCCTTTGGCTTTAGCAAGTATTCAGCTGAAGAAAACTATAGCATTTTCAAATTTTACTTGCGCCAGTTATATTTTCTTTGAGTATATATCCAGTGCAAGACCCGTTTTATGAATTTTGAGGACTAATAACGATTATCTGCTTACACGAAATAAATTAATGAATATTTCAGAGTATTTTTGAAAATGAATTGTTATATAAAATTTTCAATGTTGTAGTAATTTTTTTATAATAATTATGTAGTTAATAAGTCAATAAATGAACTTATGAAACACCTAACAAAACTGCTAACTAAAAAGTTCAATAACTTTTTGTTTACCTTATTTGTCAAGTTATCGCGGAAGGCACTACAATTAAATTTTTCCCAAAATTGTTTCTTTATTTTAGCAAAAAATATCTTTTAAGCAATGAATATTATATATACTGCCAAAATAAAAAAGTTAGGTGCTCTGTCGATAGTGGTGTGATGCATTATAAAGGAGGATGGAGACATGTGTGGAAGTTCACGCAAGTGAAAAATGTTCTCTGAACGCCATTAACTTGGCTCATGGCTCAAGCAATTCACGACTTCCGGTCTTAGACCAAGTATCGTCTGGGTAACCAAAGAATGTTCGTTTGAAGGCGTGCTAAAGTGATAAGCCGAACCATTCCTCTCCAAGGTTATGCGCTGGGTTTGGGACAAGCCACGTAAAAAACTCTTTAAACGAAACAACAGCCTCGGATGGCTATAATCGCTTAAAGAAAGATGCATTATGAACTCCTTCCGCCCATGGCTCAAAGTTATTCATCTGAAACTGCCAGAATTATGGTCGAACTACTCTTAATTCTTTCATCACGATAAGACACCGTGTCATACTGCATTGTTGCTTCGCTCCTTTTTTGCCAAATACTCGACTTACGTCGTGCCATGGTAACCAAATTTGCCTGCTTTGGCTTCGTGCAACTTCTGTCATTCCAACAAACTCAAAACCTATTTCTGGGAAAATAAAAGCCGAATAAAGTAAGGCCTTGAAGGATAAACCGGAAAAAGACTATACCAACCGAAAACTAGAAAGAGAGTAGGTAAAAGTGCATCTTATCGGACGGGGACTGCTCCGAAGGGGATGAAATTGATTTGGAAGAATTAATATTGAATTTACATTTTGTAAAGCAACTTAGCATACTTTTCGAGTAGTGTATGTGTACCATCGAAGCTAGAACTCTCTGTATTTTACTGAAAGCAAAAAAATTATGAGAAATGCCTTATCGCTAACATAATCGGCGTCTCTCTTCAAAATTTATTTATTGATTTATTGCAAGTGTTAACTTATATAATTAGCAACATTTAATTTATTAGCAACTTATGATAAAAGCAAATAATACAACAAAAATACCAAATATTTTATTCTCAGCTGATTAACGGAAAGTTTGAGAAAGAGGCGTAATCTTAAAAAAACACTTTTTTCATATTAACAAAACTAAGCTACTTCCATAAATTTCCTACAACATAATTATTACAACAAAAACAATAAAGCATACATTTTTTTCCACAACAACAACAAATTTTACTCGCATTTGAAATTTAGCAACTTTTCTGCTTAAAATTTTTGTTTATTTGCCTTTGGTAAGCACTCACTTAGGAAAGATTTCTTATAAATGGCGGGTAAAAAAGTGATAATGAAGTAACGAAAGTGAGTCTGATTTCAGTGACTCTTAGTTGGAAAAAAAGTAAATAAACAAACACCTGTTCACGAAACAAGACGTCACTGTCAAGGCAGACACCAAGGGCCCGACATGAGTGCGGCATTTTTTCACTTTTCTTTTTAATTTAACTCCGATTTGTTTATTTATTTATTAGATTTTTGCAACTCATCGAAATGACGTGTGATATTGACACAGTGAACTGTGTTATCTCTGCAAAATAAATAGCCCGAATAAACCCAAACATTACCAGCAGTTTGCGCACACAGCGAGCGGGCAAATGGCTCAATCACACACACGGCGTCGGAGGTGTCAATAAACTGGCGTTGCCAAATGCCAAAAATTCAATTTGTGCGTTTGCGAAAATTCAAGACATTGATTACATGTTGGTGGCTGTGAAGTGTAATTGACTTCATACGGTATTTATGGGCAAGTCAAAGACGCACGTTGGCCCAAAGCCCGCGGCGACTTCGTTAACCAAAGACCGCAGAAACAACAAAGCGATGCGAATTGTGCATCTGACTTGGTGTCAAAACTTGATGGAGTGCTTTAATCACGTGGTTCATATCTAATTTATGGATACATTTCATTACTTAAAATATTTTGGTAAATAATTATTTGCCTAATTTCGTTGATTGATTTTGTTGCTGAGGTATGCGCTTGTGTTTTGAAACATTTTACGCATTTTTGCACAATTTGCAATTAGCACTTAAATTTGTTAATGAAACGGTTGGGAGGAAGAGAAATGGAAAGTAAATAGGTTTTTTGTATATAATTTATAACTGTTTCTATTGATAACCAATGAACGATAATTAAAATTTTCAAAAATCCACTTTAGGGAATGTTCTTGGTAGTGGAAACGCAGTAGATGTAGTCGGCGCCGGAAAGCGGCTGCAAATACTGGGTTCCAGGCCATAAAGAAAATTCCGAAAAATGAAATAACTAATGACATTGCCAAAACGCTTGCCACCGGTGCATGTAACTGAAAATACGTAAGCCGCGTGGCACCTAAATGTAATCAAGTTTCTTTTGAAAAATTATTTGCAGACAGACGGATTTTACCGAGTGAGATGGGATGCCTTAAAATCAGACAGGATCGCCAAGATCATGTTTTAGAGCCTCGGAAAGCGGCTGCATATACTGGGTTCCAGGCCACAAAGGAATTCGAAGAAAAAATCATGATTTTTGTTGACACGAACTCAAAAGGAATGCAGGATGGTTACTGACCTAGAGATCAAAATTTACTGGCATCACATGTGTGCCGAATGGGCGTTAGTAACGACGATATATTCAAAAAATATAAGGAAGTAGCCATTAAAAAGACGCTGGAATATCTCACATGTTCCCTTCCAGTTTCATTTACCCTCTTAGATATCTAGGGGCTGCACAGTTCAAGGGAATAGATTAAGTATCAAAGTATATACAAAGTCGCTCATAGAGTTTGCAAAAACCGTTCACGGATGACGAATACGTTTTTTTCGTGGTACAGTTAAGCATTTATATAATTCGTGGAAACAAATAAGCGAGGAGAAATATTAAGTGGTTTTTTGGAGCCTCCACTTTAATCACTTCCTAGTAACCGAATGGATTTTCTGAAGGTGTGAAAATCACATCTACGGATATTCAATCTCTTTATGTTACGTCGAGGACATTATTTTAGCCAAGTGAAATTTGCTCTTCTCCTATGCAGCTGCTCGTCACTTTAATTGTTGAATTGGGTTATCGGAAGAACGAACACTTGAGCCATCATTAGACTCATTTTGCACTTTGTGCTTTCCATTGAAGCTAATTCAATCTGCTTTAATTGAAAAATAATTCTTTTTCACCCTAGCAGTACAATTTTTTTGGAATATTAGCCTCTTCAAAAATATAAAGTCTAAAATGGCTTAAGGGGTTACATGAATGTCCTCGTGTAAAAAACTGCCTTTTTACAACAATTTTTTTCTCATTTAAAAAATTAAATATTTGATTAGAATTTTTTATTGTTGTAAACATACACTACTAACAAAGGAATCCCAAATTTTTGGAAACAAATAGTTTAAGGTCGGACATTGCGATGCCATTTCCGGTGACCCCTCGGAGGATGACAGGATAACTCCTTACGGGATCATCTAAAGTAAAAAAATACGTGTTTTAGTTAACACCTTAACTGAGAACTTGGACAAGGAAACTGAAAATTGGATTTTTGTAGACATTTTTACAAAAATATTAAAATTTCAGTGAAAATTCCGCGAAATTTTTTTTTTTAAATAGTTGTAACCGAAAAAAATTCTTCGTCCAAGTCTTTAAGAATTGTATCAGAAAGACCTACATGTAAAATTTCATGAAGATCGGTTAAGTAGTTCTCGAGAAATCACAGTTTCGAGAAAAACGCGTTTAAAGAAGGCGCACTTAGCCTAGCTAGCTTCGAGCGTGCAAGTTCTCAAGGCTGTTTCTCAGCAATTGTTACTCAGATCAATTTGAAAATGTTGGACAATATTCTAAAGGTGTTGTAAATTCTACAAGAATAAGACAATAAAATTTTTTTGAAACCCGTAAACCCATGTAACCCCTTAAGTGGGAAGCTTAAAGCGTCCTGAGGCTTAGACCGAAGATATCAGCAATAAAATAGTGAATGTTCGTGGCCATGTATTGGTAATATATGTACTAAAATGTGAAATATTGCCTGCAATTAGGGGGATTTAGCAATAATAAAAAAAAGGAAGCCAGAACTTCACCAGGCTTTCCAGGCCTCTACCTGATAAAAAATTAATTTGGAAGCCGTGAAAGATATCTCGTTTAAAATTTCTGAAGGCTTCATATTATAAACAGTTAAAAGCGTTAACTTCCGTTGTACCCTTCACAACTACAAAATATTTCTGCAGAAACTTGATTTTGAGCGGTCGTTTATATGGCAGCTAAATGCTACAGTGATCGAATCTTAACAATTTCTTCGGAGATTACACCATTGACTTAGGCAATAATCCATATAAAATTCCTTGAAAATACCTCGTCAAATGGAAAGGATTTCCACTCAACAACTTTATTCCGATTATTCAGTTTGTACGGCAGCTATATGCTATAGTGATTCGATATCGATCCTTTTGAGAAATGAACAGCTTCTTGGCAAGAAAAAGACAGGTGCAAAATTTCAGACTTACATCTCAAAACTTGAGGGATTAGTTCGCATATATGTATATAGATGGATGCACGGATAGACAGACGAATATGGCTTAATCGGTTTAGCTTGTTACATTGATCGTTCATATATTTATAGGATCTCCAACGTTTCCTTCTGGTTGTTAAAAGCTTCGTAGCAAACTTATTATATACATATATCATTGTATAAAAATGTTTCATCGATAATTAGCATTCGTTATAAGGTGAATTCATAGATAACTTCTTTGTGATCAATTTACATTAATAATTAACACAGACATTTACTTTAATGTCAACTGAACGGAAAACATAAACTATGGAGATACGAGTATATGAAGCGTTGTTATTCATCTTTCTAAGCAAATATCATTCTTCAAGTAAAACACTCTCACTTATCTCACATACTCTTTGATATAGCTTCAATTAAATAAGCCGGCAGATTAGCAATCAACATACTCAAACACATTGCTTGCCTCTAGGAGAGCATGGACATTATTCGTAAGTGACATAACATACATTATATAATTCTTTTTAACCCAACAACAGTATCGCATAATTAATTACTCATCTCTTATTCTCAGTTGTTTTATTTTACTTTGTATGTTTACTGTTTTTTTATTTTGTATACAAAAGTCTTGATATCTGTGTGATTGCGTGGCGGGCGTGACCGTTTGTCACATCTAGATTTTGTAGCATTCAAAGAAAAACATTGAAAGCGAATGCTGAAGTACGCCATTTGACATTGGACCTACACCTTAGCAGAGCGCGCCGCAAAAAAGCACACACACATATAAAAGTATAGAAGTATTTGTGTGTTAGTAAAGGCGTGTTGGGTAACTAGTACCATTTACCTTAAGGCGCATTGCTGCATTCTTGAGCACACTGTCAGTGCCAGGGCTTTTGTGGGTTTTTACTATTCAACAACGAACCAACCAAGAATGCGCGCAATAATCAAATATTTATATTTATAACATTTTTTTTTATCTTCGCCATGGTGTGAGGAAGAGCGGAATTTAATAGTAAAGTTTATTTTTATAATTGTTTAATTTATTTATTTGCTAATATCATGCTTGGAAAGCGCATAAAAAACCAGCGATCAAACCGAGCTTTCGATAACCTCTAAAAAGTAAGGCATAAGCTACTTTCAACCAAACATATATTCTAAATATGCATGCAAGTATATTACGGTAATATATATGTACGTATATACATAAATTTATTTAATAAGAAATCGATTAAAATATCGCTATATTACGACAGCTGAAGCTATTTACAATTTGTGGCATATTTTTCTTTTATCGCTGCTTAAGAAACTTTTTCAATTGATTGCCAATCCTTCGATTGCAGCGATTTTTATTTGTTGTACATAGAAACTATGGCGTGGAAAACTTCAGAAAAATAAAACAACAAAAACAACGAAAACGTATTAAACAAACTTGCCGCGTTACGCATCAGTGCGTCGATGCGACACGCAAACCGCGCGTTAGACGACGCAGAGTTGCCAATTCGCCTCAATTGCTATTAGTTGGAGGTACTTATAGCTTGTATGTGCGTGGATTGTTAGGTATATAAGCATATCGATTTAAGAATGGAAATTAAGTACATATAAAAGTGTATTGGTATGCACCTACTGTGTAATTGAAGACTTTTGTAAAAATATCGCAGTCAAAACAAAGGTAAGTATGGTTTTGATTGTTTTACGCACAGGTATAAATGTAGTTATGACAGTTTAGTGTATTAAATGTTTTATTTTTTTTTTTGCTTATACATATAAAAATTTGCTATTAGAAGTTAGTATAATTTATTTTACACCAAACACGTTTGCTATCTCAAGAGTATTAAATTTTCATTGATGTTTTAGCTGGAAATGATCTCTTAGTCATTGCTATATAATTTCTTTTAGGGAATATGTTAAGCTAGTTTCAGTCAACGTAAGTTAAAGACAACAATTTGTTTGAGCCCCAAAAGCCCCACGTGGATCCGCCACTGCAAATAAAAAACTTTTCCATACAATAATTTGATTTCTATCACTCCCTTTGTATGGGGTCTATACACTACAGTGGTCCGATCTCAACAACTTCTTTAGAGACTGTACCTTTTACTCAAACAATAATTTTCACAAAATTGTATGAAGATATCTGACCAAAAAAAAAAAAAAAGATTTCTAAACAAACCCTTGATTACAACCGATTGACGAATATTTAAAAGTCAGAAGAAGCTTCTAAATCAGCCATTGGCCGGCAGTAAAAATAATTGTTTTGAAAAACTCTGTGAGAAAGCAAACTCTGTGGAAAATCCAGCGATTGGTTCTACTTCCTAAACTATAAAAGCCGGATGTTCCGGAGGAACCTTCATCATATCTTTATGCTTGCTTGAGACAAATCTCAAAGTGTATGAAAGTATGGTAAGAAACCGCTTGAATTTAATAATCCAGAAAGCCGGCGGATTATCAGAAAGACAATACGGCTTCTCATTGATACTGCGAAATGCGCAGTAATTGGCAAGAGATGGAAAGTCGGAACAAAAAAATATTGCGCGCTGATTACCCTGGATGTAAAGTATTCCTTCAAGTCAGCAAAGTGGGCAAACATAATCAAGGCTCTGTATGACATACCCGCTCCTCAATATCTTATGAAAATTGCTATAAGTTATTTTGAAAACAGGCGACTATTATTCGACACTAATTGGTGCTTTCATCTACTCTATTTCGAGTGGAGCATTGCAAGGGTCTATTCTAGACTCCCTTCCATGGAATGTAAAGTATGATGGGATATGAAGACGACCTTATTTTGTTAGCATTGACCCAGATGACTTCCGGAGCAAATGCAGAGAGCGCATAAACGGTCTGCGCCAATGGTTCTCTTCAATGAGGTTAGAACTGGATGAGCACAATGCAGAAGTTTTGCTCATAAGTACTAGAAAAGTGGAGGAAAGTATACCATAGGGGAGTGAGAGATTCTTTCACAGCCCCAACTAAAGTATCTAGGAGTAATAATAGACTAAATGCACAAGCTTTAAGGAGTCACATTTTAATATCACGTGCTGAGTAGGCCAGTGATTAACATCTAGTTAATCAGAACCGTTATCAGGATCCAAATAAGAAGATACAAAGGATGGTGAACCTCAAAGGACTGATGCCGGATACCAGACACCGGATACTGAAGCGACAGCCTCATTGTTTCGTATTGGTGGATGTAGATTTCTTATTAATATTTTCAATGAGGAGCGAAACAGATTTTATTGAAACCACATAAAATGTTGAGTATGTTAACTTAAAAAAGAGAGCAGTTTGAATGATAAGTCCGCTTGGAAATAGTATTATTTGCAAAAAATATATTTTCAGTTTTCTATTCTGTTAAAACAAAAATAATAATATCCCCCTATTAAAAAAAGTGCTGCACTCACATTGCGAACTTTAATAAATATAGCTTGATTTGATTTGTTGCCATTTGAGTTAGCTAATATTCATCAAATGTGCTTAAGATTTCGCCTTAGAAAAAAATACAAAGTTCGTTGCTTAAGTCTTTTGTTGCTCATTTGACTCGGAGGGCTACAATCGATGTATGAGCGCTTAACGCTTTGGTGACACAACAGATTTTGAAGTTTAATGTTAACTGTGTTTATGCAATTTATTATTTATATGTAATTGCTTACACACATACACATACACTTACAGTATGGAGCTTATTTAAATGAGGAAAATTTTCTGTTAGAATGATTTGCTGCGCTTGAGAGCACAAATGTATGTGCAAACAGACAGCAAAATGTAATGTGATCGGCATGATATATAGTATAAATTTATAGTATATATAAACATATATATATTTATATTTATGTATACACAAATATTTTCGAATGATGCTGAGTATAAGTATAATAAAACAGAAGGCAATAGCAAAAAGTAGTGAAAAGAAAAGTTGAAATAAAAAATAACAAATAATTTAGTAACAGCAATTAGAGAGTGATGTATAAATAAGTACTCTTCATATGTATGAGATGCAAATCAGTTAACTACAATAACAAAGATTGAAGCTTCGAAAATAGACGCCTGTCTGGAAGGCTCATTTGGTAAGTGTATATGCCCACTGAGAAGTTTCGAGTATGTTTTTAATATAGTAGTGGAATTTATTTATATATATTTATTTACGTAGAAAACTACATATTTATTTATTTTTTATATATTGATGTGGGTATTTTTACTTCAAAGTTCTGCTCATATTGCTTAGTAAAATTCCTTTTTTCCATTGTTTTTATAGTTTGCGGGCAAATTTGGTACAAAAGCACAGAAATATATATCTATAACTACAAGTACATATAGTACATACATACATAGATGCCTATATAAGGGTGACAGTTTTTCTAGAAATTATGTTTAGAGAAAAAACATTAAAAATTTGTTTTAAGAGAATCAAATTTTAACCGTTATTATCATTTAGAAAGCTAGAATATTTAATAAAAAAATCGTAAAAGAGTATTAAATTTTTTATAAAATCTATGAAACAAGATATTTTTTCAAATTTTTGGAAGCGAGATTTTTTTTTGTATTTGAAAATAAGAAAAATATATATGAAACAGTAAGCAAGAGGAGTTTCCCGTTCCAATTAAAAGCTCATACTTAGAGTGACTTTAAGGTGGCTAAGAATCTAATTTACCAAGTGAGAAAAATTTTTTTTTTTACCCACCCTAATGTGTATGCATATTTCACCAGCTATGCTATTGGAGAAGCTTTCTTAAAGCTGTCTAAGAACATATTTTTCAGGCTACCAAGCGAGAAAAAAAAGTTTTTTAACCCACCCTAATGTATATGCTATGTCGTTACAATTAAGTTCTCATACTTGGAGAATCTTTTTTAAATCTGTCTACGAACCTATTTTTCAAAATACCATGCGAGAAAAAGAAAAACGTTTGTTTGACCTACCCTAATGTGCATAAATATTTCACCAGCTATGCAAAGTTCAAATTTTTTTTGCGCTTCCGCTTGACTCCAACTTCTCAAAAAGTTTCATCCCAATAAGCGCATATATATATACATATGTATATATATGCATATGTGTATATGTAAGGGGTTAAGCATAGTAAATACAAAAACAAAAAGCCAAAACTAGGAAACGTGCTTGACCTACACACTTAAGCGGCTGTTGCCTTGCCGTTGGGCATAGTTTTTATTACAAGCCATTACAGAGTTGTTAGCTGTACACACGCACAAACACAAAAGCTCATTTGATAGTATGTATGTGTCTGTCAACTGAGCAATTTTTTGCATTTTCCCCTTTTTACTATTATTGCCATATTTCGCTAGTTTGTTAAGCGATTGACAGTTGTGTGGTTGTCGCACTGAAGTTCATGCATGAATTATAGTAATTTTGTTTTTTTTTCTTCTTCATCGCCACATTTATTTTTATCGCTATATTTAACTCGTATCTTGTAACTTTTTTCCTTGTTTTTTATTTTGGCAAGAAATTTTGCATTTCTTAGCTTTGACATTGACTTACATTCGGCTAATTTGCATTACCTGATGCCAGACATATTTTTGGTCATTCGCTGCTTTCTACGCTGCAAACACAAACACCAACTCACACACAAATATATGTGTCGGTGGCTTGCACATTATCCGCCAATAATTTAATTTATGCAGAAATTCGCTATCTTGCCTTTGTTATTGTTGCTGTGTGGAGATTTTTTACCTTTGCCATTTCGCATTTGTGTTTTTGCCTTTCTTGTATTTTGTTTTTACACGCTTTCGAAGGCAGGCATCTTGCCGAAATCAGCTGTTGGGCAACAGAAGAGCAACAAGATATATAAAAATCGAAAATTGATTGTTTTGTGAGGGAAGAAAAATACAATTTATAATCAACTTCTGTGTATGTGTGTTGCCTATTTTGTTGTATGCTAAGAGTTTGGTTTATTCCAAGAGGTAAGTGATACAAGAAAAAAAAATTAAGGTTGATAGGAAAATACTTAAAATCGAAGCTAATTTTCGAAATTGTTTTGCATAAAAGAGATATATTTTAATGATCTATGATGCTCGGAAATAGAAATGTAATAACTTTGGTGTCAGAAACTTTTTGGTGGGGTATTTCAATATTCCCTAATTTTCAGTTTATCTCGCTAACTTAAATATAACTTTTTAAATTTTGCTCTTAATTGGATCACAAAACATATTTCCTTCTTTTATATGTATGGAAAATAATAATTGGGAGACCTAACAATGGTCAATAATGACTTATTTTCAAAGTTCATAATTCCAGTATTAAACTTTTATTATAAGAATGTTGTATCTGTCAAATTAGAGAGAGATATTTCTCAAATATTGTTGGTTATGACTTCATTCATAGTGGCAACTCCTGCTTACCTTCTACGAGGTTTGTTCAGAAAATAACGGAAATTTAATATTTTTTAATTTAGCGGATTTGGAGAGTCCAACTGTCAAATTTGCCTTATTATGTTCATATACATATCGCTAGAGGCTAGCTAAAAGAGTCGCCTTTAAATGCTTTTTTCTTGAAACTCTGCTTTTAAAGTCGGTTGGCAAGATTTCTCGGGAACTACTCAACCGATCTTCATGGAATTATACACAGATTTTTGAGATACAATTCTTAAAGACTTGGACGAAGTACTTTTTTTTCGATTACAACTAGTTTTGAGAAAAGTTTTGAAAAAAATCTTGCGAAATTTTCACTAAAATTCTCATTTTTTTGTAAAAATGTCCGCCAAAAATCCAATTTACAGTTTTTCTGCTTCGTTGAAGTTCTAAATAAGATTTTAACTAAACCAAGTATTTTTTCACTTTAGATCCTGTGAGAAGTTATCCTGCCAACGGGACGAATCTCTTTTTCCGAGGGGTTAGCGGAAATGGTGTATTTTTTTCCAAAAATTTTCAGAATTTCTTTGCAATAGTATATGTATGTAACAATAAAAAAAAATTTTAAATATTTAATTTTTTGTATTAGAAAAAAAATGTTTAAAAAATGCTTTTTTTATATTCGAGGAAATCCATGCAACCCCTTAACAAAATATATGATATTCCAAATATATGATATTCCAAAAATCGAGCTTGAAAAGTGTTTCAACGATTGGGAGAAACTGGGGACTATTTGGAAGGCGACAAAATTAATGTAGACGAATGAACAATATTAAAAAAAAAAAAAAAATTTGCTATTTTTTGCTATTTGCTCATTACTACAACAACTTTATGTATTCTAAAGACACCTGTATGGTTATTACGATTCTTTCGATTTTTCTATTGTTAATGCTTCTCTTCTGTCTCGGAGCTTTGTAATTTGATGTTCGTGATGCTACGGAGGTAAACTCGGCAGATTAATATTGTAGTAAGAAAATTTTACTTAAAAATTTAATCATACTTGAAATTCAAGACAAAAAATTACCCAAACATGAAAAACATTAACTTGGTTTACCCTTCACAAATACAAAGACTCCTTTCAAGAAATGTGATCGGTCAGCTCGTATGGCAGCTCGATTTGAAAAATTTCTTTAGAGCTGGCAGTATTGCATAGGGCCATAACTTGCGCCAAATTTTGTGAAAACGTCTCGTCAAATTCAAAGTTTTCCATACAAAAACTTGAATCCGATAATTCAGTTAATGCGAAAACTAGATGCTATAGATGTCTGCTATCGACAATACCGGCAAATAAGCAGCTTCTTGGGTAGAAAAGGACGTGTGCAAAATTTCGGAGCGTTAACTCAAAAGCTGAGGGACTAGTTCAGTTATTTACTGCTGGCTGTTACAAACTTCGTGACAAACTTGATATACTTTTTTCAGAGTATAAATATAAATATGTATGTAGCAGTTTTGAGTTTTTATATTAATAAGTTAAACTTTATGTCACCACCTTAATGCACTCTAAATTGCATAATTGCTGACATGTTTCACCGCTCAAATGAATATAATAAAAATTTGGCTGTAAAATTTTGGTTTGACAAGCATTACATACATACTTACACGCACACATATACTATAAGCACATCACTTTTGCACTATATTTCATTGTGCTATTTGCCTTGTGTCTTTCAATTAGCCGTGACACTTCTCAAAAGCCCGCAAAAGAAGCAAAAATTTGAGCTTAAACACATGTTATTTTGTAAGTTATTAAAACTCCAACGAAACTCGGCTTTTGACAAGCGAAAAACGCTGAAACTCTGTGACACAGCCTCCAAGCAGTCAAAAGCAGCGCGAGCTTAAAGTAAAAGGGAGCAAACAATTTGCCAAAATTCAGTTAAAACACTTCATAAATACACACAAACACACGTTAACTTAAAGGTGTGTGTGTGTGTGTGCGTGTGTGTCAAGTCAAATGTCAAAATTGAAAGCAGTGTAAACAACGCCGATATTGTTATGTGAGCTAGAGACATATGCTTATGAGTATGCCTGCAACAACAACCACATTGCCATCACTCGGCAACTGTTGCTAATCGCGTAAGCCACCAACAACAGCAAAGGCAGGCAATGTTTGTACATACATAAGTGTATTTGCAAATCGATTTAATTATGTAAATGCGAAGCAGCGCTAAGCGCAGCAACAACAAATGATTAAATGACAGCGGGCGGCAGCGGTTCAACAACAACACTAACACTAGCCAATAACTGCCAAAAATGTACATTATTTGTGTAAATGAGTGTGTGTATGAATATGCGTGACAGGTGAATAAAGCAAAGTGAGTGTATAGAAAATAAAAATGTGAAACACTTTTTAAATGGAAAATTAATAAAAAGGAGTAAAAAATGACAAAAGGTGATTATATTGACGGACCCCATAAAAATATTTATATATACGGCAACTTATGTTTATGAAATATGGCTAACTTGCACTGTAAAATTTACTAATTGAGGGTATGATGGTAGCCATTGGTGAACTTTTATTTTTTAACGAAAAGCAATAAGTCGTAAAATGAGGCGAGGAAGTCGAAAAAAATGAGGAAAATTTTCTAAAACTAAAAAAAATTTTTTTGGTTTGTTCTGGCTTCGTTTTTACCACTCTAGATCTGAATTAGCAAATTGTTTAAAGATTGCGTTTTGTTTCATTAAGTGCTGCCTTATTGCTCATATATATATTTTTTATACACAGCTGCTTCAATAGTTATAGTTTAGCATCTATTTTGATAAGATCTCTACTTTGGTAATCTTACATTATTTGTGATTAGTTTATAATGTTGTCTCTTGAAATTTGTTTTCTATGGTTTCTGATAACAGATTCCGTATAATCCTTATCAAAATAAAATAATTTTCTGATTTTTCGAAAATATGTCTCTTTCAAGAGCACAACAAGAGTGACAGTTAACAATAACTACTATATGAAAGATGAGGATATATTTTTACAAAATTAATAAATAAACACTAAAAATTTCAAAGGAAGTAATTAATTAATTTAGCCAATTATTCACTATTTCCAAAGTTACTAAAACTATTGAGTTCTTCACTGCTGCTGTGATTGTGCACTTCATCGTAGCTTAAAACAAAAATAATAAAAAAATAAATTATTCGGTAAGCTGTTGACTAAAAAATAGTTTTCGATTGCTTGAAAATATAAAATTTATCAAAATGGCAACTTTAAAAAAAATCATTGTATTTATTATAATTATTATAAAAATAATTAATATTATTATGAATGAATTTTCCTCAAATGATGAACCCGCCTGAATTACTTTTTGATGGCTTTGGAAAACTGGTAGGTAAAACAAGGAATTCTACACAGAGATATAAGCAAAAGGTCTAAATAATCGAGTTAAAATTTCAGTTAATTTGAAAAAATTTAGTTTTGAGAAAAAACACATTTACAGAGGGCGATTATTGAGATGACCGGATTTATCTTTGAAAGTTGTAACGCAAATTTATTTATTTATTTTTTATAATAATTAAATTTGAGGTTGTTATTTTTAAATCTATAGGTGGCCAAAAAAATATACACAAAATCAAAAAAAAAAATATTAAAAATTCTTTTAAAATCTTTTTTTAAATATTTACAGATATTTTATAATAAAAAAAAATTATGAGTTATTTTTCAACCCAAACAAAATGAATGCAGATGAATATTGTTTTTGAAAACAAAATAATTATTGTTTTCTTATTTTTACCCATAGTAAGAAAATTAAAAATATTGATATACGAATCACACAAAAAAAATAAATTACTAATAATTAAAAATGTATTTATTTTACTGAATATTTGTTTAATCTAGACATCTGTAAAAAAAAAAAAAAATTTCATTATTACATTACGTAAATCAGAAAACATGAAACAAAATAGCGTATACATTTATAATAGCAATTTGTTTTTATGCAAAATAAGGATTCGTCAAAGTAAAAGAGAGTCAAATGTCGAAAACATATGTTAAAATACATATATCTGAATTAAACGCTTTTTGCGAGCTTTTCCTTTATAGTTTTCCAGTTGATAATCTATTTTTAAGGACTAGCACTACTATGCCACAATGGCACGATCCCATCAACTTTGATACCTTTCTTCCATCACTTTTATATAAAATGCAACCGCTCTCTCTGTATCTCACTATAATTTCCTAAAATATGCGAAAATTTTGCCAGAAGATTGCAGATATAGTGTAACTTCAAACTCATATTTGCTCTTAGAATCCTAAAGCTTACCAGCATATTTTTCTCTATCTCTTCATAATTTGGTGTTTTATGGTTATTTAGGAAGATTTCGACTTCAAGCTTTAATTTCCGGAATAGTCATAAACTCATTGATTTGAAACAGTCATTGATAAAATCTGTATCTTTCATAATCACCACATTTGAGGACCAAATATTACAGTTTCAACTTTTCCATGCCAAGCTTCGGACATTTTTTCAAAATCTTATAAAAATATTATCTTTCCGCGTCCAATGCTTTGAGAAATTTCTTTATCATTCCTAACTTGCTCTCGTATTAAATCTCTGAGTTCATTTTGAGAAAATAAGTTTGATGTGGATGTTTTACCCTTTCATTCATATTCATTGATAGATTGTACCGATGTCTGGGAATTAGCGAAATCAATGTTTCTGAGTGCATGCAAATTATTTTTGAAACGTAAAGAGATATTTTCATTGAGTATACCTTGAACATTTAGGTTTAGATATTTTCACGTTAAATTTTTACTAAGCCTTCAAACCTTCCGGGTGATATTTGTATGCTCGGAAAAATGCGGTAAATCATGACTGAAAATTTAAATTTTGATGTTGAAAAATTCGATTAAATGTATATCAAAATATAACATACGCTAAAGCCATAAAAACAGGAGCACATTCATAATTTGCATTAATAAATTCGTAAACTCGACACTTGAAACCATCAAAATTACCTGAAATATCCAAGGCAACAAAAAAAATATATATTTTTTGCAGAGCTGTGTTATTTATATGTTAAGAAATGGTTAATCAAAATTTGTCATATTTTTTAAAAGTGATGCCAACCAACAAAAAAAATAAAAATTAAGCAAAACTGTTTAACTTGTATTTGCAAGCTAAACATTTAAGAAATCCATATGGAATCTTAATACTATTAACACCAATTGCTTTCAGGAATCAATTTACTACGAATAAGGAATACCAGAAATATGTAAATTTATTTATGGGGTAGGTCATTAATATTCAGACTTGACAACCACTGCTATGTTTTTATTCTTCATTTAAAATTTTTTTTTACAAAAAACTTTTGTAAGCTCTCTTAAAACCAATTGCTTACCATATTTTTTATAAAAATCAAAAAAAATGCAAAAAACCACCTTTACAGACATTTGGTTCCAAATAATAAAAACTTTCCCCTTTAAAATAAATTAGGATCATAAAAAAGTTTAAGTAATTCTAATTTTTCAAAATTCACATAAAAATCATAATTAGTATTCTTCACTTTTACTATTTCTTCGCTTTTCTTAAACTTAAAGTTTTTCACTCCTTCAAAAAAATCAATTAGCAGTCATCACTTAATCTGTAGCAGTTGAAATAAATAACAACAAAAAGTTGTAAAGCAGCAAAAAACTTTGGATCGCAAAAACGCCAATTGAAGATGGCGATGACGAGCAGCAGAAGAGTAGCCGGCAGCTTAACGCAATTTTGCCAATTCGATGCAGGCAATGCGGCCAAATCAGCGTAGCTGCTCGCGCTTACTCATTACAAGCCAAAACACAGACGCCGACGTCGACGCAGGCTGAGCATGGTCATTTGTTAATTTTGCTACTGTTTTTGTTATTGTGGCCGGCAATGCGATTTGGAGAGTGTCTGCAAAGTAAGTAAAGAGTGTGCCACAGATGCAGCCGGCCACTCGGCTCTACAGTAATGAGACGCTGCAGCGGCTGCAGGGCAGAGCCAATACCTACGTACAAGTATACGCGAAATGAACGCAGACGACGGCGATTAGCCGATTGACGATTAGCTCGTTGTGCTGGACGTCGAATGTGTCGCGGCATTTGCCAAACGGCTAATATTTGTTGTTGTCTGTATTTACCCCACTTGTTGTTATTGTTGATGCTGCGGCCAACTATTGTGCGCTGTCGATTGTTTGGTTTCTTTGGCGTTTGTTTCTTTTTTCTTGCTGTTTTTTGCTTGTTATTACAAAATTTGCGAAATACGCCTAATTTATGGTGATACTCGGCGGCGCTCGGCGGCCACCGTCAATCACACTCGCGGGCTGATCAATTAATTGCTGGCTAGTTTGTGATTGTGCATGTGTGTGTGTGCTTGTGTTTCGTGTTTTCAGTGTAAACTTTGTGGTTTGAATTGTTTTTCTCGGCTTTTGGCTGCTGCGCTTATCATTTGAAGTTTATTATTGTTGTTTCAGCGGAGGTATTTAGTGCAAATTTTTCAATTTAACATTTGGAATGCTAAGTGGAATTGTTTTTGGGTTATCTTCGAGTTTGTTCTAAGTGATGCAAATCAATTTTCATTTCAATTATGTATTTATTTTAAAAATTGATTTAATCAGTTTAATATAATATGCAATTTTATAATGCTTTTCCGGCATTTTTGAATTCTGAATCTACTACTACTGTCGTCTAGTTAATAGTTGCATACATAATTTTTTAAGTCATTTGGAACTTATGATCACTAAATTTCGGTCGAAGTTGGGTTAAGATGAAAAGAACCGTTACTAATGCATATACAT
The DNA here is from genome assembly GCF_024586455.1 of Bactrocera neohumeralis. Lineage (NCBI taxonomy): Eukaryota > Metazoa > Arthropoda > Insecta > Diptera > Tephritidae > Bactrocera > Bactrocera neohumeralis. The sequence continues at coordinate 29,219,764 of NC_065923.1, forward strand.
ATTTCTTCAATAAATTTGTTGAAAATATCTATGCAATATTGCTGTTCTGTTTGAATTTTATTGTCAATAGTTATAAATTAAATTAATAATTATATATTGTTTTTGATAGTGTTGTTATTTTATATAGGAAATGAAAGAATTGCATATTAAAATTTATAAGAAATAGAATCCGACCCAAATTTGTACAAAATACTATACAAATAAAATATATGATATATAAATTCGGCGGAAAACTACAAAGGTTATTTTTTAATTTTTAATAAATTCTTTTTTTAAACTAAATTTGAAGTTTTTGAAATTAAATAAACTTTAAAAACAAAACAAATTTTTGAAAATGCAAAATTTTTGTATCTATTTTATTTATTTTTTTAAATTTCTTAATAAGTTTTTTTTAACTAGTTTGTTTTAAATTTTTTAATAGTTATTTCTTCAACTACATTTTGAGTATTTAAAATTTTTATACTATATTATTGTTTGAAATTGAAAATTTTTTTGTATTTATTTTTTATAATAAATATAATTGAATTGTTGTATTTATTTAATTTTTTTTGTTAATTTTTAATAAATTTATTTTCAACTAATTTTTTTTTAAATTTTTTTTTTTTAATTTAAAGTTTTTGAAATTTTTATAAACGATTTTTTTTATTTAAATTTTTTCTTCTTATGAGATTGAAAAATGGCTCTATAGAAGTAATGTGAAAATAAAATCAGAGAATAAAACTTAAGACAACACAGGAAGATTCCTTCTGTTTTTTTAACTTAATTTTTAATTTTCGAAACTTTTAGTTGCCAAAATTTTGAAACAATATATTTTTAATTCGGAAATTAAAAAATTTTTATAACAAATCCAGTATATGTAAAAAATGTATTACAAATAAATTGATTAATAAATTAAATGTAATAAAAAATTAATACTTTTTTTTATGAAATCGAAAATTTCTTAAATTATTTTTATAAAAAAATTATAAAATTAAAAAAATGCATAACAAATAAATAAAAATAAGTTTAGTTTCATTATAACCTTTTAACTATTATATTTTTTTTAAATAAAAAATATTTGGATTTCCAATAATTTAATTTCCATTTGTATTTTAAAAATTTTCCTGTTGAAAGCTTTTATAAAAAAATCATTGAAATTTAAAAATTTTTTGAAGTTTTTTGTATTAAAAAAAAACAATAAATGTAGAAAAATATAAAAACTATAAAATAACATAAAATAAAAAAATAAATTTTAAAATTTTTATATGAAAATAAATGAAAATTTACAAAGCCCAAGTATCCCCGAAAATAATTTTTTTTATCAGCAAAAATATTTTCTAATTTCTTAAAATCAATTTTAGTGTTTTAATGCTTTTTATTTGTGTTTTTTTTAAGGAAAATGTGTGTTTCGTTTGTAATTTTCATTTCAATTGAATAAAACTAAATAACTTTTTTAAAACTTTGTTTTCGTTTTTTCAAACTGGAATGCGATTTACAGTTAATTTACGGTATATTGTTTTGATATTTTAAAATTTCCAAAAAACATATTATTATACGAAGTTTTTTGCAAATTTTTTGCCATATATTCTCAATGGAAAAACACTGCGCTAATAAATATTAAAAAAACATCACACTAAGAAATTTTTAACCGTTTTCGTAATTTTGTTTATATTTTTTATGAACGCATTTATGCAAAGAACTACATTTTTTGTTTTTTTAGAAATAATGAGAAATAAATAAAAAAAAATGAAATATAAAAACTAAATAATAAATTTTATTTTCAGTAGTTCTGTAGAATTATTCAAATTTCGAATTCAGAAAACACGCTTCGAAAATTTTTTTTTTTAATAATTTTCAAAAATCAACAAAAATTAAAAAAAAAAGATTAGAAAACTATTTTATCACAAATTTCGGAATAAAAATGATTTTTTCATATTTCTTATGCTGTTAAATATATTTTTATTTGATAAATTATAGAAATTTATTTTTATTAAAAAAAAATTCTTTCCATTCCTTGTACGGCCAAATTAAATTTTTTGAGTATATAAAAATTTAGTTCCACTTTTTTACTATTTATTTTTTAACACTGCTTTTGGTATATTTAAATTATTTTATTTTATTTTTTTTAATTATTATTTTTTATTATTTATATTCTTATCCAGCCTAAAATATCCTTAAAAATCTAACCTCTTCCTATAAAACACTTTGCGAAATTTTTCGACGGCAATTTCTAAGTTTAAGTAAAAATTAAAAACAAACATAAAATCAATAAAAATAGTTTAGCTTACTTGTAAGTTTCAATGAAAGAATCAGCAGCTCAGCTCAATACACTTTCCGCACGACCGCGCCCAATCGCCAAGCGTTCTACTTTGAAAGGTTTTCTGTTTTATAAAGCTTATATTACAAACACATTGAACTCATAGCAAATACTTTTTCGAAAAAAAAATTAATACAAATTTTCAAACGCGTAGAGAATTGCAGACTTACTGAAATATAATAAATTTGAAATTTTCTCTAACAAAAAATCACACAAATTTCGGCCATAAAAATTGCACAAAAACTTTTAAACACACACAAATAAAACTAACCGTTATTAAAAATATCCTTCAAAAGCGCAACTGACAGCAGAACGTTATTCTGAAGTTTCATAAATTTATTTGCTATTTTTTTCAAAGTTCGGCCAACACATACGACTATGACGCGTGCGCGTATCCTTTGTACTATTCGGTCGTTGCTTAGACTTAAACACTAAATTTCTTGTAATAAAACACTATTTTATATTATTTCTCATGTTTTAGTTATAACACTTTAATATTATCAATACTTTTGAAATTTTTTAACGCATAATTCAAATGCTTCTATTTATTTTCACTTGTTTTTTGCTTAAATTTATTTTTGAAAATTTTTATATTTTTTCTGGTAAAATTGCATTCCCGTTAATGTCATATTTATCCGTAGTAAACGCAGTGATCTCTTAGCCAACCAACCGATCTCTGCGACTGTGCGTGCTCATCAAGCTGGACGCGCGCGCGAGCGTGTCTCGTTTTGAAGTTATCACGACGAAATGAAAAGCTCGCTTGAATGGACCGCGCCAGTTGTCAGTTGGTTTTGTTGAAGTTTTCGAAATCCCAACTACGGCAACAGCAGCGCTGCCCGACGCAACGCTTACTACTCCGTATGCATGAGTTTGTCTTGCTGCTTCGTAGCGCTACAGCGGCAGCGTAGCACAAAGCTTTGACATCACAGCGCGCCGACTAAGTAAGTTGCGCAGCGGCAGCGGCGCAGCATTTAGCCTAGTCGGGCTCCCAAGTGACTTGTGTCGTTGCATTTTCACCACGAACTTACAGTTAGTTAGCCAAGTTAAAGACGAAGTGGTGAGCATACGGCATCGGCACGTGCGATCGTTTGCAAGCGAGTTGTTTGATAGCGATCGGTGATTGTGATCGCGAGCGCCTGGTAGACGATGGTGTTGTTTGCTGCGCTGCAGCTTGAGCTTGTTCGTGTACAACTCCGTAAGCCGGGCTCAAGGTGCACAACACAATGTTGTATGAAATAGCAAAAGGCATACAATACCGTTATTGTGATCATATGTGCACGAAAAGTGACACCATCCTCGCTGTTAAGAGGTGTGAAGGCATGTATGCTTGTGTCTCTTCATATTTCTTATCGGCGCTTATCTCCGAGAGTTATTTTTGAACAGCGCTTTGTGGGTCCAGTGAATCTCTCGGTTTTTTTTATCGAGTTTTGTATTATTTTTAGCTGCGTTTAACACGACTAACTCATTTCATATTTTCAGCTGCTTAATACTTAATTTACTCAGAGCTTAAATTTAAGAAACTCACTTTGAGCTGATCTGAAATTCAAGTTAGAGCTCAATTGTCATGACTTTCAAGTACTCTTAGCAGGTGTGGTGAGTTCTCCTTTTTATTGAGCGAAGAGCGCATAATTTACCGCAATATTTGGCATATGTCATTTGCAAGGCTTTCATGAAGCCTATTTGTTGTTGCTGCTGCAAGGGGATTTCCGCTTGACTCTGAATCATTCTACTATATGTTTATTTATCTTTTGAGTTTACTGAGAGCTAAGATTTGTTTTTGCTCAATTGTTGTTTGTGTCAAATAAATATACATAAGGCTGTATATAGGCATATATACATATATTCACTACGAATTCTTTCATTTGCTCACGTCGTCATGGAGCTGTGCTCGGTTGTGTGGCTTTGCACATAGAAGTAGTTGTCGTCTAAATGACGTGCTTGTTATGGAAATATTTCTCAAAAGCATACTCACACCCCTTGTTGACAGCAACGTTTAAACGCAACTTGTGCGAAATTCTTGGAAATGTTAAGGACACATGTGAAATGCTCGCAATACTTGCGAATTTCACGTAATTCAAATCAAACATCAAAATCTATGGAGCGCGCAAAGCTTTGATGAAACTGTGATCTGTTTTTCCCCCGAAGCTGATAACAATTAAAAGTATGGGCTTGTCAAAAATGTGCAATTTTGATGTAATAACTTAAAAGTACCCCAAAACGCATGGCTGTTAGAACTTATTTCAGTTGAGGTAGAATTCTTCATGGCGAAAGTACGAGGATGCTTAATGAAGTAAGTGACTTTCAGTACAAAACTGTATATTTGAGAACCTATCTTTTATATTCTTACTAATTTTTGAACTAATCCACCTTTACTTAAACATTCTTTGTACCGTCAACGATAGCGCACCAAATGTTTCGAGAGTCATCGGCATTTTTTGCTTTTAAGACCTGTTTGAAGCTCAATGATTTTTTTTAGTGTGATATGTAAAGTTTTTTCTTCGAAAACTATTCTCTTTGCGTACTGCATTCTTCTGACTTTTTGATAACATATCCATAGTGTTAGGGGTCCACGCCCCCCATTGGCGATTGTTGGCATCTTGACCTTCTCATTTGAACGAAGTATTTTTTCCAGTGAGCTATTTTTTGAGTTTCGATATGAGAATATAGTCACTGAGACGGGAGACTACTTCATAATTCCATCAATATACGGGCGAATTATTCAGAAGTTTACTGAGCCGATATATTGCATTGGAAAATTGACTGTATTTAGGTTAAGATTAGATTATTATTGATTAACATATCAAAAATTATCTGAAAAATATTCTATTTCGATCGGAAGGACGAGAAAGATCTTTGAAAACTTCAAGAAAAGAAAGACACGCAAGACTCAATACTGTTGAAGTCTAAAACCCAAAATTTCTGCACACGCTGTGCGACTTGTACGTAGAAAAGTTGTTGACAACCCTGAAATTTGATCGAGGGAGTTGATTGAAAGTTATGGTTTGGATGTAAAGGAAACTATGAACATTTGGTTTGAAACACTATGTCGCAAAAAATGGCCTATGAACTTGGAGTCATTTATCTTCCAATAACATAACGACCCCAAACACACATCTCGCCTGGCTTCTCGCTTTTTTGAAGAAAAATAATCGAAAAACTGAACTGGCCAACTAAATCACAGGATTTAAATCCAATTGAGCAACTGTGTGCAATTTTTGATTCCAAAATACTAAACAGCAGCCCTACAAACTTGTTATAATTTTTCTTAAAGATGAAGCGTCGAGACATGACAAAACGACTTCATGCAATAATTCAGAGTAAAGTTGGAAATACTAAATATTAAATTTAAACCAAACGTTTTGTATTTTTTTTAAGTTTACGCTTTCATGTCACCACTTTTGTTTAAGTACCCCTATTTGAAGGTGAAACAAATTTTTTCTTTTTCTACCTGGAAAAAGTTATATTCATTTATAATTTGTTAATTAAATACCAGATAAATATGATATTATTGTATGAATTACTAAATATTTACTTTAATAGTAAATCGGAATTGAATTAATGTGTTTGAAATTTATACTTTCATTTGTAGTGTAAATGAACATCGTGGCAAGCTGAAAAGATTTAGCCAAGTCCGCCTGTCTGTATATACGTGGACTAGGCCCTCAGATTTTGTGATATCGCTTTGAAATTTTTTACACTTTCTTCTCTCCTCAAGAAGCTGCTCATTTGTCGAAATCGCCGATATCGAATCAATACTACACTACAGTGGCCATTCTGCCACACAAACTGTTCGATCAAAATGAAGTTCTTGTATGGAAAACTTCTTCTGTGACACCTTCAATGCATGGAAATCGCGCTGGCAACGCTACAACGACTCATCTGAAGTTTTGAAAGTTTTTAAAGAATTGTAAAGATTGGTTCAATAAATTTTGTTAAATCGACTAAGTCCTATTAATTTCCGGACAAATTTTGTATGTTCGGTGCAGCCGAAAATTATGTTTTTCTTGTTCGATAATTATAAATATTTATGAAATAAAAAGCGATGATTACAGTGTACATAAAAGCGGAAGTAAATACACTTTAATTACACATTCTCTTAAATACATATATTTTTTTAATGCAAGAAGACGAAGAAGAAGTTCAGAATTATCCGATTTATTCCCTTCTAATTTTATTTTTTATTGTAATTATATACACAAAGCATAATTGACTAGACATATTTAAATCAGTTGCGACCAGAAAACTGGCGTTCTTAACAATTTTTAATTGGACACTACTTTGTTGGCGAAAATTCTTTTTGAACTATCTTCCTTATTAAAAAATCATCCACAGACCCATCGTGCGCCATCACTCAGTTTTCGCGTTGAGTTAATGAGTTCCGGGAAATATATTTATGAGTACAGAATCCAACAGCGTTGATTTTGACAAGTAGACACGACAATGTCGGCGCAATATATCGTAAAAAACATATGTGAAAGTATTTGTAGGAAATACTGTTTCATAAATAAAACGCAAATTATATTATTAACATCAGTTTCTTTGATCGTGCTATATTATTCAAATATATAAAGCATATTTTAACTGAAAATGTCAAAGGACAAAAAATATAATACTGAATTCGATTAAGCTTAATCAGAAAATATTATTTTAACTTAGTTTGTTAGTTTATTTTTCAATTAATTACTGCTTGCTATAAATATATTTTAAATAATATAAATATAAATATATAAAAAATGCCTTTACTTTAACGTAAACTTTCATAATTCATGTTAAGGAAAAATTATTAAATGTGTTCCGCAAATCCATTCAATTAATTGAAAAATGTCATATGCACTTAAATGCACCCACAATTGTTAACAAATAATAAACAAATCGCGATGGAGTCATCACTTTGTTTACTCTCTCCGGTATTTACTAAATATAAGTATTCACAAAATTCAACCGGCTTGTGCTTCACATTAAAGAGACACTATGAAACTATGAAAATACAAAAATATATTTACGAAGCAAGTAAAAAGTGTCTATTACAAAAGTCACGTGTGAGCGATCGAGTAAGAATTAAAATTAAACGCTTAATTAGTGGCTGGAATATGACCCAGCAATGATAATTGATTATGAATTAAACATTTATTAGCAAAATTCTCAATTACAACAAAAACAAATTTAATTACGGAATTCTTGTGTTGCATTTTACGGCATTCTTTAGAAATTACGATTGTTTTGTTTACTTATTTTTTACATTAGCAAAATCGTTATATTAATTAGACATTATCTTACTTTATTTAAAAGAAAAAAAATTAGCTTCAGTTGCATCGAAACTAGAATACCCTTCACAAATACAAAAGAATCAATACAAGAACTTGATTTTCATAACACATTTTGTATGGCAGCTAAATGCTATATAAACTACTGTGGGCAAAAAATAGTAAGACATTTTATAAATTAAATGGCAATATTACGATTCTTGCGGCGGTATTTGTCATGACATGTAAAGAATAACAACAACAAAACAAAATAAGAGTGAATTGCATGTAAAATTGTGGAACTTTGAAGTGAAATATCTCGAAAACTATGCGTCTGAGGACGGTATACGTGTGTATATTTTTTAATCCTAAGGACCTCCTCTATCCATCGGTACCATCAAATCGCGGCGCCGCAAGAATCGTAATCGTGCCAATTAAATTTCACGCGAAAACCTTTAGTCGAAATATTTTTTTTCTAGGTTGGTATGATTGTCAGTGACATCTGTGTCAAATATCGCAACCAATTTTTTATTTGTGTTTAGTATACGCTTGCCTTTCTGAAGTACGTAGAGTGCATTCGGCGAATTTTAAGATGAATAAAATTATTCAACAAAGAAGTTCATTAAATTTTGTGTGCGGAATCAAATTTCTGATGCTAAAACGTTCAGAATGTTGGAAAAGGTCCTTTGGTGATAATTGTTTGTCGCAAGCAAGGGTTTTTGATTGGTACAAATTATTCAAAGTTGAGAACGCCTTGATGACGAACCACGCCCAGGACGGCCATCAACATCAACTGATGATCAAAACCACAATAAAATAAAGAATTGGTGCTTGAGAATCGACGATTAATCACTCATTTTTGTTTTTAAAACAGCGTCGTGTTATTGTCTGTGAAACTGGCAATGGCAATGAATCTTGGATCTATGCTTACGACCCAGAAATACAAGTTGCGTTCCAAAGTAAACAGGAATCTAGCGCCCCCTGGTGGCGCCATCTACTTGTCGACATAAATGACGATCAACATGTGGGCCAATCAAAATCCGTGATCACCGGAAATTCCATCGAAACTGTGCAGAATTCATCAAAAATCCGAAATCATCATTGAAATTCACGGACATGGAATTGAACAACTCCAAGACATCGATTTATCGCATTTTGACCGAACATTTGGCCCGAATATCGCACGAAGATGAAAGTTGGCGTTTGTTGCACGATAATGCGCCGTCTCATCGATCGACGCTTGTGACCGATTATTTGACCAAAAATCACATTTTAGAGGACGAAGGGGCCATTCAAAATGCTTGCATCGGCATACTGGCGGCCATACCGGCCAAAGAGCTAAAACACTCGTTTGACATGCTTTTGGAACATGCAAAAAGCTTTATTGAAGCAGTAGGAGACTATTTTAAATAAAATAAATTGATTTTGCCGAAAAATTCATTTTTTTTAGTCCTATTTACTTTTGAAGGCGCCTTGTACATATATCTATCTCGATTAGTTTTATGTGATACGTATAACCGTTCGGTGAACAAAACCATAATACTCTGTAGCAACTGGTTGCAAGAGTACAAAAATAATTCTTGGTAGTTTACGGAATACACCTCCTCTTTATAAGACCAGACCACTAGGCCAATGCCCATTTAGAAACCCTGTAGAATTAGGAAAATCTTAACCTTGCTGAGGGATCAACTTTGAGCTAGAAGGATTTTGTGAGCAAACTGTTACGGATACTTTCCCAGCGCTTACCAAGCTCTCGCCAGGTCCAAATATCTAATCGAAATCCCTAAGAGGATAGCGGAGCTGTCCCACCCCAATTGCAGCGAGGCTGAGTTGTCTTTTCTTGTCAACTCACCAGCTTTGCAGTTGGTCATAATTTCGATAGTCACTTCTCTAAAAGAGCCTGTGCTCTGTAACTACTACTTTCATGGCAGCAACTTCGGTTTGAAAAAGGTAACAATGGTCGCGAAACCTTAAGTTAATATTGAATGATAGTTCTTTCGAAAATATGATGGTAGGGAAAAATTCAAATCCTGGGAGGATTCCACAGTATTCTGGCGGTTCTTTTTTAAACCCAGCTTTTCTAAGTCAAATAGCAACATTCGCGGCAATGTCGACGGTAATATGTGAAAGATGGCACTAAGAACAAGGATTGGTGTGTTCTTAAGTACAGCACACATGGACAAAGATCCCATACAACATAATGGACTTAATTATGCTATTGTAAAGCCACATGATTACTTTAAGTTAAGTTAAGCTTGCCAGAAAGCTACTATCTAAGGTGAGGTTTAAATTATTCACCTTATTTCTTTATTTCCATCGGGTACCGCTCCAACTCGGCTTCAGTTGGGTTTATAGTAAAGCTACGTCCTGGCGCCCAGTTTATTCCAACCTTGAGCTACCCTTGAATTAGCTCATACACGGTTCTTAGGAATTTTTCTTTGATCAAGAGTGCAACCTTCTACCTAAAATTATCCTTGCAAGTCGTTGATGACACTACTTATGCATACTATTTTTTGCAGGGCCAAACTTTTCGTCGCCGCAACTCAAATAATTTATTACAGTAAGGTTGTCTACCGGTGTCTTTAAATTTTTGGTCTCTTCTAAGTGTATATCTCTAATTAAATGATGAGGTTTTCTGTGAGGAACTTGGACGAGATATCATCGATACAATGGAACTTACATATATTATGTAGTATATGTATTATTCTTCTTCATAATTTTTGCTGGAGATTCTAAGTGTAGTCCGATCCTTCTCCAACTGGTCTTTCCAACGGAGTAGAGGTCTTCCTTTTCCTCTGCTTCCCCCGGCGAGTACTGTGCCGAACACTCTCAGAACCGTAGTGTTTTCATGCATTCGGACCATGACTTAGCTAGCGTAGCTACTGAATTATGCCAAAGTACATATATCTCGTACAGCTCATCATTCCATCGACTGCAGTATTCGCCGTTGCCAAAACGCAAAGGGCTATAAATCTTTCGAAGAACCTTTTCCTCGAAAACTCTTAACGCCGGGGATGATGAGTGCCTTGTAGAGTTTGGTCTCTGTCCATTGAGAGAGGACTTTACGGTATATGTACTTCAGGAAAACCCAAGGCATACACTTATATAAACATGTAACTAAAATGACAAGGAGAGTTAGTCTCATCTTAAAGACTACATATCAGAGACAATGGAAATTTTCAAAATTACTAAGCGAGCAGCAATTTCCTTAATTTTTTCTCCTTTTTTAATTATAATCAACTCATATTGAGAGGAACAATATTGAAACAACTTTTTCTTGGTAATAACTTTCATTATTTATAGACGCTTTTAAAGCCTCTACATATTGCACACACACTTAATAAAACATAACCTAACTGGTTACTCTAAATATTGACAATTATACTTGAAAAATTGATTGAGGTGATTGAAATGATTGTAAATAGTGAAATTACTAAATCTACAATTGAGCGGCAATTACACTGAACTTGAACTTGTGCGATTCCACATTATAACGCATACTCACGCATACCCAGATAGATGAGCGTGTGCGCATGTGCGTAGGTTGCTGCTATTTCTGTATAAAAATTCACTGTGGAATCTAATTTTTCATGCTTGTTGATGCATATTTTCGTCAACATAAGGATTGACAGGTGATAGACACACATATACGCACACAAATATGAGGCGCTGCGTATAATTAGATACTATGCAAACAAATCAAATATCGATTACAAATCTAATATGTAATCAACTAAATTAAGTCGAAAGCGTTAAACAAGCACATTAGCACGCACACATACCGACATATCTACATACTGTGATTATAGGTGTTCATGCACAAAAATGTTGACTGGGGTTAATGAAAATGCTTAGCAAAAACAGCGGAACGAGGAACCAGCAATGAACGGCCGACGACCGAGTGCCAAGTACTCCAGTGGTTACACTTGATTCGAGGTGAAACAATTAGAATTGTCAATTGTGTGCATAAAAACTGGCAAATAATTACATGAACGTATTTGTGTGTACAAGTATGTATGTAAGAAAGTAGATAAATTTCGAAAATGTTTAAAAATATTTACAGATTTCTAGCTGAAAGTTTAGAGTGAGTTTTTTGGCAGTTCAAAACAATTTTGAGGCTATGCCAAAGCAAAATAATTCAATGTGCACTCTCAGTTAATCATTACCAACAAAATCCTTAGGTGCTTCCTCATTTTAATGACTGAACTTCGTTCGGCTACGGCTCTTCAAGTTTCTTATGTATCCGTTAAGCGGTTTACCTCGATCGATTAAGAGATTTCATTCAATTGTAATATTAACTGCTTTTTTTGTGTAATGGATTATTTATCCACAAATATTTCATTATGTTGAATTAGAAATTGTTCAAGGTCGAAAACATCAAAATATTATTTGAAGTAATCTAAATTTTCAGTGCTGATAATATTTAAGTAACTAAAATTTTAGAGCTTTTAAGCTAAAGAAGCTCTACTAATCGTATATCGCTCCAAATCTTCTTCGTGTTAGCCGAAGAGTGCAACATTATACATGTGGTTTGGTAAAAGGAAATCGATTACGTGTCGTTTTAAAAAAAAGATGTTCCACTAAAAAACTTCTTAGGCAGTTTGGGCTTAATATTGTTCGAGCACCCTTGAAATATGAATAGTCGTCAGATTTTCCAGTTTTTCTTGTATAAAGGTGAAAACGCCAGCCAGGCGGTAGAAAATGGGAATAGTGCTTATGGTTCCCATAGAGTAACAATTCACCACGCTCAATTTTTGTTTCGTCGATGACGTTTCCATAATGTGATATCAAAAATATATCGTGTATCGTCGACACTATTCATAAAATAATGGAAATCGTCAAGTTTTCAATTACTCAGGAGTTAAATATTGCAAAACAAAAAAAAAAAAATTTGAATCATTTAAATAAAGCTGGACAGAATGTTCATAGGCGAATAGTTGCTGAAACGCAACGACATCGATCCATTTCTGAAGCTGATTTGATCACTGGTGATGAAAAGTGGTCACATACGATAACGTCAAGCGAAAACGGTAGAAGCTTTGATCAATAGCAGAAAATGTTTGTTCCATCAGGTCACCGCCAAGCCAAACACATCAATAGTAACACGACCGAATTTCTGAAAGCTTAGTTAGGAAGTTTTCATGCATCCACTTGGTAGTCCGGATCGGACACCAAGTGACTCTCACCTGTTCCTTCGAAACTTGTGAAAATCGACAGTGAAAGTTTTTTGCGATAGGGACGAGAATTTTTAGGAGAATACTACTTTGAAATTACCTTCTAAATGGGAACAAGTTATCGAACAAAACAGCGCATATTTGACATAAACTGGATCATTCTAACTATTTAATAAAAGCAAAAATAGGGATATTAATTTTATGTTATATGGGAAGTAAGCGTGGTTGTAGTCCAATTTTGCAAATTCACACCTATGAATGAGGAATTCCAAATTTTGTTATGCCATTTGTTTATTCAAATGGATGGAGTATTTTTCATCTCAAGATCAGTTTGAAATATATAACTTTATATTTATGATATTTTGTGCAAAAATCTACGAGACTCCAAAGCATGTATCAAAACTTGAAATATGCAAATAAATTTAGCAGTCTGGGCAATAAATAATAATTATAATAAATAAATACATCAATAAATTCATGCTGAATATTTATTAATGAAAGTTTTACTAAAGTATTTACTACTAACTTTATGAAATAATTAAGGGATTATATACATACAGTTAGAATTTTCAAAAACACAGAAAATTTCATATCGTTCCGCTGAATTACAAGCAAATTTGAAAAGGAATTACAGTGTGCTTGGAGGCCAAACTTTAAACGCGTTTTTCTCAAAATGTTGTTTTCAAAGTCGGTGACCACCATTACTCGAAAGCGGCTAGGCCGATTAGTCTCAAATTTTAAATTATTAATATAATAATAATAATATTTTTTAGTAATTAAACGAAGATTTTGTTGCCGACAAATTTTTTTTGTAAACTATTTAACGCCGAAATTTTGGTAAAAAAAATTGTTTTTTATTTTTAGAAACCGCCATTTGTTAAACAATTTTACATTGTTTATTCCATTCATTTTGCGTTACTAGATTTAACATTAATTTAACGAAATCTGTTTTGTTTTTTAAATTCAGAGGATCCATTTCAGAGATATAGTGTTCCTCGCAAAACGTCTTTTTTGAGAGGATCTCCTGAAGATCAGCTGTAGTTCCATTCCAAATTAGTATTTTTAATAATAATAAGTCTTAAAATACAATTAAAAGATACCATAGTATGTGTAAATATTTTTGGATCAATAAATTTAAAGGTTTTCTCAGAAAAAAATCCGAAAAAATCGCTTTTTTCAGCCTTCTAACTGTATTATTACCCCTCTAATATTAATTTATCGAACAAAGTTGTAACACTACTCAAGAAATCTTAAAGAAAAAATTGCGACCGATATAGTAAGAGATCTGTGAGGTGTCATGATTACGATTTTGAATGGAAAAAAGTTCCATTACGTACAGCTATTTTCGTCTTTCTAATAAATATTGATGGATTGACTACAACAGAACAAATCCTATTAGGAAATTTTTACTATCATTTTCGCTTTTAGCATCCCATAATAGGCAAAAAACAGCCTCTAACATTATAGTCTTAGAATGACTTTAAACTAGTGTAATTACTAATCGAATGCAACAGTTAACATATACATACATGTAACAACTTATCACGATGACGGAGCAAAAACCGAACTAAGTTAATTTAGCAATTTGCGGCTCACATTTTAGCGTTAGGGATGATATATAAGTTTTGTTGTGATTTATTTATTAATAAATATGAAGTAATCATATAGATGAGCTGTATTTTTTATTTTTGTATATTATATTCACTTTCATAGTAATACTACATGCTTCATATGTACATCATCTGACTAAAAATATTGATTACGAATTATTCGTGAAAACAATTAATATTTTCAACAAATTTACAATATATGTATATTGTATGTATGTAGATTCTTTACTTAAATTCATGTGTTTTGCTTGAATTTATCTGAATAACAGAATTTTGAAAAGAATGTGAAGCTAATAGGGATTAAAAGGAAGGATTACTAGTTTGCCAGACCAATCTAACCTAACAACTCAAACACAATTAATCATGTGTTTCTACATATTTGAAATTTTTGTTTCAAAATTTATAAAAATTCGAAGAGAAATGAAATCATAAAAGTAACTAAGGGCTTAGTTCGGGTGTAACCGAAGATTTCATACTCTTCAACTTGCAAAGTTCAAAGTCGCGAAAATTTTTTTCGAATTTCAGTAGTATATCTGACTGGTTGACCGACATGTTCGGTAAAAAGTTCGCAATAAGAACTCTAGTCCCCATATTCGGAATCTGAGAGCTTGAATAGTTTAACTGCGACTTGGGCAATTTTTGACCATAAGGTGGCACACCTAAAAAGCACTATTAGCAAAGTTTTATCCGGATACACTGATTGGCTCTTGATTTGCAGAGCGGAAAATGAAAGGGTAAGATGGAATTAAAAATTTCGTTACATAAAAAGAGCGGAAAGTGAAATAATAAGATGGAATTTAAAATTTCTCTGTATAAAGAGTGGTCGTGGTTGTAGTCCGATTTCATCCATTTCCACACGGTAATGTAGGAATGTCAGGTTAATATTGACAACTATATTTGGTTGAAATCGATCGAGTAAATATGAGTTTTCACCTAATTGTGAATGCCATGTACATCGTCCAAATTTGACACCAGCTCCTATAAAGCCCTTTCGTACCATCCAGGCTATAAAATTTTCGGTCTCCGCTGCATTTATTTATTTATTTATGGCACTTTCACAAGTTTTTTAAAAAACAGTAACAGGGAGTAGGCAGGAATATCATCCGATTTCACCTTTTCGCTCACTGTAAGGGTGTCGAAAAGATCTTGTACAAACTTGGGTCGTCTAGCTCGAATATTTTAGAAGATGCGTACTTTAAATTTTTTAAAGATTTTCCAACCACAAATATTCCTCGTTAATGCGCTTCGTTGTACAAAATTACAGTTTCTTATAAGAGATAAGATCTAAAATATTCGAGCTAGATGATCCAAGCTTGTACAGGATCTTTTTGGATTTGTGACTTAGTTACGAAAAATTATAGGTTCAATTATTGGCGATTGGCAAGGCAGTAGTCCATCTAAAATGCCGAACCAAGTCTCATCAAGATATCTCAACACCATGCACCGATGAATGAACGGACAGATAGACATTCATCCGGATTTCAACTCGCCTTGTCATCCTGATTATTTATATATACTTAACTCTATATCTATCTCGATTAGTTTGAGGTGATATATATGACCGTTAGCAACATGTTGCAAGAGTATAAAAATACAAAAATGAAAAATTGCTGACATATCAACTGTGAGCTTAATTAATTTCTTATTAATAAAAATTAAATCTAAAATTGAGCAGATTAGTCTATTAATCGACAAGTAATTACATTAATTAATGAGTAATTGAATGAAATTTACAAATTTTAAAGATACTTATCACGATCTTGTTAATGTGGTGGTGTACTATCTTTATTTGTCTAATATGCAATCTACCAATAATCAATTTGAGTTCTAATTTATAATTATTATAATTATCAATAGTTAGCTTAATATAACATTAATCTGCCACTATAAACATCACACACAAGAAAACACTATTTTCACAATCAATTGTCTGCTCCAATTTGCTAATCATTCAGTTAGCTCCCGCAGTTACAGCTCTCCACGCCAGCGGGATGACACCCCACAAATCACTAATGACAATTAAAGTCAACTTTGCATGTCACTGTGTCGCGAATAAGATGCTCCAATTCAAGTGCATATGTACATACGTACAAATATACAAAAACAACAGAATACAACAACTAAAAAAAATACAAAAATGATTTCATTAAAAAAATTGTGGCTGCGCTAGATTTTGCAACAACAAACACCAACACATTACAATGCAAAACCAAAAGCGCAATAACAACAAGAAGAATGAGCAGTATTTCTAAAATGCTTGCTTGACTTGAAGCTTAATCGTCAAGATTATAACAATTACCGCTGCTACGGCAACGACAACAACAACAGCTAGCGCGGCGCGTCAAAACTGGCGCTTCAAAGTTTCAAGTGATAAGTGTGTATAAGTGTGTGTGTGCTGGCTCAGTAATGAAATTTATAAAAAATATAAAGCAATGCGAAAATTAATTACACTTTCAAGTACTCGCACACACACATACATATATACGCATATGTGTGTATGTGTATATGAGCATGTGGTCAGTTTTGATTCAACCGCGCGGTCCATTAGTCAATTGTTGCTGTTTGTCACAATGCGTGGCGTTTTGTGTGTTTTGTTGAGAATGCTAACTTACCGACTAGCCGACTTAGTTGCTTACTTTGATGCTTAGAGGAGTTTTCGGTTTCTCGTTAAAGCAATTAAAATAACTTAATTAACGTAACTGTTACAATCATAATATTTCATTTCAGTATTTCATGCAACATTTCAATGGCAATGCAACAACAACAACAACGACGACAGCGACTGCAACTATGTCTATAACAACTTGACAACAATTAAGTTTAAGGTTTTTAAGTAAAATTAAATAAAATGAAATAAAATATGTTGTTCGTACTTAAAACAAGAGCATATATTACATATGGACTATATATACACATATACATATATATGTATTTAAATGTGTATGTATACCATAATAATAAGGTATTTTGGAGGGTACTTAGAGAATTTATTGTTTTTAAGGGAAGGTTGTCTGGTCTATGAACATATTTTAGCACCTTATTTAACAATATCATAGTTCTAGTTTATCAGACTGACTTACACTTGTATTTAGGTATGTATGAATATCGCCATTACATGGTTCTTTCATACCTATGATCACTCTTGTGGGTAAACTTTAAACGAGAAAAGCCTAAATTCCCTTAAAGAAAATAAAAAATACGCTTTCAATTAAATTATATAATATTTTTAAGTAATGAAACCTATAAAATATGAAAAAATCATCTCATTATGATAAATGTAACGCTCGCTGGTGTTGAAATGAGGTCGCAATTTACGGTCAAGGTGATTGATTTGGTTATTGAGTTTTAGTCTTAATAAGTTTTAAGGTTATTTTCTTTAAAATTTTCAGTGAGCGATTAGTTTAAAGCTTAGATGGTTCTCTGAATTTCTTGCGGATCATCCTGCTCATTATAACCTTCGTTTTAAACAAGAAAAAACACCCTTCACAGGTGCATTTCTTTTAGTAACTATGTGTTCAGTTTGTGTGGCAGCTATATGCTATAGTAATCCGATCTGAACAATTTCTTTGGAGATTACATTGTTGCCTTAGAAAATAACCTGTGCCAACTTTTGTGAAGATACATTGTGAAATGCAAAAGCTTTCTAGGAAAGAACTTGATTCCGATCGTTCAGTTTGTATCGCAGCTATATGTTATAGTTGTCCGATATCGGCAGTTCCGACAAATGAGCAGCTTCTTGAAGAGGAAATGACGTTGCCAAAATTTCAAAATGATATCTTAAAAAGTGAGGGACTAGTTCGTATGAATACAGACAGACGGATACTTAGTACATATACCCTGTTCAGGGTATAAATATACCTAAGGACTCCTTGAAATCCTTAACGTCCGACCCCTATCATTTATATGTATTACCTAAAACTTAGCGATGATTTATAAATGATCAGGATGACCAGACAAGTCAAAATCGGATGACTGTCTGTCTGTCCGTCCGAGCAATCTGTAATTTGAGGGAAAATAAAGATATCTTAATGAAACTTGGTACACATGTACCTTGGCAAAAAATTAAGACGGAGACTGAAACGTATAAACTGCCATAACTAAGCAATAAAATAAGATATAGAACTCTAATTTGGCACAGGGTGTCGCAACGGCTTAAAATTTGGAAAAAGTGGACTAGGCCCCGCCATCTAACAGGTTTCACATACACATCTACTAGACTACTGCAGCTACAACAACCAAATTCAACCTCGTACTGTTTACAATAACATGTGGTAAAATCGGAAGATAACTCCTGACGGGGCAAAAATTGAAAGTGCGTGCCACCGCCCACTTTAAGGTAAAATCACATATCTCGGGGCGCGACCAACCGATTTGGACTTAATTTAGTACATGATATTCCCCTAAAATTTGTATGTTACGGATTACAACTACGCATACTTTCAGTATAGCACTATTGTAAAATCCACTTGATTCTTTCACTTTTCAATGCACAAATCAAGACGCAATTAATATAATGGATAAAATTTGCAATAATAGTTGTTTTAAATTATCCCTTCTTGTGACAAAAAATTGTTCCAATCCAACAAAAACTGTTTAAGCCCCCAAATACCAAATATGTGGACTCCAGTATCTATAGTTGACTTTTGACCGAAAATATCGGTCACTGTTTGGATATACAATTAAGATTTATAGAAAATGCTCTCCTAATAATAGTATATCTGTCTATTGAAAATAGGTTGAATCGGGTCAATACTTCCCTGAACTTCCATATACCTAATATAAAGTTTCTCGAACTCGCGGATGACTTTATACTGCATATATCGGCCTATATTTGAGTTATATCACTGAAAATTACATGTTTCATTCATAACAGTGCCTAAAATAGATAAAATTGAGCGAAAGCTAGACCTAGCCCCCATATAACTAAAATTTCGAACATCCCGCTGACTTTACCGCATTTGTGATTGTATCCCAGGGAACATTTTTTAGTGTGTGGCATGATAATATTTAATAGATAAAATAGGGTCAATACTACTCCAACTTCCAAATACCATAAGTACTGATTTTCGTTTTTCTGACAAACCTTATGCTGTATATGTCGGTCAGTGTATAAGTTATATATAGTATTTGTATATGTATATATAAAATGGCTTGATTCCGATCCACTGGTTGACGTATTACTTCTTAAGGTATTTCCCTGATTTTGATTCCTCTAAGTTGCAAGAGTATAAAATGTTCGGTTGAACCCGAACTTAGCGCTTCCTTACTTGTTTTAGTACGATTTGTCCTTTGCTTCAAAACAGTCTTCAGCTTCGGTGATCACCCCTTAATTCGATTAGAATTTCTTCTCAGTGAGCATTGTTTTGATATCTGAACAGGATGTAGTCGCTGGGGGCCAGATCTAGAGAACACAGTGAATGCGGAAACAATTCCTATTTTTTTCACTAACTTGTGACAGGATGCATTACCTTAGTGAAACAGCACATTATTTTTCTTCAAATGTGGCATTTTTCGGCGATTTCGTCCTTTAAACGACGCAATTCACTCGAATGACTATCCATTGGATTTCGTAGTGTAACGATGGAGCCATGTTTTATCCGTTGTCACATATCGACGCTGAAATTTGAGTTATTGCACACTCCAAAAACTGCTCGTAATCATAAACTCGTCGTTTGTTTTTTTTTTTTGATTGATTTGATTGATTTTCATGATTTACACGTTCAGTTGATATCTACAGAGTGCCTGCTATTTTACGATTATCAAAAATTATTTTGAGAACTTTTTTGATTTTTTCGTAACAACCTCTTTTGGATGTCCACTGCGTTCACCTTCTTCGGTGAACGTATTTCACCAAGTCTTAAACTTATCATACCAATTCTTGACTTTTCTGGGGAAGTATCGGGAAACTCGTCATCAATCCAAGTTTTTTCTTCAACTGTATTTTTTCCAATCAGAAAGTAATATTTCACCAACACGCGAAATTCCTTTTTATCCATTTTTTTTTTTTAACAAAAGTTGCTTCACTCAACATGATAATGATCCGACAGCTGTGAAATTTAGATTTAATACTAGTGGCGCCATTACACACACATTCGCAGACGTCTTAAAATCTGTAGCTTAATTAAGAATTAATAAAATATATAAACAGTTAATGATTAAAGGCCATAAATGCAGTGTCTTCATTCTCGAGTGTTTAACTATGATTAACTTATTTATTCAATTAAGCTGTGATAAGACTGACTTCCAATGCCACCGCTTAAAACAAAAGCATAAACCGAAACTAACAGTAAATGCATTTGCTCAATGCTTACAACAGGAGCACACTTAATTTTCACGATTCATAAATTTTGACGAAACTAAATTATTATGTGAGATATAGTATATGTACACATATATGTATGTGTATGTAATTAAGTATAGTGGTATAGATGTCTCTAAGCAACGCATATGTTGCAAATAAGTATATGTAAAGTTAGCTGTCTGTGCTAACGGTTTAATGCCGCAAATAAAGTGTTCGTCGACAAGAAATGGATATGAATGTGTGTAAATTTTTATGT
Organism: Bactrocera neohumeralis; assembly: GCF_024586455.1. Lineage (NCBI taxonomy): Eukaryota > Metazoa > Arthropoda > Insecta > Diptera > Tephritidae > Bactrocera > Bactrocera neohumeralis. The sequence continues at coordinate 29,240,644 of NC_065923.1, forward strand.
ATGTATAGTGTGTGTAAATATAAAAGATTATATACATATGTATGTATGTATCTTATTGAATGCATATGCATGTGTGCACATACATATATGCAAATTTTTACGAAAACATTGGTAATTACGTACCATAATTCACATTTTATTGGTGTGAATTGCACACCAGTATCATTTTTAACCGCGACAAACACACCAACACACACGCATGCGCTTACACGAGTCTTTCAATACAATTTTTGGCGGAGAATATGACGTATCAGGCCATTTATTTTAGTCAAAATGCTTTTGCGCTTAATTGTGCAGCAATTGTTTGTGTAAAAATGGCACTGATAGATGAGTGTCTTGAGGTTTTTTTTTTTAATTTTGTTGTTATAATTATTATTTTGTCTTTTGCCGCTTCCACCATTATTAGTTTTATTATATTTGTGACTTTGTTGTAAGCGAGCGAACATGAGTTTGTATGGGTATGTATAACTGTAAAGCAATGTTAAAATGTTAAAATGTTAAATAGTATTTGAACTTGAAAAATAACTTTTTATTATCTTTATTTTTTTTTTTTTGATATTTTTAATTTAATTTTTTTTTTATTTTTAATTTTTTTTTTTTTTTAGTTTTTGCATTTTGCAAGGTGTTCGTGTAATTCAAAAATGATTTTTTTTTAATTTTTTACTGCAAAGCATATGTTTACACACATTTCTGCAAAGCGTATAACCATTTATGTTGCTGCTGTAATATAACGCTTTTGCGCTGACCATTTTATCGGCATTTAATCAGCAATGTGTACCTCTGTCGCGCTCAATGTTTGACAAGAACGACGACGCCCTTCAATTGCGCTGAAGTACACATATTTCATACATCTGGATACAATGAGAGTCGTCGCATTGCGCATGCGCAGCATTTATTTTGATGCATAGCCTTATATTTGGTGTGTGTAGTGAGCTGAGGATTGTTTGATAGAGTAATGGTATATTTTAAAATTTACCCATTGAAGTTTATTGATGTTGATATTGCTATATTATATATATGTACATTAGAGTATTTCATTTACAACCTTTTTATTTTTTCGCGAACACATTGAAGTATAGTGTTTTTACGTTTGAAAAAATTCCCTGAAAATTTCAGACGTAAATTTGGTTTGTCGAATTTCTCTTTTTCACAATTTTTTGAAAAAATTAAGTTATATACCGATATATACGATATAAAGTCAACTAGAAACTCGAAAATCTTTCTATTAGGTAAATGTGTGCTAAAGAAATTATTGATCCGATTGAACCCATTTTTGACACACAGGCACACTATTTTTAGAAAAAGACTCTCTCCGAATTTCTATAATATATTTCACAGATTGACAGATTTTTTCGATATAAGTTCGTAATTGGAAATTTGATCCATATATTCTTTTCTAGGAACTTGAATAGTTTTGGCTCGATTTGGAAAATTTTTGGTCTAAGGTTTTTTGCAAAGATTTGTACCGATACATTCATTAGTGCTTGATTTGCGGATGGATGGCTTGAAAGAATCAGATAGAAATAAAATTGTGTTATATGGAAAGTAGGCGCGGTTGAAGTCCAATTTCGATCATTTCCACACTGGAACACAGAAATTTCACCATAACATTATGTACCAAACATGGTCGATATCGGTCGAATAGGTCCTAAGAAATGGGTTTTCACCGAAAAGCCACGCTCACCCTCTAATATTGAACCAGGCTCCTATAAAGTCCTGTTGTGTTCTCCTAGGCGTAAAATTTAATGCATTTGGCTCATTTATTTATTTTAACCGAACCGTTATATGGAGAGCGGGCGGTGTTATCACACGATTTCAGCTATTTTTATTTTTCCAGTTCTGCGTAGGAAACGAAATGCTGCTCAGCCAATGCAAATGGTAATCGGAAGGGACCGAGTCTGGTGAATACGGCGGATGAGGTAGCAGCTCCAAGTACTTTGATTTCATCCTGAACCGATTTTTCTTTGTGTGCAGATGCATTGCCGTGTAACAAAATTAATTTTCCGAATATTCTGGCACATTATGGTCGTTTTTCGATCAATACTTGGTTCAAATTGATCATTTGTCGTCTGTAGTGTTTAGTATTAACAGTTTCACCGGGTTTCACAGAGCATTGTCTTTTTACCGAATCGATCTTATTTTGCAGTCGATGTTGATGGCATTTCCGGATTAACCGGATTCTTAAAATAAATTAACTTTCCAGCGCCAGTGAAAATTCGATGAAAAACTGATTTTTTTTACGACTTTAAAACAAATACTTAAAAGTTTTTTACAGCTTTCCATTTGTGTTTCATTCAATTCTTGTGGGATCAATTTTCAATACTTTTGGAACTTTCCCTTAGGTTTCAAATGGCCTGAAATTGTGTGTTGTGCAACATTTAACATGGCTGCCACCTGCTTTTGACTCAAAATATCATTTTCATCTACTATTGCTTGCAGTTCGGAGTCTTCAAACTTTTTTTGGTGATGCTCCACGTTCTTCATTTCTCACATCAAAATCATGTTTTTGCATGTTGGTTCTGATAGAGCATGATCTCCATATGCCTCGAAGAGCATTCGAAGCGACTTTGCAGCACTTTTCTTCAAATGAAAACAAAAAACTAACGTTTTCCGCAAATTATCCACTTATCGATACAAAATTTTTACATTTGCAAAGCAATGAAAAAATATGATGTTGTACACCTGAAAATCATTACCCATATTGACATAAGAAATCAGCAGCTTGCTCATTGCTCCCTTCTTTGATGATAAGCTTTCTTTATACTTTCAAACCATAACTCCGTGTATTTATTCTGAAAGTGTGGAATTTCCTTAACAAATATGATATTTTTTAAGAGATTATATCCACATCCAAATCTGAAGAAGAGGAATTTCATTCAATAAATTTTATTATTTCTTAAATTTTGTTTTATCAGTTAGTCGATCTTGAGAAGGGGCATAAGTAAACGGAAGTCTGACGGTGGAAAAAATTTTCGATTTAAAATTGTTTCAAATACAAAATATCAAAAAATTTATGTATTATACTGACAAAAATAGGTAATGGTCGAATGACTAGTAAAAATGTTGAAAAGATTTCTGGCAGGATCTTGATTTTGATCGATCGGTTTGTATGGCAGATATATGCTATAGTGACACAATCTGAATAATTTCAAGAAGATATCTACTTAAATTAATAAGTGGATCACATAAAGCAGTTGTATAGCAGCTATATAGTATGCTATATAATCCGATCAAAACAATATCTTCGGAGATTGCAACACTGTCTTAGGCAATGATCCGTGCCAAATTTCGTTAAGATATCTTATCATATAAAACAATTCTCTATAGAATCGAAGGACAGACAAGCATGGCTCAGCTTTTCATACTTATCTTATATCTATACTGAAAATATAGAATATTTTCAAGTACTTCACAACCCCCTAAATTTATGTAGCCATTACCTAGGAATCGACGCAGTTGTTTGGAAAGTGGTAGTGTGCAAGCTCTTATTGTTCCAAAACATTCTCTTTCTAGACCTCGGATGAAAGCAAAAATAGGCTGCGAATTTTCAAACATGACAAAGCCGCTTTGTGTCGCATACTACCGTTGATAATCATGATTTATAGAAAAAATTAATAATAAAAACATAAATGCAGCCGCACGAAAAATACAAAAACTGCAAGTTCAGAAATATATTTCTATATAATCAATACTTTGTTGCTAATAGCAACCTAAATATTACGAGGTTCGTAATCATACTTCCTACAATCACATGCAACTAAAAGCCATTTCTCCTCGGAAATATTTATAAAAATCACGAATATAATTTATCGAAGTAAGTCCACATGTTTGCAAATGTATATTGTTTATTATTTATCATTTGTTATTTAGTCATTATTCTTGCATGTCACTTTGTAAAATTAATATGTTTTAAATGTGTGACTTAGCAATCAATTACTTTCAGAAGTTATGCGGAAAATATGATTGGCTTTCCTACATTACCTACGAGCTTTGACATGATAAAATTATTAGAAAATCGTAATTACATGAGCAGTAATGCATTCATACTTCTCTAATGGATTTTGTATTATATGATTTTGTATAATATATTTAGAAGTAATACAACAACACACGCTAAGTTAATGAAATACTGGCTAAGTAATGACACAAGCTAGACCAATTTATCGAGTACTGGGAGATTGACTATAATATTAAATTATTATTCTGTAAAAACGAAATGTTGCAATATAAAATAAAGCCTTAAGGGGGGCCCGCTTTAGAAGCTTCATAACATAAATTTTTTTATTTTCATTTTCAAAAAAAAAATTTTTTTTATTTGCTTTTTCGATAGCTTATATTTCCATAAATATCCTGTGAAATCGGGAAGGTCGTATCTTGAATAGTTTTTGGATGGCAGCGTTCTAAAGAGCGACCACTCGGAGGTGCAAACATACAAGCATATAAGTGAAACTTTAAACGCGTTTTTCTCGAAACGAAATTTTTCATATAAAAATTCACGAAAATCGCCTATTTTTTCATGCGTCACACTGGTATATAATTGGCGGGCAGGATAGAAACAAAAAACTAAACGTCGTATGGAATTGAGGCAAAATTTATTATCTTCGGCATAAAATTATCTTCTATTTAAACTAAAAAAACTGATAAATGTCAAGTTTCATCATATTTTTAAACAACATAAAGTACATTTTTTTGGTCAAAACCCACTTTTTTTAATTCAAAAAAATTTTAAATTTTACAATTTTTTTTTTTGAATTTTTCGATTTAATTAGAAGATAAAATATTAAAAAATATGAATTTCTTTGAAGTTTTTGCTTCCGACGGAAATTGCAACCTCCATCCTGCCCGCCGTCCGACAAATGCACATGCGAGATGCATCGGGCAATTGCTTCCCAAAGGCAGAATATCAAAGATTTCGTATCCAAAAATTTAGAGAAGATGTTTAAATATATAACTATAAACCCTCGAGTTTCGCTTTAATCAATTATTTCTTTCCTTCCCAAAAAACTCTTAAAAAAAATCGAATTTTTTAAGCCTCCAAAGCAGGCGAGTTTGTCTCGCATATGCTTAGTCCTGCCACAAATTCTGTTACAAGTTCAGGCCGTTATAAAAATGAAAATATAATACATTTTTTTAAGGTTTATTTTATTCAAAAATGCATATATTAAGTGAGCGATCTACACATTTTTATTCGAAACGACCACCTTTGCTTTCACACAAGCCCCCAATTAATTCGTCCGTGGATCGAAGGCAGCACAGACAGTTTCTATTGTGATTGAAAATGCTGCTAGCACTAAAGAATTTTTGAATTTTCTGTGGTATATTCTATGAGCTAGGTTCACATCACCAGCCTTAGTCCAATGTATTTAAATAGCCATTCGGTTGCAGCTATAAAGCCAGCAATATTGCTTTTAAGACCCAACTGGCTGGTTTTTGCTTTGTGTAATGGCGTAGAATCTTGCTCGAAGATCGAACGCTCTCCTTTGAAGAGAGTATTGTTATGAAAATACTAATTTTATGCTTTATATGATTAAAACAAAATATCGACCAAACGACCAGCGATCCGTTTGTATATCTCCAACCGTTTACTCCAACTTTCGACGACCCTGTGTAGCATTTTGGCTATAGTGCACTGAATGTTATCTCCTCGAGTTTTGCTAGTTGATTGGCATAAGTCTTTGATTTACCATACACCCAGAGAAAATAACACTAGCTGATGGTAACGGCATTTCCTTCTGAATTTCGAAAGAAAGCACTAAACATGAAAAAAAACATGGCCTCCAGGAGCTGTCAAAATCAAATCCCGATTGGTGGATGCTATACAGAGTTTGTCCGAAAAGTAATAGGACTGATTTTCTGCCGCCGCGACTGTATTTCGGAGCGTGCGACACCAACCGAATTCGGTAGAAGGCGTTCGTAGCTAACGAACGATTGGCTGGTCAGTTGTCTCCGAGCACATGGCGAATCAAGACAAACATTTTAGCGCGACGTGTTTCTGTGAGTGGTGCAAGCCGAAAATGCAGCGTTCGTTAAAGCAGAGGTACGCGATTAAATTCTATGTGAAACTCAATAATTCTGCCACAGAGACGTTTGATATGTTCAATTAGGCTTACCCAGATGTTTTTTAGCAAGTGGTGTGTTTCGGTGGCACCAGGCCTTTTTGGAAAGCTCCCGGGGCTTATGAAGACCGTGCTTCGACTTCGATAAACACCGACAATGTGAGTCGTGTGCGCAAAGTTTTGAACTCAGACCGTCTACTAAGTTTTCGTTTAATTGAACAGATATTAAATTTATCAAAATTGCGCCGAGTAGAAGTTTACCAAGAAAATTTGAACATGGGTGAAAGTGACCACCAATTTTTGAATAACGTAAACACATGTAACGAGTCATGGATCTTTCCTTACCTGAAAAGGCCGATAAAAGGCAAGCATTTTGAGACGACAGAGGGGATCCAAGCAGCAGGCACCTCGGCTCTCACGGCTATTCCGGAGAATGCCTTCCTTGACGTCGTCAATGCTTGGAAATCGAGCTGGCAGCGCTGCAACGACGCAGAAGTAGCCTATTTTGAATGCTTTGATTCAATACCGATTTTGTAACGATTGGTTCAATAAATTTTTTTGAATCGACTCAGTCCCATTACTTTAAGGACATTTCTGTATATAAAGAACCGCAGTCAACTTCACTTGAAGTTCTTCACATGAGCTGGAAGTTCCGAAAAAGGCATTCAGGAACTTTTGCACAACTTTTTATCTTCTACTCAGATTTAATACAATTATGTGAAGCTAAGTCATATAAATTGTTGTCAGTATCTCCTGGAATATTGGAATCGAATTTAGCATTGCTTGTGGTCTAAAACCTGCCACTATTATTATTTTAAGCGAAAATTTATTTTTGATAATTAAAAAAACTGTAAAAATATTTTTTTTTTTTAAAAGCTTTAAAATTTAATTGCTGATTTTTTTATTTCTTAAAACATTTTTTTTAATTAAAATTAATTATTATTTAAATCTAATTTAATTTTGTTTATACTTAATTTTAAGTTATATACATATAATTAATTAAATATTATTTAATGTGAAATTAAATTTTAAAGCTTTCTTTAAAAAAAAATTAATGTGAAATGAAATAATAGTTATTTAAATAAATAAAATAGTAGACTTTTAAAAATTATTTTAAATAAATCTAAATAATTTAAAATTTCAATATTGACATTTCCGAGATTTAAAAAAAATTTTTAAATTAAAAAAAAAAACAAAATTTACGTAATCTAAAGAAAAAACACCAACACGTGTATAATTAATGTAGAGAATTCACAAAAGTTATTTAAAAAAAATTTAATTTCATTTTGTTTAATTTAAAATTTTTTTAATAATAATTTTTTTTTAATAAATTTTGTGGATTTTCTACATTAATTATACACGTGTTGGCGTTATTTTATTTAGATTACGTACAAAAAATAGTAATTGACACAGTACATATTTGCATAACTGCCCAATTATTGCATACTTTCAGGATGACTGTCAAATCACGCGTTTAAAAAGTGATAAGAAGCAATAAATATTTATGTTTTTAATAATCCTACTTAAATAAGATAATTAAGCGTAATTAAAGCCATTAAAGGCACTTGTTTGTAAACTAGTTATACATAGTTGTAAATTGTTGCAGTAATTGCTTAATCCTCAACAATTTTACAGTGCATTTTCTTGGTAAAATGATTATTTAATAACTAAAAAACTACTTTCTGAAGCATATCAGTGATTGTTGTAATAACGGACCACTAACGTTGTTATTAATATAAATACATTCTTGTTTTGTCCCATTAAATGTCTGATAAGCAGCTCTTCAAACATGGACACGTGCTCTGTGGGGTTTACGGGGCGTATGATTGATGTGAGCTTTGATCTCTCGTGTTACTCAACCATGCTATATGTAAATAAATAATGTAAATCTGGTAGTTTTTATAGTATCTTATTGCAGAATAAGTGCAAAATATATGAGAAAATATGCAAAAATATTATTATAAAATGTAATTAATACTACTAAAATGTTATAAAAAGTTAATAGATAGTATCTAATTGTATCATAAAATGTATCTTAACTTGATTTGTATTCACTTTCTTGTATTACAATACACATTTTTATATCTACAATGTACGATGCCTATTAAACTCTCCATTATGCTTATATAAATATGTAAATACCCTGTAAACATACCATAAATCATATAACTAAATAAGTTTTTCCTTCTTCTGAGCGATTTTAGTGTGAAAAAGTTATATGACTTGTTTAGTTATATCTGACTTACATCAGCAAATAGTCGTTCTCGCTCAATTAGTCATTGCAACGTGCGTACGTTGAATATAAATATATTAAGTTGTGAAAAGGGCGTTAGCCCTGCATATGAAGACCTTCGGCACGTTGCTTCAGAGGCCCTTAATTGACTTAAGGTCAATGAAACTATTTCTAAATTGCATTTATCTAAGGGGTTATTGTATAGTTATTTAAATTACCCTTACTAACGCTAGTAATAGCTTTAGTATATATAACACATCATATCTAAGTGTTATATATACTAAAGCGAATAATTGTGTAAAGATAGTACACGAGCAGTTTTCTTGCATGATTGCAAATTGTTAGACTTAATGATTAACACCTGAAATTATATTTTCTGTCCCGTTAAATATTCATAATAAGACTAGCGTCAGATTTCAAATATATATGAGAACAGATCAATTGAAAAGTCCCCAGGCTGACACATAGAATTAAATTGATATCATTTTTAGTTAGCTCAAAAGTCGCTGGTTTAAATTTGACAGCTGTCTGCTTATCAGCTTGAGAATTTTATATCGTTTTGAGTGAAGCAACTTTTGTTATTGTGAAAAAATGGATAAAAAGGAATTTCACGTGGTGATGAAATATTGCTTTTTGAAGGGAAAAAACAAAGTTGAAGCAAAAACATGGCTTGATGACGAGTTTCTGGACAACGCTCGAAGAAAATCAACCATCAAGTATTGGCATATTAGTTTAGATGTGATGAAATGAGCATCGACGACAGTAAACACATTGTATGTGCGAAAGAAGTTGTTATCGACGAAAACATCAAACAAGTCTGAGTATGAGAAAGCTTTGAGCTAAGTGGGTGCCGTGCAAACTCACGTTTAACCAAAAACAACGACGAGTTGGTGATTCGGAGATTTGGAGATTTTCAGGCGTAATAAACCCGAATTTTTGCGTCGATAAGGAACAATGGATGAAACTTGGCTCCATAATTTCACTTCGAAGACCAATCGACAGTCATGCGAGTAAACTGTCGGCTGGCAAGGTTATGCCTCTGTATTTTAAGATGCGCATAAAATAATGTTTTTAGACTACTTTGAAAAAGGAATCACCGGAAAAGGACCGCATTTAAAAAAGGTGCTCTTTCACCAAGACAATGCATCCTGTCACAAGTCAGTAAAAACGATGGCAAAATCCATGAATTGGACTTCAAATTGCTACCGTATCCACCGTATTACCCAGATCTGGCTCACAGCGACTATTTCCTGTTCTCAGATGTCAAAAGAGTGCTCTCTGCCAAGAAAAATGTGAACGCCGAAACTGAGGCCTATTCTGACGCAAAGGACAAATCGTACTACATAAATGGTATCGAACAGTTGGAGTGTCACTATAATCAGTGTATCACCTTTTAAGCGAACTTTGTTGAATAAAAAAAAAACGAATTTTCGCAAAAACACATGTGTTACCATAGTTACTATAGTAGGTCGGGGACTTTTTCAAGTTTTAGCTAAAAATTTAAAGTATTGCTTCTTCGACTAAGTATGTAATGGAGTAAATTTGAGAAGAGATGCCGCGTGTACGTATCTAAGATTAAAGGAAAGTTGGCGGGGGGAATCTTCTGTCGGTAGCTCTCCATCAACTGTAGCTCAGGCTACGAGACCGCTGCCATGTCATTCAAATGGAGGAGGCAACCATCAATGTAGCGGTACATGTACTGTTTGCTCCGAGAGCCGAGCTGGCTTGAGCTCGGGGATAATGCTCAGAAGACTTGACAATACATGACTTTGACATCTTTATTATTAGCCTCAAAACACTCATATGTGATTTGTTTGGTAGCAATCAGCTTGCTAGAGATGGCACCTTTATCCCAATTTCATCAGATTGGCAACGAGTCGTCACGCAACTGTATTCTTACGCTCTAGCGTTCTATGGAGCTCCCATAAGCTTGGCAAACGCTGGTCTACAATCATAACTTGTGCGGTTGCGGGATTCTTCCAGTTCAAAGTGGAAGGCATGAGCTCATCTCACCGTCATGGTATGCGTTCTGACTGGACCCTGTTCAATAGGGAGCTATATGAAAGCAGGCGATGTTGAATAACCTTGATCTTTTCGTCTCAACTGTTCATCTTCGGAAATAACACAAAGAAATAGCGTTCGCAGCTGAGTGAGATCCTGCGTTGCCTGCGTTTCCTAAGTTCTTATACTTTTCTTAAGGCAAAAATACTCTCTGTAGTTTTTCATTGCGCACCGAGATGGAAAACTATTTTATGAGGATTGGAAAAGAAATCGAAACCTTGAAGTTCTATATCTAAACACTATACCACGACCGCCTAAGCCTCTTCATAGCTTAGTGGAATGCCTATGATATATCAAAAGAAACGTATGAACACTTTACTGCTCAGAAGGTATTTAATTTGATTCCAGTCGTAAATGGTAAAGGAATATGTGATAGATGAAGTGAAGAAATGGAATATTCTATACACTGTAATGGGGTATCTGATAAATAATAATCAGTACTACCATAGCAACAAAGTCTACTTGACACTCCATTCTACAAACCGTATCTAATACTACAGTACTTCAAGATATAGCACATCACATTAATAATGAAAATAAGACACGTGCATCCAATCACCTTGAAAATACGGATTTTACAACTACCTTGTAGTTACCATATTATTAACCCTATGAAAACTACTTCTGGGTCGGCCGGAGTTCAACTACCCGAACATGTGTATCCACAAATACATATTTAATATTAGAATATCTGCGAAATACATTTAATTCATTAATAAAACATCAATACTTAATTCCAGGAAGGAAAAACTTGCCTCAGGTGTTGAGTGTGTACAAGGAACGTGACTTCCTTGTCACACATCTTTTAAACGTTTGGTCTACAAGCTGCAAAGTAATTAAATATATCAACATACTTTCAGTGCCTTGTACTTAGTATAATTGATTAAAGTAATGTAGCTAATAACTGTAATGAAGGAAAGTAATTACTTTAATCCAATGCACACAATTAGAGCACTTTCTGTCACGTTTCATAGCAAATAAACAATCAATCAATATTTAATGAAAAAAATCATGTTTTATGCATAAACAAATACATAGTTAGATGCATATGCCTCCGGGTAATGAACAAGCAGGTAATTCCAATAACAATATTGTTAAGGTTTAAACAATGTGGATTTTTTCAAACCTCGGTTCAGCTCTAAACGCACTACATGGTCAAATGTTCGACGAAATGGCAATCAATCTCTAATGGTTGGATAAATAATACCAAGCCTCCACACTCTATTAATAATAGAAATAATTATTGAGAATTTATTCGTTTAACTATTACTACTGGTATTAGATTAATAGTCTTAATATATGGTTTCTTGACCCAGCGCCCATTTTTTCAAAGAAGCAGAGTATGAAAAGTGACAGTGGAATAATTAGAACTATCCGCATACGGAGGTTGTCTTTTATATTTAGAAATTTAGAGAGACTCCTAGCTTATGTTTTTGGCGTGGAAGTTCCATCAAGGATCAATGTTTATCAATAGTATGCTGAATTCGCTCGAAGTCGTAGATGACTCCAAGATGAATTTTGTGAAGGTCGTTCAAATTCAGTTGTTGATCCTGAAATTATTGATGACGTGCGCAAACTAACGTATCATGTTGGATTCCACATAATTTGTCAATCGCTCAAAAACACGCTCGCGAGATAAATATTAACGAAATACGGTACCGATGCTTCAAAAGACGTTTATGAAAACGTGAAAGCTGATGAATCGCCGATTTGCAAGTATGAGTTCGAAAGAAAACAGCAATCGACTTCAAGGGTATTTTTAGATGAGCCGAATCCAACAAAAGATGCTCGCATACGAAGCACTTCCAAGAACATGGTTCCCTATTTTTTTGAAAATACTAAACACGTCACAATCATACAACTAGAACTAGGCTAGGAAATTCTGTGTGGTACAATACTTTCACGGTTTTCTATTTACATATGCATTATCCACTCCTGAGGACTCTAAACTCTCTATAGTCTAAAATTTTATCCCACCAGGTAATATTCTCTAATATCAATAATTTTAAAAATGAGTTTGCTTTCATTCAAAAGTAAAGAACAAGCATTGCGGTAACATTGCCCATAGCATTGTTTTAAGTGCATATCTCGTAGCGGTAATTACATTGTTATACTCTAAATAATAAGTTTTCAATACCCAAAAGAAAACATCACATAGTGAACTGAGTCGATTTAACCAAATCCGTTAGTCTGCATAACGCGAACTAAACCTGCAGTTTCTATGATGATATGTATTATAAAAAACATTATTTATTAAGTTGGTTGTACTCATCATTATTTACTATTATCAACCAGTTTATTTACGGCAGCTGCTGCTAAGCCGGTACACCTCAGTAGTGCGTTGCGATTTTTACAATGGACAAATATATCGAACATAGATCTAACCAAATTTCGTATACGAGAGCCGTTGCGGATGTTGAAAAAGGCTTACGGGGACTTAGATTTGTCGAAAACACAGACATGCGAGTGGTACAAAACCTTCAAAGACCGTCGAGAGACCATTAAAGTCATGCCTTGTTCTGGTCGACCTTCGACCTCTTCAATTGACAAAAACATTAAAAAAGTTAAGGATATGGTAGTTGAGAATAGTCAGGCAAGTATTACAGAGATGGCAAGAGAGCTCGACAGCTCTCGCGATTCCATTCGAATGATTTTGGTAGATATTTAGGGTATGAAACGCTTTCTTGCTCGACTCGTCCCCATAACGCAGAGTTTTTTTTTGGAAAAAGCGTTACATCCTGTGGGTACTTTGAAGGCGACAAAACAAATATTGATAAATTGAAATATTTTTCGCATGCCCCTCCAGGAAGCTGCTCATCATCGGAACAGCCTATCAAAATCAAGTTTTTGTAGGGAATCTTTTATATTTGAGAAGGATAACTTAGCTTCGCAGCAACTGAAGTTAATGTTTTTTCTCGTTTAATTAATTTTATGTTTGGATAACATATTGCACTTAGCAAATACAACTCAAGATAGATAGTTATATATAACTTTCAAAAGGCTCAGAATTATGAGACGAGTGAACATTGAGCTATCTTGATGGGACCTTATGCATGTGTTCCTATGCACTATCAAAAAATTATCTGAATATAGACAAGTCCTCAAATATAAATATAAAGTAATTATATAACATAGTCAAGAAACTATTCTTCTTAATTTAAACTATTATACTATTTAAACTATTAGACCTAAATTATTCTCAGAGAACAAAGTAAGTGTAGATATGGTACCGCTCATCTAAAAGTAATCGAAAACAGGTTTTCGAAAACCTTGGCACCGAACTTAAAGGCATCTGTGCCTAGGAATGACATTACACTGAAAATATTGTTGATTACACACATAGCTTAATGAAATTAATTTTCATGTAATTGGCACTAACAATAATAAAGTCTGCTGCTAACTTGGATATAATTGGTTCAGTACTTCCCCAACGCTCAAATATCGCATATAATGATTTTCTAAATACCGATGTCATGTACATAAATTCCATTGTGGAAGACAACTTAACAAAGTAAACCGAACAAATTTCTCTGCATATAATGTTAGTGCCGAAAGGGGAATTCAATCCATGAATTATCCATAATCGTCATTACATTGGTTTTCATGTATTTTAATACAAATCTTTATTATCGACTATCGACAAATAGGCTTCCTTACATTTGTAATTAGACTCGGCTGGAATCGACTTTAGCCTTCAGCGAATTTTGTTTTTTTCGATTATGACTAATCTTTGGAATACCGTTCGCTGTTTTGTTGGAGAGTTTCGACGCCGTATTCATAAACCCACCACGTCTCATCACCAGTAATGATGCGTCTGATGAATGTAGGTTCCTCTGCTACGTTGTCTAGAATCTCTTCTCAGACCTCTACTCATTTCGATTTTGCAAAATTGTCTGGACTTTTGGTACGAGTCTCTGATTCATACCCAAAACATTAACTAAAATGTGTTGAGTCGAACCATTAGAGATATTGAGATCCTGCCACCTCTCGGATGCCAAAAACATGATTTCCGGGCACTGTTTCTTTAACTTTTTCGAATAGTATTTGATGAACGGTTCGCATGAGAAAATTTTCGATACCTTTACAACCTTCAGCGAATGCTTTGCACTACTCAAATCCTATATACCAAATACAATAAATTTCATTCCTCTTACTCTTAATCAGAGTATGATTTATATAAAATCTATATTAAAAAGTAAATATATACATTATTACATACCACCCAGTGTGATCTTGCCTTGCACCAAACAATACTCACCGCTTAAGTATAATGTGTAGTCAACATCAAGCCGCCAACTATTAATTAGTCTCAAAGCCTTCCGAACAGCAATTACAATTACAATTAGGAATGCATGTTGAACTTGTTTACTTACAAGTCCAGTTGAGTTATTGAAGTCAAGCAGTAAAGATTTACTTCTAATGACACAATTTAATTGTCAATTAATTGCATTTTAATCAGATATTTATGAGCACATTAATGACGGAGTGAATTGCACTGTGATCGCGGTGTGCCGATCGCTGATTGGCGGTTTGTGATCTATGATCACTGATCAATGATATGTGATTTATAACAAAGATAGCACTCTATGAGCCATGTAAATTTCCATAAACAACTGTAAACCACATATTTACACAAATAGTTGTATGAATTAGCAGATATTTTTGAAAAAAAAAAATACACGATCACTTGAGGAACATGCAACAACTTTCAGCAGCACATACATATAATTTACAATATCACGGAATATATATTTTTATACAAAATTTGTTTATTGCAATAGACGTTCAATAACTACTTTTAAATAAAAAAAAAAAACTTTGACAATAAACCTTGACGTTCATTTAGTTACTTAATGGTCCGTGTGACTCAAAGAACTAAATTCACAGTTTCACTTTCATGCAGACAGCGCGGCTTATGTTCATGAAGAGTTATGAGCAGAGAATATTTTATTTAACATAATTTCTTAAATAGTACAAGAGCGCTGCAGCTGCGTGTTGGTGATGGGCCCGCGTACGCATTGCTATGTAGACAATAAGGAATAAGTGAGACCTCTAAAAGTCATATGTATTAACATCAAACATCCATATGTACCTACTTTTTCTGAAATATGTAATATTTCTTATCGTTGAAGAAACATTCAGCCTCTTTTACACTGTTTGTGATTTGCTCGGCCTCTCGCTGCCGAAATTTCTGTTGCGTGCCGTCGCCGCACATTCACGCAGCGATCGCATTAATTGAACTTTGGTGATCTTATCGTACATCAAGTATAGTATGTACTTCTGCATATCTTCTGTTGATTGACAAAAGTTTGTGAGCAAACAGCTCCATATACATATACCGTTGAGCAACGGTTTGTGTCTCATAATTTCTATGTGTGTGGAAGTTTGCTTTAATTAGCTTTATGTTCTTATGTCGGTGCATATGTTAACATATTAATTAAATTAATTTGGTTTTAAAATTGATTATCATAATTATATTTTTATTGAAGTTGCCATATCAATAAAATATTCAAATAGTTAGAATAATATTATTATGAAACTTTTATAACACTGTTTTATAAACGAAAAGGTTAAAAGGTTTTGAAAATCTATTTGGGGAGTTGCCATTCATACAATATTTCTGACCTTAGTGCCTTCTACAGCTGTGAGACACCATTTAAAGTTTCCAAAAGCAAACCTTCATATTTGAGCACACTCAGTAGTATGAGTAGGTATAAGTACATATGTATGACAAGCATCAATATTATTTGCATGATCTCCTAGTCATAACAAATATAAGCAAGTATTCCTTATTATGAATTTGAACAAGTAAGGAAGGGCTAAGTTCGGGTGCCACCGAACATTTTATACTCTCGCATGGTAAAGTGATAATCGAGATTTCATTATACGTCATTTACATATTTTTCAAATACCGTATTTTTGTAAAGTTTTATTCCGCTATCATCATTGGTTCCTAATGTATATATTATACAGAGAAGGCATCAGATGGAATTCAAAATAGCTTTATATTGGAAGAAGGCGTGGTTGTGAACCGATTTCACCCATATTTCGTACATGTCATCAGGGTGTTAAGAAAATATTATATACTGAATTTCATTGAAATCGGTCTAGTAGCTCCTGAGATATGGTTCTTGGTCCATAAGTGGGCGCCCGGCACCGTAGATTTAGTGTTTCTGACGTTTTTTGTTAGTCGGTTAACGCACTTTTAGTGATTTTGAACATAACCTTTGTATGGAAGGTGGGCGTGGTTATTATCCGATTTCTTCCATTTTTGAACTGTATATGGAAATGCCTGAAGGAAACGACTCTATAGAGGTTGGTTGACATAGCTATAGTAGTTTCCGAGATATGTACAAAAAACTTAGTAGGGGGCGGGCCACGCCCACTTTTCCAAAACAATTGCGTCCAAATATGCCCCTCCCTAATGCGATCCTTTGTGCCAAATTTCACTTTAATATCTTTATTTATGGCTTAGTTATGACAGTTTATATGTTTTCGGTTTCCGCCATTTTGTGGCGTGGCAGTAGGCCTATTTTGCCCATCTTCGAACTTAACCTTCTTATGGAGCCAAAGAATACGTGTACCACGTTTCATCATGATATCTCAATTTTTACTCAAGTTACAGCTTGCACGGACGGACGGACGGACGGACGGACGGATCATCCGGATTTCGACTTCTACTCGTCGCCCTGATCACTAACATATATAACCCTATATCTGACCCTTTTAGTTTTAGGACTTACAAACAACCGTTATGTGAACAAAACTATAATATTAAATCTGAACATTGTTGCGAGAGTATAAAAACATCTAAAAGGGGTCCATCTGAAATCTTTTCAAAAGGGGAATAATTATACATTAGTAGCTGCATAAAATTATAAATATATTATGTATGATAATTGACTAATAACGGGTATCCAAGTAGAGGCACCTTTTTCAACCTTTCCAAACGACATCAGTTCGCGTTATGGGTTCTTGAAAAGTTTCGAAAAGATCCGATGTTTTCGAGCAGAATTTTGTTTAGCAGTGAAATCCATTTCTGGCTCAATGTGTATATAAATAAGTAAAAATGCCGCATTTGGGATCAAGAGCAACCTGAAGGGATTCAAACGCTGCCATTTCATCCAGAAAAAACAACGTTTTGTTGTAGTTTGTGGGCCGGTGGAATCGTCGGTCCATATTTCTTCATAAATGATGCCGGCGAGAACTTAACCGTCACCTGCGACCGTTATCGCGTCAAAATAATCGAGCTGAATTTGAATTTTCAACAAGACGGCACCACTTCCCACACTTCGCATCAATCAATGGGTTTATTGAGAGAACACTTTGGTGAGCAGAAAATTTCACGTTTTGGGCCGGTTGATTGACCACCAAGATCGTGTGATATCACATCACTTTTTCTTGTGAGAATATTATGCGGACAATCCCGCTTCGAATCAGGCCTTGGAAAAAAACATCACACGTGTCATTCGCCAGTTACAGGACTCAACGGATGGACCATCTGAGACGTAGCCGCGGCCAACATTTGAAAGAGATAATCTTCAAAAAATAAATGCCAAAGAATGTTCTTTCGAATGATAATCCAATTAAATTTGAAGTCTCTCGAAATGCATCACCTTTTAAATCACCGACCTATGCTCATGAGCTACGTTAACTGAAAGCTGTTAGTTGGTGAAAGGCTTCTGAGAAAATAGTCTCCTCTTAGGTATTACTGATCAGAAACATTTATTTTCCATTTAGTATGGGTTTGGTAAAACTCGAAAAAAATTGAGAGAAAAATCATTGGAAAAGGCAATAAGAGTTCGTTAAGATTGGCACTTGAAAATAGTATGTAAGTTAGCGACCATCGAAAACAGGTAAATAGAAAGATAAGTTTTTAAAATGTAACGGAACTTAATCAGAGAAACAGCCAAATCATTTCTGCGGAAAACAATACGAAGAACGAAAGCGATTTTTGCAATTTTTTTCACTGACTTCTGACTTTTTCTTCAAATGTAGTCATTTTTGGGCGAATTCATCTTTCAATCGGTCCAAGAACACTACGATGGTCCTTTCCTTTTCTAAGGTAGCAAAATTATCCCAGGCGCATCCCAAAATAAAGGCGCCATAACCTTGCCAGCCGACTGTTGCGTTTTACCAGGCTTTAGACCGGATTCATCGTACATATGTAGTCCACTTGCATGACTGTCGATTGGACTTCGTAGTACACTGTTGGACCTATGCTTCATCCATTGTCACATATCGACGCAGAAACTCGAGTTTATTATGGTTGAACATCTCCAAACACTGTTCCGAATCATCAACTCGTTATTTTTTTTGGTTAGAAGTGGCCTTGTGTAAACAGCTTTCTTATACCCAAATATTCGTGAATGATATAAGGTACATATTCGTTAATATCTTAAGAGTGTCCATTACAATTCCAACATTACTTTGTGAACGTTTTTGATGCTTTTGGGCGTCCACTGCGTTCACGGCTGCTCATTTCCCCACGTCTAAGCTTGGTATACCAATTCTTGACGGCTGATTTTCATAGGGCGGTGTCCGGTAACGCATCAAATAGCGAAATTTTTTTTTAACTGTACTTGTTCCCTTCAAAAACCAATATTTTATCATCACCCGAAATTTCTTTTTTTTTCATTTTTTAACAATAACAAAAGTTGCTTCAGTCAAAATGATCCGACAGATGTTAAATTTATATCTTTGACTTTTGAAGGTTATGGCTAACTAAATATAATTCCAGTAGTGCCATCTATTTGTCAGGCCGGAGACTATTCAATTGACTTCTTATATACATAAGTGAAGAGTACAGGCGATATTGCCTATGACATGATAAGTTAAGTTCTGGTTAAAAAAAAAGTTCTTTCGCGAAAGAAGGAGTCTTGGTTAAGTTAATCAGAACTTAACTGACAGAATGGCCTTTAATGTCTAACTTCATTTGTACATTTTTTAAGCCCTTTTATAGCTTAAGGAAAACATACCACAGGGCCACGATACATTTTGAACCTATTCGACTCTCGAATATGTCATGTAATCATCCACATATACTTAGCTTGCTAAAACATCCAACCTATGTGATAATAAAAAAAAATTTTGGAAGTCAAGGTAAAATTCTAAGGTTTCAGACATTAAGATATTTTCCAAACAAATCCATGACGAATAAGATCACAAATTAGAGAACAAGCTTACCAGAGTTAAAATAGCTAATTATTTTGATAATACTAGTATCTAAATTATTATTGCAGCGAATCCATTTCTTGCTATAAAAAAACAACAAGAGAAAACGTTAACTTCGGCTGCACCGAAGCTCATATACCCTTCACAGGTGCATTTCTTTTAGTAACTATGTGTCCAGTTTGTATGGAAGCTATATGCTATAGTAATTCGATCTGAATATTTTTTTCGGAGATTATGTTATTACCTTAGGCAGTAATCCTTGTCAAATTTCGTGAAGATACCACGTCAAATGCAAAAGTTTTCCATACAAGCCCTTGATTCCGATCGTTCAGTTTGTATGGCAGCTATATGTTATAGTGGTCCGATATTGGCAGTTCCGACAAATGAGCAGCTTCTTGAAGAGATCTGACGTTTGCAAAATTTCTATACGATATCTTAAAACTAAGGGACTAGTTCGTATATATACAGACAGACGGACAGACAGACGGACGGACAGACAGACAGACGGACATGGCTAAATCGACTCAGCTCAACATAATGATCATTTATATATATACTTTATAGGGTCTCCGACGCTTCCTTCTGGGTGTTACAAACTTCGTGATAAACTTAATATACCCTATTGAGGGTATAAATATTTTGATAATAACTAATTCAATTTCTGAGAGTTTTACAGAATATTACAATATGTCTAATAAGCATTAAATGCTGCGCCAATAAATTTTACAAATTAACTAATTATTGTCAGCGTCAATTAGCCATATGAATAGAAATTTCCATGCCCAAATTATTACACTTTTGTCTGCGGCAGCTATTTAACGCTCAGCTAAATATGGTGCAACATATTGTGGCAATGTGGCATACATACATACTTCATACATGTATTTATATGTGTATTTATTATTATTTATAAACTTCACTTGCAAAACGGCTTTCGTCACGCCAATTACGAACGCTTTCGCGTGACTCGGCGCTAGTGTTGGTGGATGGTATGTAGTACTACGGCGGTGGTGGTGGTGGCAATGGTGATGTCGTTGGTGGTTTCGTTACAGATTGCGTATGCGTTTATGAGCGCGAGTATGCAATAGTAATCACTGTGGTCGCATCCCCAATTGGCAAGTGAAATTGACTTTTCAACAACAAAAACAATGGAAAAGGGGTGTGTGTGCGCTGACACTGTCTGACTGACGACACACAAGCATTTATGAAATTTACTAAACCAATTAGCATGCTCACATACACACCCATACAAACATATGCTTAGTTAAATATTTTTGAAATTTTTCTTGCTTTTATTACAATAAATACAATAAAAACAAATTAGTTATGGTCACGTGTTGGCGATCACGCAAAGTGAGATTATAATTCATGTTCGTATTTTCATTGCATGCGCGGCTGTTGGGTCCAATATGCATATTTGACGCATGTGTAGTTAAATAAAATGTTATAAATATATAGTATGGTACATTTGCATACATATAGACGTATATATCGTCAGATAATATGCAAAACAACGTATCATCAAAAATTTAAATTGAGGTTTTCATTGCTTACGTTTCACTACATCATTATACAAATACGTAGCTGCAAAATTTCAACTTCCGCTCTTAGATATAACCAATATATAACCAATATGTAACCAATTTATAACCATTTTATAACCGAAACTCAAATTTTGTTTCTATATGAGTATACTATTGTATTATATCGTTTTTCCTTCAATTTTAAACGTATGAAAAGTGATGTTATGTTGTTTTACATTTTAGGTGACGATATACCTATACTTGGCATATGCTTGCTAGCTATGACAGTTATATGCCAACAAATAGTTTAGTTGCGTGCAGAAATATTTTGAAATACTTACTTTGTATGCGAAAATAACGGTAATTAATTTATTAACAATCGCTTGCCTACCCCCTTTTCGTCTAGCAGCACACAAACGGGTGTCCAAACCCTCATCTTCTGCATACTTTTTCGACAACTCTTCCGCAATGAATTGACTGCTGAGCTAACTGACTGCCTAACGGACTTATAGCTGCACTAATCCCGACTCCTCCACGCATCAACCGTGTGCCCCAAGGCCGGCATTTTTAATTAAACCCATTTTCCTTGTCAGTCATTTCAACGAACTGGCCAGTTAGCTGAAGGTAAGCGCATACATACATATGGTACATATATTCCGAGTATCTGTTCTTGCCACATGCCACAAAACTAATATTCTGAATTTTCCTTTGCACGAGTTCATAGGTGGGCAGGCCACGCCGAATTTTTCAACAATCATTGCAACAACCCACAGATCTCGCCTATGGCAAGTTGGTGAGAAAACAGTAAGATTTTACAGTTTGAACTCAAAATTTCAATGCTGCACACAATCACTGGTCTCGTTTTCACTTGGCGCAAAAAGCTACTTTTGTACTCACTCGCTGGTGGGCAAATTTTTGCAACCCTGAGCGTCAAACCTGAAATGCATTGTGTCAAAAACAGGTAAAATGCGATTGCAATGATTTGCATTTAATTTTAATTATTTTTTTTTATGTTTTAGGCGTTGCCATCTAAATGTATTACTTTATTTGCATTTCATCTATTTACCTTACTTGGTTAGGTATGATTGACATTTGCTTGTCAATTTCATTCAAAAAGGGTTGATTCTTAACTAATTTGTTATTGTTGTGGTAGTGAAGAAATTTGTATATTCAAACTGTCATTTTTACTAAGTAAACAAACCCATCTCATGATGTAGGTAATTAAAATTGTGTCATATCATAATTTCGGAATCAATTTACATATATAAATAATAAATACATATTATACATATACATAAGTTTGTATGACAAAAGAAATAGTAAGGGAATGCCATATAGGCTCGCTTATTTTTTGAAGAGGAATTTCAGGCATATGGTCCGTAATCACATCTTATGAAGTCCCGTCTAATTTGGAATATAATATATAATATTTAATATTGTACAGCGTGTGGACGTAACGTACCCCCCAATCACATGAGCACATTGAAGAGTTAGTTTTTTGCTTCCTTTTATTCTGACGATAATGTTGTATCCTTGGCGCCAGTTGGCAATACCAAACGTATCCACGGCTCTGCTCGTCAGATCTTTCCAACGGATTGGAGGTCTCTCCTTTTCTCCGGTTCCATCAACCGGCATGGGTAATGCTAACAAATTTTACGAAAAGATGCGGCGACTAACGGAAGGTTTCTATACCGGAATATACACTTGTGGGACCCAAAGTGGAGATCCAGTGGCTATTGTTCAGAGCATACTGAAGTAATGGAGGGAACACTTGACGTGCCTGCTGAATGGCAGTGAAAGGGTAACATCTGGAGATGGCGAACCCAATCGATGACGATGGAATAGATATTCCATTACCCAACTATGATGGGGTTCGAATAACAATTACCTGCCGGAAGAACAACAAAGCGGTATTATCGAGCGTAATATGTGTTAACACATAAATTGGTCCTTAGCAATGTGACTTTAGACTTGAAATTCTACTATCGACCAGATTCTCATCATGCGCAAAATCAGGGGAAATACCTGTAAAGGGAAGATCGACACACATCACCTTTTCGTTGATTTTAAAGTCGCCTTTGGCAGCGCGAAAAGGAACTGCCTATATGCCGTTATGTCTGAACTTGGTATCCCCGCAAAGATAATACGGCTGCGTAAGCTGACATTGAGCAACACCGAAAGATCTACCAGGATTGGGAAGGACCTCTGCGAGCCTTTCGGTACCAAGCAATGTTTCAGACAAGGAAACTTCCTCTCATGTGACTTCTATTGCTGGAAAAAATATTAGCAGCTGCAGAGATAAATAGACTCCTACGTGACTGTTGACAGTCATAACTTTGAAGTTGTAGACTACTTCCTTTAACTTGGTACCAGCAATAACACCAACAACATCGTTAGCCTTCAAATCTAACGCAGCATAAATCATGCTAAGACGTGCTACTTTGGACTGAGTAGGCAATTGAGGAGTACATAAAGTCCTCTCTCAACCAACAAAGACCAAATTCTACAAGTCACTCGTCATCCCCGTTCTGCTGTATGGGGCAGAGGCGTGGACGATTACAACATCTGATCAGTCAGCGTTAAGAGTTTTCGAGAGAAAGGTTCTGCGAAAGTTCTGCGGAAGAATTATTGTCCTTTACGCATCGGTAATGGCGAATACCGCAGTCAGTGAAACGATGAGCTGTACAAGATATACGACGACGTTGACACAAATTAAGTGACAGTGACTTCGCTGGCTAGATCATGTCATCCGAACGGACGAAAACACTCTGCAGCTCTGAAAGTATTCGACGCAGTACCCGCCGAGGGAAGCGGAGAAAGAGGAAGACCTTCACTCCGTTGGAAAGACCAGATGAAGAAAGACCTGGCTACACTCTCTAGTTGGCGAAGAGAGGCATGCTGTTATAAACTCGGCTATAACTTCGTAAGCAGTATCCACGCCAATGAAGAATAAGAAGAAGAATCTATATAACATCGTTCTCATTCCGAGAGCGAAATTTGCTTAGATACGTTCCCCTTTAGCCAGAATAGAAGTTTATTACTATTTTGATGTGTACGGTTTTGGTAATACATATATCAAAGTGTAATCGGAAAAAAGACGCTGATATCTTTACTGTATCAAATATTTCCAACACATTCACTTCATGATATGGTACTTTATATATATTTCCTGGACCACATATTAGTAACCATTAGGAATTCTTGCTTCGTTTGTCGTGGAGTCCATATAACGCTGATATTTTTGGTTTCATCAAATTCCGAACCAATTTTTCGACAGCTTTGAAATATGTATGTATATACCCGGTCTTGTGAAAACTGGGCTTGAATAAGAAACATATACAGTTAGTAAACCTAGTAACGTCCTTTTATTGAAACGATATGAAGTTTAAGCCTGCCCGTCACTCGATCTCTAAGACCTACTTATGATTATGAGCACTAGTTATTGCTTAGGTTCAGGAAACTCTGAATAAAGTCTAATATCAGATCGCTTTAGTTCCGAAAGAAAAGGAATGCACTGATCACAACAAGAAAATCAACTTTTAAACATGACAATTGGAGAATAATTTATTTTTACTTCTAACGGGTGGCGCAAAAGTCAGAAGATGCAATTTAAATTTTGCAATTGACCTCTAATGTCAGTTCAGTTTTGACATTTGTGTAGTAAACACATGCGAAATACACGTAAATAAACAATGGTACGCTACACTGCATGCCACAACCGATATGCTGAAGGATGCATTTCCCAGGCGCTTAATCTCCCGTTTTGGCGATTTGCACTGGCCAGCAAGATCGCCTGATTTGACCGCTCCAGACTTCTTTTTGTGGGGCTTTTTGAAGTCGCGGGCTTATGACAACAAGCTTCAGACTCTTGCAGCTCTTAAAGACAACATCCGTCAAGAATGTGAGGACCTATCTCCGGAAGTTCTGGCCAAAGTGATGGAAAATGCCATAAAAAAAGCTCAAATGACAATCAACTGTGGCGGCGGCCATTTACATGATATCATATTCTCGACTTGATGTAAAAAAAATTAAAAGACCAAATAAAAATAATCCACAAGCAGAATCAAAGTTTTTCATTTTTTAAAAAAGTTTTTTATTTTCCAGAAAACATCGGAAGGTAAGTTTTGCGCCACTTGTTATTATGATATCCTATTCTATGTTTCCAAGAGTTCGTCCCTTCATTTAAGGGAACATGTCTCATAATACCCAGAACGTAGTAGATTGCCACGAAGTTTGTAAAACGCAAAAGGAAACATCGGAGACCTTATAAAATATATATGATCAGCATGTTGAGCTGAGTCGATTTAGTCAAGTCCATCTGTTTGTTTGTATATACACGCACTAGTCCCTCACTTGTTGGAATACCGTTCTGAAAATTTACACACTATCTTCACTTTTAAACCCAGAAGCTGTTCATTTGTCGAAATTGTTGATTTGGACTAGTATAGGATATAGCTGCTAGATGAACTGAGACCGGAAGCAATTTTTTTTATGAAAAATATTTTTTTGGGAAGAGTAATTTAGGCCAAGTTCTCTATAAGAAAGCTTCTCTAGGAAATCTTACCTCTAAAGTTTTTCACTATACAGGGCACTCGTAGTGTAACCAACTTCAGACCGTTCGCGCAGCTGTCGCACTGGAATCAGCTGTTTATAAATTTGCTGAATGACAGTTCGGAGTATTGTTCACAAGTCTACAAAATCGTTTCGCCTCGAATTCGCCAGATGCGAATCCAATGGATTATTCTCTCTGGCCATTTTGGAGAGCAAGTTCCGAGATGCTGAAGAAAGCCATTGTCCTTGAGTGGGCTCAAATACCGGCAAGTCACATTCGGGCAGCTTGCGATTCATTTTTGACCGTCTCAAGGCCATAGTTAAGGCAAAAGGTGATCATATCGAGAAGAAGTGAATTGGTCCTAAATTTATGATTATTTTTACACATTTTGTACTTAAAAATAAATAAAAATAACTTTCCAAACCGAAATTATGGCTATTTTAATTGGTTACACTTCGAGTGCCGGACCCTGTACTAAGAGAAACTATTCCTAGTTTCATTAAGATTATTATAGAGTAAAGTGAGCTCGGTACTTAACATTGATCAACAAAGTTTCGGATTGTCTTTATTCTAGCAATCGCGAAGCGTTATAAATAGTTAACTAATTGCGTATGTATATTATTACAGCTGTATATATTATATAATGTAATTTTTTTCATTTATATACTACATACAAACTCACGAAACTCAGTAAATTGACATGATCCTCGTCACTGCCTTTCAACCCTTCCGCAGGGTTCGACCATAGATAAAATCTAATTATTCAAAGGTAGACAACAAAGCCAAACGGAGACGGCAGCGAATGTGTCATGTTAAAGGAAATTCAAATTTTTATTGTTATGATTTAATTTAAATTAATTGCCATAAATTGTAGCTGAATGCCAAATGCAGAAGTGTATTTCGCACACAATTAATTTATTGCTAATCATTTTGACTAATGACTCCAATGAAATACCAAATAGCAAGCAAAGGTTGCTTGCAACATGCCGACACATCGCCGCCGCCGGGTTCGCTTTTCATGTTTGTGCTCATTCATAAATTTTCATTTTATTAACACTCGATTTGCCACTGCAGCGTTGTCAGATGTTTGTGTTTTGTAAAATAAATGAAATTAATTAAACCCTTTTTCCAATGTGTCGCAGACAATCACAACAAAACTAGTGAAAAGGCAGCAGGAAAGAGCTGCGCTGAAAGTCAAAACAGCACACACACATAAACCAGCCAAAAATAGCATAAAGTTTGTGTGTGTGTGTGTGTGATATGTGTGTGTGCTAGTGCGTAAAGTCAATTTCCTTTACTACTTTCAGTCATCTTTTTTCGCCTGCCGTTTCTCAAGTGACTACACGCATACTATACATAAACATATATAAACACACACACACACTCGCACATGCTCAAACTTATCCACAAATAATCATAAGTACGAATATAATTCGAAATTGTTCACACGTTTGCCGGCGTGTTGCAACTTCTGTTGGGCGCATTGCCACCTTCTGCAGCAGACAGTCAAGCTGTTCCAGTTCTTCCGGGTAATGAAGGGTGCTCGGCACTCCGCTGCTACTCACTTAATGTAGGAAAATAACAAAAGCAACAACAACAACTGCCACGGAGTGTCGTGTAGTCAGCGGCGGCTTTCTGTGTTACATTCGACCAAATACAAATTGCCTTCCAATTTAAGGCGACAACGGTCGCAACACACATATAAACATACAGCCTCGAGCATCAACCCCTTACTTTGTTTCGTTATGCGCAGATCTCTCTGTTTGTATCTGTCAAATAATGCCTTGTTTTGCTTTTGTGCTTTTTAAATATTTGCCACTTTTGATTTTCGTAATCATAACAACTCATATATCTTGTGCCCGTCGATTCCGCTGTGTTGTATGTATGTGTGTGTGCGTGTGACGCCTATAAACCGTAAATGCCCACAAATTCGCATTTTAATTGGCATCGTGTGTCATTTTCAGTTGGATTTCGAATAATTTTATTCAAAGTGAGTGAAATCGTGTTTAATCACTGCGTTTAGTATTAAGTACATGCCTATATATTTTAATACATAATGTCCATATGCACTAGGTACATTAAATATCTATTATATACATAGTTACGCTATTTGAGATCAGTGTTCGGTAAGTATAAAGACGAAAAATTCCATATACTTAGCTGCTTCAGGTTGGAAAGCAAAACCTGATATCGAAACAATCGGTTATAAGAACAAACTATATATGTTTTTGGACAGCTCTTCCTTGATTTGTACTCAAATAACGACCACACGTTCGGTGAATACGCCCGGAATGAGATTGCCACCGATCCCGATTTTCACAAGAAAACTTTGTTCAGCAATGACAGTAACAAACAGTAATTTCCGCTGCACTGAAGATCCTATGAAATTTTTTTTTTTTTGAGATCAGCTCTTTCAAATGTTGGCCGCGGCTACGTCTCTGATGGTCCATCCGTTAAGTCCAATTTTCGATGAGTCATTCGAGCATTTCGACTGGCAAATAGCGAATGACACGGGTGATATTTTACTCTAAGGCCTGAATCGAGCGGGATAGTCCGCATAGACTTTAGACTGCACATATACCCTCAGGAAAAAGTGTAACGGTGTGATATAACACGATCTTGGTGGCCAAAGAACCGACCCAAAACATAAAATTATCGGCTCATTGAAGTATTCTCTCAATAAATGCATTGATTGATGCGGTGTGAGGGACGAGACACCGTTTTGTTGAGACGCCGAGATCACGAGAATCAATTTCAATCACCAAATAGTCGGTTATCTTAGCGCGATAACGGCTGTCATTGGCGGTTACATTCTCACTGGCATCATTTATGAAGAAAAATATACCGATGAATCCACCGGCTCATAAACCAGCCCAAACTGTTGTTTTTTCTGAATGAAATGTGAGCTCTTCGTCCCAAATGTGACAATTTTGCTGGTTAACATATCCATTTAGTCAGAAATGGACCTCATTGCTGAACAAAATTTGCCTCGAAAACATTGGATCCGCTTGGAACTTTTCAAAAGCCCTTAGAGTGAAGCGATGTCGTCTGGGAAGATCAGGCGGCTACAGTTCTAGCACAAGCTGTATTTTGTACGCTTTCAATTTAAGATCTCGACGTAAAATGCGACAAGTCATACCATACGTCAGTTCGAGGCGCCGAATCGACGGTCTTCGTGTACACTTTCAGCTACGGGTGATTATGTTTTTGTCCTTTCGGTCTTCTCACACGCCTTATACCATCCGAATCTTTAATATTATACATACTGGTATTTTGATTAGACTAAGAATAAAATTGTATTTCATTTCTGAATGCTCCAATCGAGATGAGCTGTCACAAATACAATATGAGTTTGGTCTTTCTTTTGTTTGCTGAATAAAAGACTTTCTAGCTGGACGCCGACCGAACAACCCGACCTTAACGGATCGTCTTGTGCATTAACTGGTAAACAAAAGTGTTTCCGTATTTGATTGAAAGATACTGTGGGGTCAACTTGGATAACCTTTGATTGACCATTTTGATTGATTTTGATCAATCAATCGTCACTTCATATAGAGTTTTATGTATTTATCGCTAGCTCATTTGTCGGAACTGTATGGAAAACTTTCACATTTGACGATACATCTTCACGAAATTTGGTATGCGCTATTTTTCATAGAAATAATGTAATATCAGAAGAAGTTGTTCAGATCGGCTAACTATAGCATATAGCTGCCATACAAACTGAACGATCGGAATCAAGTTCTTGGATGAAAAACTTTCTCGCAAATTGTAGCAGTATCTTGGGCAATAATTCATTCCAAACTTGTAGAAGATATCTCGCCAAATAAAAAAGTTTTCCATACGAGAACTTTCGGTATCGGCGGTCCCAACAAATGATCAACGCCTTGAGGAGAAAGGACATGTACAAGTTTTCAAATCCATGTTTAAAAACAAGTAAGAAGGACTATGTTCGGGTGTCACCGAACATTTTATACTCGCGCATGATAAAGTGATAATCGAGCCATTATCCGCCATTCCGCTATCATCATTGGTTCCTAATGTATATATTATACAGAAGTAGTTCCTGAGATATGGTTTTTAGTCCATAAGTGGGCGAGGCCACGCCCATTTTGAATTTTAAAAAAACCCTGGGCGCAGCTTCCTTCTGCAATTTCCGTATGCTTAGTGTTTCTGACGTTTTTTTGTTAGTCGGTTAACGCAGGCTTTTATGGATTTTCAACAACAACCTTTGTATGGGATTAATTGTGGTTATTATCCGATTTCTTCCATTTTTGAAAAAATGCTGTATATCTTAAAAAAAAGGAAACGACTTAATAAAACAGCTATATAGTTTCAGATATGTACAAAAAACTTATATGCCCACTTTTCCAAAAAAATTACTTCCAAATATGCCCCGAATGCGATCAAATTGCTAAAGAACTTATTTATTTATGCTTACGTTATGACAATAGCTTTTCGGTTTTCGCCATTTTGTGGGCGTGGCAGTGGGCCAATTTTGCCCATCTTCGAACTTAACCTTCTTATGGGGCCAAGAAATACGTGTACCAAGTTTCATCATGATATTTCAACTTCGTTACAAACTTTATGTACCAAAACGGACGGACGGACAGACAAATCCGGAAATCTATCGTCACCCTGATCACTTTGGTATATATAACCCTATATCCTGACTCTTTTAGTTTTAACTTACAAACACCGTTATGTGAACAAAACTATAATACTCCCTTAACTTTTTGCGAATCGATGTTTAAAAACTAGGGACTACCATTTCAGGTATATACAAGCTATTCCCGCAGGTAATTTATATATACATTTTATAGGGTCTCCGACATTTCCTTATGAGTGTTAGAAACTTCGTGGCAAATTTTATGTATCGAAAAAATTCGAGAGTACTTATATGATGTTCTGCTGTGACTAATCACAGCTCTTCCTCTTTTGCTAAGTTATGATAATATTTTCTCAAATGTCAGCTGGCTCTAATTAACACAAATTATATCCTTGTTATAAGCGTTGGGTGTTTTGTTTGAATTATACTACCAACAACTACGTGAAAGCTTGCTGTGAACAAAAACTAAACGCTTAACAAGGCCAATATATTAGTGTTACATGGAAATTTGGACTTTTATCTAATATAATATGTTATTATAATAATATTCATTCCTGACAATAGACTGGCGTAGCTTAATCGCTAAAGGCGGCCAATTCAATTTATACATTTTTGTTTTTGTTGCACATATTTCACCACAATTATTTAACGCCACCACTTCAACTAAATTATGCGCGAAATTGTTGTTGGTTACTTTTATGTATGTATATGTGTAAATATAGGTGTGTATAGCTGAGCATTATAGATATATATTCAGCATACATATGTATATGTATGTATGCTTTGGGCATTTTCATATTTGATAGTTAAATCGAAAATAACAACGCCAATAATAACACAACAGCAATATTATCACAATATTACATTGACTAGCGCCAACAACAACAGCAACCGCATACACCGGTCGTTGCAACCACACGAACAGCGGCAATTAAAGCGAACCGCATAAATTAATGGAATGCTCGACTCGGTTCAATTGGGTTTTCATTGGTAATTAATTAAGTAATTTGTCGTCCTTAATAAGCCGCATACGCATGTCCGTTAGCCGAACAAAATCAACAACAATATCGGTTCAAATATGTAAAGCATTCAAGGACTACACGCAAATAAGTGGATGTGCTTTTGGATGTATGTGAGATCCATATCCCGGCGAGCGTTCCATTGCATGTCGGCGACACTCCATTGGCCACTCAATCAATGTTTAAATGTTTAATGAGTATAAATTATTCGCTTAACAAAAATTATGCAATTACAATATTTATTAATGTAATGCTACAACGCACTACATGCGCATAGTAACGGCAATTCACACGCACGCACGCACACGCACACAAACAGCGACGCATTTCACATGCATGGCCACTCACGGTTTGGCGCATGAAATGTTGAAAGTAATAAAAACTGACATAAATTAACTCAATAAATTTGTTGTTTATGTTTGTGTAACTCTATAAAATCACAAAGTGTGTAAAAAATGCAGCAGCATAAAGCAATTATGCATTTTTTTCTGCTCTGCTGACAATAGCAATAAATACATAATTAAAGCGTTGTCGTCCTTTTGAGCTGGCGAGCTGTAAAGTTGAAATGAACTCATTCGTAAATGAAATCAAAATAGACTGAACTGATTAATATACCATGTATGTATGTGTGGCTGGTTTGTGAATTATTATTTATATAAGATTGTCAAATATCTCCCTGCCGCCTTTTGGTCTTTATTCAATGCAACAGTGATCAGATTTAGTTCAAATATGCGCCGTTTCATTCGATAATCTGTTTCCATCTAGACGGCATCTTCATAACACCCACCTCGTAGAAGTCTCCCTCCTTATTTGCGAAGAACTCGGTCAGCCACTTTTCACAAGCCTCTTTTGAGTTCAACTTTACACCAACAAGGGCGTTCGCCATGGACAGGAACAGGGGTAGTCACTTGGCGCTATGTCCTGGCTATATGTTGGATGCGATATAACCTCCCATCCAAGCTCCCGTAGCTTCTGACGAGTCATCAACGAAGTGTGTGTCCTGGCGTTGTCCTAGTAGAACACTACACCCTTCCTGTTGGCCAATTCTGGACGCTTCTGCTCGATCGCCTGCTTTAAGCGGTCCAGTTGTTCATAGTTCCTTCCCCTCCTTGTGGATGATTGCCTTCCAATCCCACCAATCACACAGCAAAACCTTCCTGGCCATCAATCTCGGCTTGGCCACTGTTTGGGACGATTGATATTGTCATTTTTGATCTATTTTTGGTCGCCAGTCACCATCCGCTTCAAAAATGGGTGGAGGTCGTTCCGTTTCAGCAGCACATCGCAGGCATTGATTCGATCCAGAAGGTTTTTTTCGTCAAATCATGCGTCTTTCTTTCGTTCTTTTTGTGTATCCAGCCTTCTGCAGATGGTTTAAAATGGTTTGGCGACTAACTCCCATCTACTGGGCGATATCACGAGATGCCACATGCCGGTCTTGATGTTTTCCATGATTTGATCGTTACGAGTATTCGTCGTCACAGGTCTTCCGCCGGCTGGCTTATCCATGGTGTCGTTTTCACCCGCTCTGAATCGTCGAAACCATTCCTCCGCAGTTCGAAGTGATAGAGTACCATCCCCCAAAACACCATTAATCTCACGGAACATTTTTCTAGTGGATTTGCCTTTAACGAAGGAAAACTTTAAAATAGCGCGAATTTCGTCGTTAGTGAACTCCATGTTTTCACGTCTATAACTGTTGAACGCAATACCCAAACTAATCATGCATAGGGTCGTTTTGTAGGTTATGTCAAGACCTTTCAAAGATGTATAGTATTGCCAGATACGAGCTCTGTAGCGCTTTATACATATCCGCGGAATTCAAAAGACAAAAAGGCGGAAGAGAGATATTTGACAACCTAATATATGGCCAAAGAAGAGAAATTCCAAACCATTTAAGCTAAATACTTTAAAAAGCTTTGAAATATTTGAAAATGATCGTTTTATTGATTGTTAGGTTAAAGTAAGGTCAACTTAAACATTCTGAATACTCTCGATAACTCCAGAAACCAAAGTACAATTACTATTTAACAAAAAAGTCATAAGACATAAAATTTTGATCATGTGTCTAACTTCAACAGCAAATATTGCAAAAACGGAACCCTAAAGAAGAAAGTTTGGATTTACTTCAATTCCTCAATCATCCATACAACTTTAAAAGTAAGGATCAGTATAAATTTAGAATTCATCCTTTCGGTTATTCTTGCTATCAAGCGCTGTTCAAATATTATTAAGACGAATACAATTCACACCTTACCATATCTCTACAAGTATTAATCAATTCAAATATGTAGTACAGTGATGAAGCATAGACGTCATCATCTCCATTCGGATTACTTATGGATGTGTTATACATGTATGTATGTGTTAACAATTTTTGTTTGAATATACGCTGAATCCATAGATTCGAAAGCATTCAACGCATTCAAGCTGATAGTAGCAGAAGCAGGTCTTTTGCTTTAAGGGGACTTGGCCAATTCCATTTTGACTGTTTTCAAGCCAATCATGAAAAAGGCAAGGAAAATAATAGTTTGAGTAATATACTATATATCATTTAAACAAAAAAAGATGCTGGACTTACTAAAGCATAATTTTATAATTAATTCTTAGATGAAAAGTTACAATTTATTCTAATTCATTGTTGCTAGATATAAAAACTTTCTTAATTAAATTTATTTAATTTAAGTTTGCTTGTATAGTCCATCCATTTTAGAGACACTATCCCCCAGTCTTCGATTTCCTGGGCTCGGTTGCTAAACCTATATAAAATCGACTTTAGACCCCGCATAGTTTTTTTCACTTCTCCATTATTTCACTCTGGCAGCAGAGCCGAAAAGGCTTTGGCTGAGCACGTCTGATGATGCCTAGATATTTTACAAAAGATGTAAATCTTAACACTTTCTAAATTTGTGACTGCTTTTATATTCTTGTAGCATGTTGCTTCAGAGCAAAAACTAGTAAGAGTTCGTAGTGGGGCGTAATCGGACCACTGCCACGCCCAAAAATCCCCATTAATTGAAAACAAATAAAGTGTCATAACTAAGCACCAAATTAAGATACAAAACTGTTATTAACGGCATAACATTTTTAAAAAGTAGGCGTGGCCCTGCCCTACAGTACAAGAGTACATATATAATATCTTGAACGTCTAAGACTACAAGAACCATTATGTGAATAAGAGTACCACTGTGAAAATAAATGATATCAGATGATAACCCCGCTAATTCCTCATATAACGGTGCTGTTACAAATTATTAAAAAACGGGATAAATGAATAACTAAATACGCCAGAGACATGATCCTCGAGATGGTATAAGAGTTCGGCCAGAACTGGAGTCAATATTGGACAATGCGCGTGACGCGCCCACTTTTAGATGAAATCACATATCTCGAGTTCCGGCCAACCGATTTGAACGAAAATTGGTACATGACATTCCCTTGACATTCTTATGTTACAATGTGAAAATGAGCGAAATCGGGAAACAGCAACTCCTACTTCTCATATAACACAAATTAAAATGCCATTTGAAACTTTAACTTTCCAGTATACAATTCGAAAACAACTTCATATAACAGGTAAAAACTTTGCACGAATGGTACTTTTGTGGATCCAGTGCTTATAATTTGGCTTTATACCAAAAATATCGGTCAAAGTGTGAAATATATAATTGAAATTCAGAGGGAGTCCTATCTTGAAAGTAGTACATCTGTGTGTTAAAAATGGATTGAATTGAGTCAGTACTCCCCTGAGCCCCCATATACCACAAAACTCACATCAAATTAAAATTTTAATTAACGGTGCATATTTGTGCTTAGAATGATTAAATTTGGGTGAAAACTTGGTCTAGACTCCTTATAACTAACCAGCATTAAACATTATCAAAGTAAACGATGTCACAATTGCATCAGAAAGAAAGTATTTTTATATCGTTTACTAAGAAAAAAGTATTTTTGTAAATTAAGCATTAACATTTTTGTGATTTAACCTATGGCAATTTTTTCGGTCATTCCATCCGTATAAAAGTCATATAGCATTTTAACAGTCCAATCATCAGGTTGCTCTTAACTTTGAACAAAAAAAATTAATAATGAGTTTGCTTTAAATCATGAAATCTTTCAAAACGTTGTATGAGTGTTTTTCGAAGTCTATTCTATCACGAACACAATTATGGTCGTGAAGGCATCGAAAACTTGTCTCATGCAAGAAGTCCATCCAATTCTGTAAAAGACCATAACATCGTAAGGATTGAAGGAAAACTTAAGAATCGTCGTGTTACTATCAGAGAGATAGTAGGTTATTTCCAGATCTCTTATGGATCGACTCAATACATTTTGGTTAATGTTTTGGGTATGATGCTTGTTGTGCTTAACAAGCAGCAAAAGTCTTGAATCTTTTGCAAAAAAGATGTTGAGGTGTCATAGAAATTGTTTTACAACGTAACTGAGTACCCTACATTCATCAAACGTCTCATTATCTGAGACCAAAAGTAGTTTACTGATATGACGTGGAGGCTGTCCAAGAATATGGCGAAAACGCTTCAAAAATGTGTCGAAACTGAAAATGGCACGTCAAAGACGGTTAAACATCAAAGTGATATTCATCGATTTCTTTGATTAATGTGGTTGGTTAACTACGAATTCATCCCTCAAACTCAAATGGTCAATAACGAATACTACTTGACGGTTTCGAAGTTTCTACGAGAAGCGGTTCGACGTAAATGACCGAATTTATAGATTTTTCATAACGACAATGCGCCGTCACATTATAACTTGATTGTGGCTGACTTTTTGGCTACACAATCGCTGAAGGTACTCCCGAACCTTAATTTATTGTTATAGAAAATTTAACTATCTAAGTTGACTAATTTAAAAGTTATTCGTGCAAAAGTCATATACATTATATAACAAAATATGCAATCTAAAATAAAAGTTAGTATGTGGATACTCGTTAAATAAAATTTCCTCCACCAAAGCCCGTAGTTAGACATCTTTTTATTTCCCTGTATTAATTATAAGTGTTGCAATCACTCTTTCTAATATTAATAACTCATTATCGAAAGCGCTCATAGGACAATTACATAGTCAGTAAAGCATGAACACAAAAGTGAGAATGTCAGGTATCCATATACACACACACACGCAACTATGCAACTCACTGTTGCAACTTAGAGCTCACTGTTGCAACTTAGAGCTCAACACTCGCCAGTTACCGCACGCCCAGCCGACCCCATAACTCTAATGAAAAATCACACTTTGCACACTGTCGGCAATTGAAAGAGTCAACACTTCGTGCAGAGCGAAGCAAATAAAACAATCGCTCGGTAATAAAGATGAAAATTTTATTAAAAGATGTCCGGAACAGATGTCGCAACATTCATTCCACACAACTAACTTGCGCCACACCCCCACCTACACCCTGAGCGGCAGCAGCAGCAATCACCATTCACCCACTACCGCACCAAAGCGCAGACAACGGTGCTGCCAGCAGGAGACGCACGCTCAGCATTTGTTGTTGTTGTTGTGGAACGGTAACGGTTACGGAACGTCGCGCCGTCATGAAATACATTTTATAATCTTTTATCGCAGTTTTTCTGCTTCATAGCGCCACATAGGCAAGCGCTCCCACATAAATACTCCGGATTATATACTTGTCGATCAGCTGTGTATGAGTGAGTGTGTGACCATTTTCATATTTATACCAGTGTTAACGCTATGAAAAGCCCATAATTTGCGATTTTTGCCTTTGTTGCCACTGCCAACGCACCAACCGTGCGACTCACCACCCACTTCCTGGTGTAACAGCAGCAACCAAAGGCGCGCACACGCACACACATATCCACCGCTGTGAGCGCATTTCTTTTGTGTGACGAAAAAAATCGATAGAAAACAGAAATCGAGTATTGGCATTCGCCGCCGAGCAGTGCGGCGCGGCGGCGCAGCGCGAAACATTGCACGCGCATTGTCATCTGTCGTCGGCGACGGATGCGGCGGAGTCAATTACGCTTCACTTACAATTCGTTACTCAATGCTGGCGCTGATTTCATGCGCGCCACCCGCCCTCACCCTCAGCGCCAGCGCTTTTCGGCACATTGTGTATTTATTTGTGTTTCGTATAAATGTCTCAAAATATTTTCGCTGGCAGCAGCGCGGCGGTTGTAGCAGCTTGTCGCAATCACCTTGTCACTGCGCCTTTGTTTATGCTTCGTTATCTGCCTGTACGTGTGTTTGTGTGTATGCGTGCTGATATTCGCTTCTTTGTTGCCTAACGAAATTTATTTTATTCCCTTTTATTTCGTTTTATTGTGCACATTTTTCGTGAATTGTTATTATTGCTAAATATTATGGCGCACCGATATGCCATAACGATCACAATAATGATAGCCTGTCAATAACACAAGGACATTGAATGCTTTGACGTATGTACAGGCATTAAAACGATAGTGTGGTCTGCAGGAAGTAACTTATTAAAATGTAGTCATGCAATAAAAGATAATGTTGCCTCAACTAAGAAGTAGGAGAGTATGTAACATACTTGCGATAAAAGCTGGGGATGGAAAATGCTCAATGATTTTTTTTCGTTTTTAAAGATTTTAGTATTTATTTATTAACGCCTTCGAAATACGCTCGCCAATGCAAGCATCTCAACGCTTAATACAAATTACCAATAATCTTTTTATACGCCTTTGCTGCATTGGTGCCACTCATTCCCTAGATTTTTGGACAGTTTCGACGGAATGTTCACAAACCGACCTCTCGTCCCAGTAATAAGGTGTTTGATGAATACAGTGTCCTCAGCTACGTTCTCAAGCATCTCTTGTGCGATCTCATTTGGTACAAGTCTCCCACTGACACGCTTCATACCCGAAAATTAAACAAAATGCCTTGAGTCAATGCTTAAATGATGCTGAGACCCTCTGCAATCTCGCTGATGCCAACACAACGATTTTTATGAGTAGTCTTTATTAATGATGTTGGATGGAAACCTTGCTTGAGGCAAGATTTCGATGAATGCTTTGTGTCACTCAAATATTTGTGTTCATGATAAGGTAGACTTCCCAACACACTTCTGCAACATTTTGAACAATTCCGTAACCAGGTTTGCATTGGATATGACACTTTCCACGAGCATAAAAAACGTTATACATTGTGACAAAAACGTTCCCGGAAAGTGTAAATAAGAAGCAAAATATTTATTTATTCATCAATATTTACTTTGTAGCCTTCAAAGTAACCAGATGTGCACTTATGCCAACGATTTTTCCAGTCCTCGAAACACTTTTCATACGGACTTTTTGAGATGAACTTCAGCTCTTTCAGCGAATTTTGTTTTATCTCTTTGTACGAATGAATATGGGTTCCACGGGGCCGTTATTTCAGTTTGGGGAACAAGAAAAAATTACATGGAGCCAAATCTCGAGAATACAGTGATTGATCGATGAATTTATTGCTGTTTTGGTTTTAAATTCGGTCACAATCGTACTCTTTTTGATAAAAACTCAGCTTTGTCTGGACGAGTCAAGCAAGAACGCGTTTCACACCTAAAATATTTACCAAAATCAGTCGAACGGACTCGCGAAAGATGTCGAGCTCTCTTGCCATCTCTCTAACACTTGCTTGACGATTTTCAAGGACTACATCCTGCACTTTTTTAATATTATATTTTCATCAGTTGAAGGATTCGAAGGTCGTCCAGAACAAAGCATGTCTTCAACGACCCCTCGACCTTCCTTGAAGGCTTTATACCACTCTTAGACTATGTTTTTTGATAAAATTGAATCAGCTTTTCCAACATTCGCTATGATTTCGCACACGAAATTTGGTTAGAAATAGAAAATTTTGACATAGTAATTAAGTAAAGTCCTATCAACTTAGCAGAATACATTTTATGAAATATCGTTTACTCGGGGAATTTAATTACAATTTCCGGGTGCCTTCTTCTACCAATGCAGGAAAATTTTGCCACGCAGTTTACATGTCTCAGTCTGACCCAAATTTGATCAGGTTCATTTTTAGCCTATTTACTATACTATATGTAGTTGAATACAGCTTTTTCTACCTCCGACTCTGGTGGAATTTATCCTCCAAAGTAACATTTAGTGATTTTAAAAAACGTTTACTTGGGCAAGGTGGTGAAAAATATACAATATTTAATCTTCCATCTATAAAATTTTACACTTACACTTCTGAAGTATATGCGTTCTTCAAATGCAAGCTCGATATTTTTAACGCATTTTATAACCGGTTTTATAGTCAAAAGACGGTTTTTTTTAATCTCTATTTTCGTTAAATAGTTTCCATACAGTGACCCAATTAGCTCAGTTTGAATTATTAAGGATATATATCCCAATGTATTTACTAATTCTTCATATTTCTCTCCTTTTTAATTGGCTGTAGTTTTTATATTATTTATAATGGCATGCAGGTTGACTTGAATCCCATACATCAAGTGTAATAAGCAATTTGCTGGTTACCAAATTTGGAGAACTCATGCAATTTTTCCATCGTTTTCAACAACTAGGTACAATATCTGTGAGAATATGGCTTTAACATACCTACTCATTCGTGAACGATATATCCAATAAGTTCCTTTGATAAAATATTATTATATATAGTATTTAGTCAGCTATGTGGATCAGTTTTTTATGGACATTCAAAACCATTTTGGTTATTTTTGTGATGATTTCGTCTATAACAGCACCTGTTGACGTCGTTTGAGTTAATCATCTTTAATAATCACATGACCTGCACGGAATTCAGTATACTATGCAGAATGATTCTGCTGTCTGTCGCATAATAATTATCAGCATCATTTCAATCAACTTCATCATTTGCGTCACACGAAACAATATATCTGACGAGAGACTTATGATATGTAAAGTCTAGTTGCAAGAAACCGTACGTACTTTCAATAGACGGTTTTAGTTCTTTATATCGCATTATATAGCTGCTATCGGGTTAAACTATATGGCGTTCGAAAGATAAAATTTGTTGCTAAAAAAGTTTCTCAGATAGTTTTAAAGTTTTTACGTTTCACGTTTTAAAGATGAATATCACCAAAGAAAGCGCCATAGTTTTTTCTATACAGGCGAAAACGTAAGCCAAACTATTGAAAACAATAATAGCAGAACAAACGAATCGATAATGAATCATCATAAGCGCCTGAAGCTTGTTTGGGAGCTTCTTATGCATTCACCTTATAGTTAGTTCGGACTTGGTAC
Source organism: Bactrocera neohumeralis (assembly GCF_024586455.1). Lineage (NCBI taxonomy): Eukaryota > Metazoa > Arthropoda > Insecta > Diptera > Tephritidae > Bactrocera > Bactrocera neohumeralis. Next base: position 29,281,089 of record NC_065923.1, read on the forward strand.
CAAGTGACTCCGTTTATGTCGATAGATTTTACTGGTGAAAAAATTGTTTTCACCCTAAGGTAGCAGCGAAGATCACACACATCACCAATGTCTTCTCGGAAGACAAGAGTAATAAATATAACATTATTGTAAAATTTAGACCAATCCAAAAGTATTTAATCTTGAACATTTTTAGAGCACAAAAAATAGAATATATAAATGATGCCTCGAACGAAAATGGTAAAATCACTCTAGCAATATTCTAGGAAAGTTCAGGAATAACGTCAACAAGATAAGAATTGCCGAAGAGCTTAAAATAAAGTCCAAGTGGACAAATATAACTTAGACAAAACGATCATCTTTGTAGATCTATGGACGGCAATACAGGAAGTTAAGGGTTATAAATAAAATAGCCAGGACAAAGAAGCTTTTCGATATAAAGTTGAAATTTATCGATAATGAGATAGCGCTAGAACTTCATTTAGAGATCTTAAGAAACCAATGTGAAAAGTCAGTCCGAACTGAAATTTTCAACTAAGTCCAATTTCTTTATATTTACAACCGATTAATTTCCACATTAATAAACTCTTATACATTTTAATATCTCTTGTATTTGAACGAAGTTATCATATAATTGTCCACGTTCTATTATCAGCGCGTACAATTTCAAAGATGCAAGCAAGCATAACCAATACAGATACAGCAAAAAAGTGAATAAATTTTCTAATGGAAAAAGAATACCCACCAATAAAACCAACCATTGCACAAACACCGTTCAAGTAGTGTGAGCATATGCGGGCAAACACGAGGGGAAAGGTTAAATAACGAGGAGCGAAATAAAAATTCGAAAAAATCCTTTGCATAAATGACGCTGACAAGGAGTTTTAATCATTATTATCACATATTTATACGCTTCTACGAGCATGTTTTATATACTCGCACACAATTCACAATGCCGGGTGCACAACCAACCGCGCACCACCTCTCACCACCACTTGAGGCGCCCCAAGAAACATAACGGCCAAGACCAGCAGTAAATGTATGCCAGCACAACTGGCATGCCCGGCTCTACTCCAACCCCTCCAGATTCATGGAGGAACGCAATCCTTTGAATGTGCATTGTCAAGTACCCGTATAATGTGAACTCTCCAAACATATCAGCACCGCCAAAGGATGCACGAATGCTCCAATCCACTCGCCAATACAAAGTGAACGCAGGCAGCAGCGAGCCGCGTGAGGCGGAGTGTGTAGGGAGCGACCAAGCCGAAAAGCCACAAATGGCAGCGCAATCAACGAAACGAAAATAAAATCTATTGTGGTGCAGAAAGAATACAAAAAGCGGAAAAACGAACAAAAATAATAATGAAAATAACAAGTAGGGTAGCACTATGTTCGGCTGCTGTCGAAATTACATGTTCCCGTTATAACATTAAAATGTGTTACAAAAGGCTGAAAATATTATAGCAGGCATGTGAAGGCTAGAGCTGGGTCCTAACCGACATCAACATTTGATTTAGCTTTACATTGCAAGAAAAAATGTTCATAATAATTAATACCATCTGATCAAAACTGAACCGGACTAGATTTTCATTCATTTTAATGAATTTTTTTTATAGCATTCAAAAAAGATTCCCAGCTTACATGCTCGTATTATCAACGTTTAATCCCATTTTCCATACACTTGTTATAGCATTGGTTCGGATGATCTTCATCTTTAGTTTTTTTGGGATTCGGCTTGTTTTGTTCTGTATCAATTTAATGTTTCACTCCGGGTAAAATTTGATCAGAAAGCATAGAGAAAGACTGAATTGATTTTATCATTTTTTGACACCGGGACACATTATTATCAGAAAAAGATTCCCACTGAGTTTCCCTCACATTTTAACCAAATTTTTCTTCAAAAAACTAACCACAGACATTGAGATCCTGATTCGATATTTATGGGCTCAGTCTCTCACACGCGAATTTTGCGAAAATATTATGACCTACGCATACAAGATCAAATTTACGCAAAAACTGAAGCCACTTGACCACCAGAATCGTCGTATGTTCATGCAACAACTTGAAAATAATCCGGATTTCCATCGAAAAATCATATTCAGCGATTAGGCTCATTTCTGGCTGAATGGCTTCGTCAATAAGCAAAATATGTGTTATTGGTCAGACAGCAATCCACACGTAGTCCATGAGTCACCATTACATCTCAAAAAAATTACGGTTTCGTTGAGTTTATGGGCCGGCGGCGTCATTGGGCCGTACTCCCTCCGTGATGATCAAGAAGGGCACGTTACTGTGAATGAGAATCGCTACCGCTCAATGATAACAGAATATATTTGGCGCGATTTGGATAATATGGACTAGGACAATATGTGGTTCCAACAGGACGGCGCCACAAGCCACACAGAGAATATCACAAAAGATTTATTGAAAACGAAGTTTCGTGAACGTGTTATCTCACGAAGTGGTCTCGTCAACTGGCCGCCTCTGTGGTGCGATTTTGCGCCGTTAGACTATTTCCAGTGGGCATACGTCAAGTCTATGCCAATAAGCCAGTGACTATTGATGAACTTCATACGAATGTCGAAAGTGAAATTGCAGCAGTATTGGTCGATTTCTGCAAACCCGTCGAAAATTGGGTTCAGCGTCCGGACTTCTGCATGCAAAAGAAATCGAGTTCCATACATAATGGCATCGAATGTAGTTTCACAGGAGTAAAGAATTTCATTGATATTCCAAACCCTTTTGTTGTATCTGGAAATTTCAAAACCTATTTTTTAAATATTTAAACCGAATAAATAGTAGTATATTTAAGAATATTTCTCGGAAAGTTTAAAGTTGAGCCGGCAAATAGTTTTGGAGATATAAAATTTTTATTAAAAAAAATATCCACAAACAAAGCATTTTTTCCGAATTGGAAGTGGATATAATCCCTTGAAGGTGTCAAGTAAAGGTTAAGCAAACATTTATTTGAAATTGGTCGAATCGTTCTTGAGACAAAAGAAGGCGGTGTCACGCCCAATAGATTGTCCATTGTTGACTGACGAATATAGAGTTATCCGGAGATTAATTAAGCCCCTCATCCTGATCATTTTGATATAAATAACTCTATATTTTATCGATTTTATCTCGATTATTTTCAGTTACTAAAAAGAATCTTTATATGAAAAGAGCCATTATACCCTGTGCAACACATTTCGAGGGTATAAAAGCAACAAAAATCGAGGAACAGCAAAAATAAGTTTATATAAAAGAAAAGCAAACATATCGTAGAGGAACCGAAGTCTTCACTGTGAGCGCACAACTTGGCTGCGCCAGCAAATAGGCCACGCAGAACAGACCATCATAACGGTAACAACGGCTAGAGTATAGTCGACGAGTTCGAGCAATAAAACACACTAAAGAGCGTGGCCATTGTTTGTATTATTCTTATACTCGATATTATGGTGTGCGCTACTGAGCTGAGCAGCATTGAGAGGCCACGCCCTTACGAACATTCGTACTTTACACACACACACATGCACACGCATATTCACAATTCTTATTCGTGTGCTGGCACTTGCAAGGACACATACTTATAAGGGTTGTTGCCAGTCGTTGCTTGCGAGCCAAACCCAAAGCTTTTACTGTAGGTATGCGTGTGTGTGTGTGTTTGCGCTCAGCAGTTCGCTTCTCATGTGTGTGTGAGCATTTCTATTGCTAGAACAATACTAGAGCTGAATAAAAATAAACGGCAAAATGGACATTCGCATTAAATAAATTTCAAGTAGCCGCACACACACTTACACAAGCGCTGGGAGGAAACGCGCAAGGCCATTCACTTGTATTTACTCTCGTGCTAGAGACAAGTGTCTGCTGTTGGCTTATGACTTACTTTGCTGACTTCCTGCAACAACTGCCAACAGTTCGTTTACTAGTGTGTATGCACTAACTGTATTTATAAAAGTACGTATATGTATGTGTTGGTGTTGGTGTTGGTGTGTGGCTTTGTTGAGCGCTTGCTGTGAGTGCGAGCGGCAGAAAGTGAGAGGTCACTGTGTGAGTACTCAGCACTCAGGCATACTTGCGCTGAACTCTGAGTAAATAAGACATGCTACAACTAATTTGTGGTGATAATAAAAGTTCATAATGTTGAAATGCTTTGTTAAATATGACGACTTATGTTACTCGCCCTGTCCAGGGGCAAATGGATAAGTGGAACAGTGGAAATGTTGAGGAAATGTCATTAGAATGCTTGTTACTTTGTACATAACTTTCTTTTTTTCTTCAGTGACACATGAAACTCATTTCAACTATATAATGTTATATAATTCGTTGTAGAGGAAATTAATATTAAATATGCCTGTGTTTAGTTTATATATTCATTTATGAATTCCTGAGGAAATTATACTTTCCACTTACTTAAATTGATCAGTATGGCCCTTTATCCTTCTCCTTTTGTTAACAAATATTAAACCCAAATGTCAAAGCTTTCTAAGCTTTTACATTTTTTTTTAACTTTTACTGAAATTCTTAAGCTGGATTTTTCGATATTATAAATTTTGATCTTTTAAATGGTCACAAGATCTAGAAAACTAAATTTGCCTACTAGAATTTTTCGTTCTCAGATTTTTTTTTTGGGTGATTCCTTTCACTGATTACACAGCTCTACAAAAACATCTTAGCACATTCCATATTTACATAGATAAGGTCGTAATATGGACATTTCAAAGCATCAAAACTAGAGCTAGTAGCAGGAAAAAGTCGCACGGTGCCATAACAGGTGAATACGGGGAGTGGTTAATGGTTAAAATGTGATTTTTGATCAAATAATCGGTCACAAGCGTCGATCGATGAAAGCAATCTTTGGTCGTCAGTCAATTTGTGCGGAACAAACCGCACAAATGTTCTGTCAAAATGCGGTAAATCGATGTTTTGGAGATGTTCAATTCCATTTCCATGAATTTCAATGATGATTTCGGTTGATTTTTGATGAATTCACGCACAGTTTCGATGGAATTTCCGGTGATCACGGATTTTGATTGGCCTACATGTTGATCGTCATTTATGTCCTCACGACCACTTTGAAAACGTTGAAACCACTCGTGCTGCACGGGATAGACAATATTCGCCATAAACTTGTTTCATCAATTGAAACGTTTCGGTAAAAGTTTTACCAATTTTAAAACAAAATTTAAAGTTGGCTCTTTGTTCGAAGCTCATTTTCGCACCGACAACACAAACATACTGACACTTAAAACGCAATAACTTCACTTCCAATCGGTGAAATGCCATGAAATTCTCACTGGACAATCGATAAAGACCCTGTTTACTTTGGAACTTGTAATCTGCATAAATTTGGAAATTATAGCAAGGAAGAAGTAGAGCGGTTCAACCAGAATCTGAAAGTGATGGAAGAAAGGTATTAATGTTGTTGAGGATAAAAATAAATACTTCTAAGTATTGAGTGAAAAGACTCTTAAAAATCGACGAAACGCTTTGTGTTTGTCACAAATTTGTTGAGACGGCTAGAGTTAATTACCTCGATTTCGCCAGGATCGCCGACGATATGACTACAGTGATGTTTCTATCTTAGTTTTGCAAACGCGGAAAAATGGAGAAGAAATTGCCTGAATGTTTAAACCTTGCCTTCCTCCCAACAACTTTATTAGTTAGCGTCCGACAACATTTTTAGCTTTAGCACATGCACGCCTTTTGGGCAATGGCCATTAAGAACTCCTACGATTACGGCAAGATAAACATTAGTTAGAGCGAATAATTCAGTTATTCTCATGTGTTCCTCCTGTGTTCCTAAGCCAGAAGGATCTTGCAGTCGCACAAGAACTAGTTGTTGAGCAGCGCCTGCTTAAGTGACACGAAGTCCAGTGGTTCAGCGCTAGAAAACAAAAGGATGAAAGAGAACCAACTCGTTTACAATCCGATGTAATCGAGACAAGGATGCCTTTTCTTGAAAGCTCTTCGGATTTGCAGTTCCCAGCGAATCCGCCAAGACCAGGCACCCAGAAAAGGCTGCCCGAGTAGCTTGGTGCTATCGATAATGACATCAGACACTCTTTAACCAACTATGAGAGCAAAATCAGGGAGCCAAAAGATGGTATTACAGTTTTGCTGTCGAAGTAAATGTTCACCTCCCTACAATAGTTAATATTTTAGAGCAATATATCTACTGCTAACTTAATGACTGCCACCATTGCTTGAAAAACGCTACAGTGATTATAAAGTCCAATCTTCTCCGTGAGTCGATTTGTGATCAGTGAAAACGCTAAAGAAATAGACTTTGCGACGTAGTGATGTAGGTTTACAGTAATGAAGTCCACACTATATACCAGCAAGAGCTTTTTCAAGTAGGTATCCTTTTCTGTGTTACACAGCGAAAGAAAAGCACAGAAAAATAATTTGAACTGGCGGGAATACAAATAAAACGCCCAAGCGGACTTGTGGTATAACCAAGAGTTATCCGAGATTGAGCAATATGAAATTTTCTGTCTACACAAAGAACTGTTAATAAGAATAGGATTTAACTTAGAGGGTTGCATGGGTTAACAAGTTTCAAAAAATCGAATTTTTTATTGTCCTATTAAATTCTAAAACACCGCTAGAATATTGTCCTAAATTCAATTTTCAAGTTGATCCGAGTAATAGTTTCGGAGATACAGCCTTGAAAACGTGTGCGCTCGAGGCTAGCTAGACTAAGTGCATCGTATTTAAACGCGTTTTTCTCGAAACTGTGTTTTTGAAGTCGGTTGGCAAGATTTCTCGAGAACTACTTAACCGACCTTCATGAAAATATACACAGATTTTTGAGATACAATTTTTAAAGACTTGAACGAAGGATTTTTTTCGATTACAATTATTTAAAAAACAATGTCGCAAAATTTTCACTGAAATTTTAATTTTTTTAAATGTCTGCCAAAAATCGAGTTTTCAGTTTTTTTCCTTCGTTCCAGTTCTAAGTGTTAACTAAAACACGTATTTTTTCACTTTGAAAGATCCTGTAAAGAGTTTTTCTACCAACGCGGGCGCATCTTTTTTCCGAGTTTAAAATATTTTTTCCGAAAATTTCAGAATTTTTTTGTTAATAGCGTATGTTGGTAACAATTTTTATAAAATGTTTAATTTTTGTTTGAGAAAAGAATTCTTGAAGAAATTCTGTTTTTTTACCCGAGGAAACCCATGTAATCCCTTAACTTCCTCAATACGTTCGAAAGTAGAATCGGCAGTACGCAAGGCATGCTGTGAAAGGTTAGACTTTAACTTTTTAGATTATACCGATTTAGACCGAATATGTTCCGTAATTATTTCTGTTTCGAAACAAAACTAATTGGGCTTCTAGCGAGTTATAAGCTGATGTTTAGTTAAGTCACGATCTTCTTAAAAACCAAAGACTATAACAATATAAACTGTAAAAGAATTCCTGTTTTTCGACTTATTTAAAAAAAAAGAAATAATTATTTTCGTTTTAAGCAAAATATATTCTTATATTTTACAAATCAGGTCATTATCTGACATTGATTGGTTTTTATTTAAAATGATAAGCTGTAATAAAATGTAAAAATATTTTTAAAATATATTATTATGAGAATATTTTTCAATTAAGATTTAAATAAAAATTTTTCGAATTTTTCAAAAGTTTTTTCTATTATTTTTTCAAAAAAAAATTTGTTAATAATATAAATATTAATATATAAATTTTATAAAAATATTTTATTTCTACACCTGCATTCCCAACGTCAACCATAAGCCGTTAAGTGGGATATCCATATTTGCAGGAGCGCCATCATCACACATTCCGCCATCCCCTCACACATCACACAGCGCGGGAGAGCAAAGGCAAATCTCACACATCCAAATATTGTTATATCCACTTTACAAGAAAATTAATATTTTATTGTTATAACACACGAATAAAATCAAATCAAAACATAACAACAACACCAACAATGGCTAAAGTAAAAGCAACAGGAGCAACAACAGCGCACAGCTATTATGCAACAACAAGCAAAAGTCGAACGACCATAAAGCGCACAATGGAGGTTACCTTAACTGCCACACAAATAAATAAAATACATAAACAATTACATAAATGTATTAAGTGCGCAAGTACATAATGGACAGAAGGCGCCGCGCTGCAGAAGAGTGTTGCACAAAGCATATACGCATACATGTGGCATGTGGCACTTGCCACCAAAAACACACGAACACGCACACTAATATAGATGAAGCGCAGCGGGCAGGAGAAATAGACCAACCACCGTTCAGCAACCCTTAACTAACTGGCATCCTGCCAACAACACCACCGAGCGCCAGCGAGCCATTGTGCGTCGTCCAACAGAGGCAGTCAGTCAACCAAACAGCATTCACGCGCAACTCGAAGTCAACGCATCCAATATGGTTTCAGTACTAATTTAGTCCTTGCCGCAACTGCACGGCTTCCGCAAACGGGTTTCTTCTTCTTCTTCAAAGCATTGTAGTGCACGCGTAGCGTAATAGACGTGGTCTCGTTGGTACCGCGTGATTCGTGTGTCCCTTGGTCATGCCAGCAGTGGTGCTGAATGACAAAAAATACCGCATTCTAAAATTATTAACCCGCTAACCGAGTCCAAATCGAACTCAGAAAACAATTAAATTCTTGTTGTTGGCCTACGCGCGCTTATTGCGATAACGACGCGGTTTTACCGTATGTAACGGCCTCAAGGCGTCACAAAAATGTTGCTTAGCCGTAGTTCCGCGCTTTCCGCAACACACGAAGAAGACCCAGCGCCAAACGGTAATACAATCGACCAAACGTACGATCGTTTAGCGGACAATATGGATGGCGGCAGAAATGGACATAGTCCAGCCGACGGCGGCCGTATCGGTGAACGTGTAGAGCTGTGTTGCAATCGTTGTGGTAATTTCGCACAAATCATGAATACGAAAAATTATAACAGCGACGAAATGTTGCGACGCGAAAACAATTTTAAATGTGATAAATGTTGTCATTTGAGTGTTGTGAATGGTGGCAGTGAAAGTGTTGATAGTGTGGAGGACGATGAAGATGAGCCGGATATCGGTATCGATGACGATATGGATGATGCCGAACTGGATCCAGAACGTGATGATGAAATGGATCTGCATGACAGTGAGGCGCTCAGGTTGCCGAAAGTCGAGGAGAAAGAAACGACGATTTTGAAGGATAACAACACAAAGCCAATATTGAAATTTAGTGTTTCGGCGATTTTAGGTGATACACGCGAAGGTGTGAGAGTGAGAAACGGTAAGCACTTTATTAAAATTGCAGAAAGTTGATTTCGATCTCATAAAAATTAAGACAACTGGTATGCTATGTATGATGTAATATTTTAAGACACCGTTATAATTATATTGTACCATCAGAAAAGAGAAGAAAACAACTTAAAGCAGTACCAATATATGAGATATTACTTTGACAGCAAAAGAGAAGAAGAAAGCGATAAAAAATTAAATAATTTTTAAGAACAAAGTTTCAAATTAGAGCTCCCAAAAATTTTTGTACTTTTATTTTCTAGATTTGAGCAAAATTTTGCTTTTGGCCAAACTACACTTCCTTCGATTAATATTTAACAATGGAAATTAATGGCCTGAGGTTTCTTTATGTAAAACTTTTCACTCAGAAATTTAAGAAAAATAATAACCATTAAGTTAACAACTTTTTTACATATGTTTTAGAGATTTCATCCACTTAAATATGCCTTTCTTAAAGCTCATTTCGTTGTTGTAGTAAATTATATAATTTGAGTCACCAACAATTTTGACGAAGCAAATCCTATACCATAAATAATCCCAATCCAAATAACGCTAATGTGTTCCAAACAAACGTGCTCCTGCACCTTTTAACATTTCTGAAGTGTTCCGGATTTGGTTTCTTAAGGTTCATCTACAACTTAACTTTCAGAAAATACAGCAGATTTCACAAATTTCAAATCTGGATTATCATTTGTTTTAAGTTTTGTCAAAAAGACACATGGCCATTAACAAATTTCTTCTAAGTGTTGATAGATCGGATCGGCCCCATTAATCCTCACGCTGAACTTCACTCGAACAGCTAAGGCCATCTGTTCTTTGTATGATGTTTGCATGTTTGCCTGTATGTCTCACCGTTTCGATGGATACGATGCAGGTTTTGTTAGGTGCATCCTTTCTTGACCTGATTGACATACAGCGTGCTGTTGTATTCAGGCTAAGAAGGGGATTTCCGATGACGACGTGGAGAGGGAGAGATATCTAGAAAGCAAGAGGCTTTTAGAGTCAGGTAAAACCTTTGGGTCAACGGTCGGATGAGTTATGGCAAAATCCATTAAGTTTATTAAGGATAACCCAAGCTTCAGATTTTTTCAATATCCCTTTCTGCTTACGGTGGACGTCTGAACATATTTTTGCATCAGAGTCACCTATGTATGTATATCGATAGGGCGCGGTTTTGTGTGGGGTGCAAGATAGATCTCGGTGATATCGGGATTAGCTTGACTGATGAAAGTTTAGATGCTAACGTTGTGATCTCCACTAGGCGGAATGCCGAACAGTTAAGGTCGTTTGCGCGTTTAACGGGGTACTAGAGTTAGCTTATTGTGTGAATGTGTAATGCGTATAGGGTCCAACCCCTGGTCACCAGTCTAGAGCAGTATGGAAGTTCAACGGTAGCATTTTCGACAACGAGATTTAACCGAAGACTTGATAGTTGGTACTATGGGGACTAGAAGCGCTTGTAGTCCTCTTCAATCTGCTCATGCGGACTAGTCCCTTGGGGAAGCGGAACGCGGGAAAACTGACACTTTGTCAGTTTAATAGTTTAATGTGGAGTTGCATTGCAGCCGGGTGCCGGACGCAAAGTACGCTGATCAACGCGTTGCTTTAATCCACTGTGCTTTTGAGCGTCTTGGGATAAGGCTGTCGTCTGCAGGTACCCACTTTAAACTCACTTGGTGTCGTTCTTTGTATTGCGAAGAACTTCCAAATATTGATCATAAACAACTCATGTTATCACAAGCGTTTTGAGGCTGCCACAAATTTGTTAAGGCGACTAATGTCATACCAATCAAAATGCCAGGAACTAAATTGTACAGATGTGTTGACACCTGCTTTCTCCATACAACTTTCGCAATTTGAGTCATGTAAGATTTTTAGCTTCACCGCATGTATGCAAGTAGACCTCTGGTGGTCCACTCTGGGCCAAAAGAACTTGTAGCCGTGCAGGTGCTGGTTGTTGGTCAAAGCTTATCAAACTCACGCGAGTTCCATCCACTAGAGAGATAGAACCGAGGACAACAGCGGATCGCTGACTCTTTCGATGTCTGGTGAATTTGGAAAATACTGTCCTTACAGGCACCCACACCAGTCTGGCAACATAGCTGAGTTGATACGAAATTCTTTCTTTTGGGTGCGAGCTGGCAAAATGTGTACTTTTTAACAGCTTTCAAGAGTTCCATTTCTTCAGAAATATATTATAATAAGGAATTTAAATTTTTTGAAAATTTTTTAGTCTCCCCGTTCCCCCCGTGAATCCGCCCCTGTATATGATGCTCTCTCACCGAGTTTGAGGCACAAATTGCGAGGTATACCAAAACTGGCGTATGAACTGCTTACTAATTGCTACTTCGTAATTTGGTTCAGCCAGCTTTGACTAGCTCATTAACACAATTCTGCTGATTTCTAGAATTGATAGATATATTTTCTATAGTATTGCCTCAAAATCTACGTATGTATGTGTGCATAAGTTTTGAATATGGTATTCGGAATGCAAAGTTTCAATGTGTTTCCAATGTTAAATCATCTGCTTCTTAATTCCATTTGAGTTTCAATAATATTTTCGGCCAATTAAACGCAATAAAAAAGCAACGGAACTAATTTGCCTGCACCTAATACCAAATACAAACAAATCCTTTTCAAAAAATTAAATACATTTGGTAGCAACACTTCACCCTCAGGGAGCAATGAATCGAATAGTTGGGCGCTTGGAAAAATATTGCAACAGTTCATTATAATAAGTAGATACAAACAGTTATTTTGGTTGCACTTAATAGTTTTGCGCTTTAGACTTGGTCGCCGGATTAGCCGCTTCAATTTTTATTCAAACTACAATGCCATCTCTCCAGGTTAAGACCGTTGCGCTTTTGTTGTCTTTCGATTTTGTTTTTCATTTAGGGCCATAAGCCCGCTGGGCTGGAGGCTGTAATAACAACTCGCACTCCTAATCATGTTTAAATTATTGCGTGCGCTATGTTATTGCGTTCGCTCATAAATCCTCCAATGAAAACACAACCAAAGTAACCAAAGCAAATTCGTATAACCAGTTCCGATTCCTGAGCACTTCCGACAACTATGGTATGCGGCGCTACTGTTATGCACCTCTTGCTTGTCTATATGTACTATATATGAGTGCTCTGGTTGCGGTCGCTTGCTTTGGGGGTTAATTCACCGTTCCTGTTCCTGTTGGTGTACTCCTTTGCCAACCCGCCAGTTGCTACTTTTTTAAGGTCTCAACAAAAGGAGGCGTAACGAATTATCTATCACTCATTGTGTCTTTTTATCCGGCAGCATTTCGAATGCCGGAATTATTGTTTCCTTTATGTTGGCATTATTTTTTTATTGTTGTCATTATACGCAGATAATATCATATTCGTTTGTTTTGTTTTTGTTTTTAACGTTTTTTCGCTCCTCTGTGCCGGTAGTTTTGTCAGGCAAATCTGTGGGCTGGACGAGTTGAGATTAATTGGTATTGTATGTGTTTTATTGAATTTTGCGCAATAAATTTCAATGATTATTTGCAATAATTCTCGTGAATTTGGTAAGTTCTCGCCATGGAGAAATACAGTCGCGTGCCATCAGTAGTCGCAAGGGGTTTTACTGGCGGTTATGGAGATGATGATTTTTACCCAAAATATGTAATTTTTCATAACTATCTTGAAAGTTAAAAGTGCTAATTTTTTTTTGGAAGTAATTAATATTCAGTCAAGTAATTTAAACATATGTGATTTCAACGAAAGAAAGGTTCTTCTGTTTTTCCTTCTTCGTCAGAGAATAAAATTGGTTCGTCAAAGATGTCCATCCAAGTACTTGAAGATGCGTCAATTAGAAGACCAACACAAGCAGCTTTCTTCGGTTCTTCCGTTACTGGTTCGATTGGTTGTTCCTTAGAAACCTTCTTTCGGTGAAAAAGTCGAGTATTTTCGTCGCGACGTGTTTCATACTCAAAAATGGATTGAAATCTGTAAATAAAGTTTTTAGCGATCTCATGACTCCTAGCGACTCAAGCATTAGGTCTAGTAAAAAGGAATCCATATTTTCTACTAAAAATCTCTCGTACTAAAAACCTCTGAGTCCGTTTTGTAGTTACTTGACTCATATTATTTGCAACTGCTTCAAAGATGGAGCCAAGTAAAGAGAAAATGCGAAATATTTTACAGTTTTTCTTCGATAAAGGTGAAAATCATAGTCTTTAAACAGAACCTGACTGGTTATTCCACGACTTAAACTTCAAAGCACACGAGTATAGATATCACAGAAGACTCATGAACAAAAGCATCTTCGTGAGTTCATGACGCACAACTAAGACGATGAGCTCATTAGATATCAAAACCATCAAAAAATATGTAAACTTCACTCTTCAAATTTTATGAGGAATACTTATTAACATTCGAAAGAACATTCTTTGTCATTTTTTTTTAATTCATCTCTTTCAAACGTTGGCCGCGGCTACGTCTCAGGTGGTCCAACCGTAAAGTCCACTTTTCGATGACTCATTCAAGCATTTTGACTGATAACTGGCGAATTACACGCGTGATGTTTTGCTCCAAGGCCTAAATCGAAGCGGAATTGTCCGCATAGACTTTAGACTTCACATACCCCACAGGAAAAAGTCTAATGGAGTGATATCAAAAGATATTGATGGCCAATCGACCGGCCCAAAATGTGAAATTATCTGCTTACCAAAGTGTTTTCTCAATAAAGCCATTGAATGATGCGATGTATGGGAAGTGACGTTTTCAATTGAAGATCTCGATGTAAATGCGCCAAGTCATTCCATGCGTCAATCCGAGTTGCTGCGAACTTAGCCGAATCGACACTCCATGGTCTTCGTGTACACTCTCAGCTACGGCTGTTATATTTTCTTCTCTGCGTGCTAGACGTGGTCAATTCAGTCGAATAGTATCCACTAGTGAAAGCTGGGTCTCAAGATGGGTGATCGTGTTGCGTATAGTGCGCTCAGTAGGCCGATTATGTTGACCATGAGTTGAGCGAAGCACTTGAAACGCATTCTTTACAGAAAACGAATTTTCGTAGCAAAGTTGACTGATTTGTTAACGTTGTTTAGGCGTAATTCTCTCCATGATGAAATGTCAAATATTACTGAACAAATATGACATGACTGCTTGACTCGACTCACGTGAGATCTGTCGAAGAAAGGCTATTGAAAAAAATATCTCTACTTGAATCACCCGTTATTATATTTGTGGCTTTTGAGGCATTGCGGATTGCTTTCAGGTATTTGAAACATAATTAATGCTTCAGATATTCATATTATACACCCATATAGGATATTCCCAAAAACAATCTGGAAATAATTTTTCCCATGACTTCAAAAAAATCCATGCTCGAGTTCAAATTTATAACAATTTGTGTAATATGTGTATACATATGCATATACATATACATATATCCATGCTATCCTTTGTTAACTCCACAATACCTAAGCATCCATTCATTAGCCATTAAAAGGATCCATCACAAGTCTAAGTCAACGCTTTTCAATTTTGAAGTGCCAAGTCACAAAACCATTATAATTATTAAGCCAAGCAAACAATAACACTTGACAGGATATAAAGCGTTCAAAACCATATGAGCACTTTTGCATATTTTCATATATTTGACACTTACACATACAAATATATTCACAGGCATTCAACATACTGTGTATGTTTGCGTTTATGAAATGTGTGATTCACACTTCGAGGCATTAAAATTCCGACGCTTTGAAGTTAAACGGGTAAAACGTGGCAGGAGAACACTTCCGGCGCAAAATCACCCACACACAATTGTACTCACACACACACACACTCAAAGCCATCACCTCAAGTGACGCCATTATGTGGCATTGTGTGAAAACTTTTCAAGTCTTTAGAGCTTTCTCTAATTAAACAGCTGAAAACAAAAGCAGCAACAACA
Source organism: Bactrocera neohumeralis (assembly GCF_024586455.1). Lineage (NCBI taxonomy): Eukaryota > Metazoa > Arthropoda > Insecta > Diptera > Tephritidae > Bactrocera > Bactrocera neohumeralis. The sequence goes on from NC_065923.1 coordinate 29,296,245, forward strand.
AGCATAAAGGGTGCTTGAATTAACAAACCAGCCAAAGAGCGTAGGTGGATATGCATATATACAAACAAAATTACACATTTGATTATACCCATAATACGACGTCTACACTCACGTACTGCTGAAAGACGCGTCAACGGCGATTGGTTGTGCGAAACCACAAGCATTTATACGCTTATACATACATATATGTATGTAAAGGTGTATTTCTCAAATTGAATTTACGCAGCTTCCTTTATGGAAAGGAAGTAGTTCTAAGGAAAGATTCATTAACTGTTTTAAAACTGGTCTAAAATGGATCCATAAAGGTACGGTTGTAATTTAAGTATACCTGTATTATCTATGAAGTGTATTTGTTACACACATATAAGTTGATAAGTCAGTGGCATGAAGTATTTGCTGAACATTTTACTAGTAAAATATATTTTTTCTACTAGTTGGAAAAATATTTTGACAAATTTACTATTTTTTTATTCAAATGATTTTGAAAGTTTTAGACAACGAAAAACAAACCCAGAAAAAACGAATGGTTACCTACATACTTTTATATCCTACAAAATTCATGGCTAAAATTCAAAAGACAAAGACATTTAAGGGCTAACGAAATGTCTTCTGCTTTACCTCTAAAAGAAGTCTGCTTTCATCACAGTATGCAGAAACGAAACGGACCCAGACTTTTATCCAAAGATGATCCATACGCCAATCTACCTTGAAATTATTTCAAAAAATATTTTTCGGCTGCTAATGGCTATAGCACTAATGGTAACTTCGAGTACTCCAACCTGCAAAAATATCACAAAGTTCGTCGAAAATCACTCATTATTGGACAAACTAGGTATTTGGTAATATTCAACTACTTCAAGACAAACAGCGACCACATTATACACATATACATATGTCAGCTATCAGAGCCGTCTGCAGGCGGGAAAAAAGAGGAGAGAACCGAAGGTATCACAATGTGGCAGCAACGGTGACAAACCTTAACAAAAGGGCGCTGGACCGCCGGACATCCATTATTGGATAGATAGACAACAGGACCTAGACTTCCACTTTACCCAAATACTGAGTGGACATGAATACTTTACAAATAATCTGTTCCGATTTCATCACGACCTTAGTCCGTACTGTCCGACGTGTACAGAGTGCATAGAAAACTCTGAGTACGTATTTTTTCAATGCCCTCGTTTTTCAAATGTAAGGCAAAAGTTAAAAACTTCACTTGACGGTAGTCTTTCCGTGGAAAATTTACCAGCACTCATGTGTCTGGCCTCTGGTAAATGGAAAGCTGTCAGCGAAGCGTCAGCTCTAATTGTGACAAAACTAAGACATACTATACAGTATATTAGACATCAATCAGGCCGTATGATAGATGAGACTTAAAGTCTTTCTCTCTTCCATGAAGTAATACTTAGCCCGGTGGTTCTTAGAGAGAATTTGAGTTGGGAGTAGGTTAGGTTTATCGGATTAAAGTTCCGTACTCCGGCTTGCGATATATACATACTACGAAAAAAACACATGTACATATATCTGACCTCTTACAACTTTGAACAAGGTAAAAAATTTATTATTAATCTCAAGCCTATTAAAAAGATTAACGTAAATATTTGTTGCTGAGTTGAGTGTTAACTACAAGAAAAAAGTTGTGGATTTTAGCAATATGAAACATAATTTCCGGAGTTAGATCTATCGTTATTATTTTCTGCTTTCAAATCTAAAGAAATGTTTATATAGGAAGGTATTCTATCACTAAGATCTACTAGGCTGTATTAATAATGGTCTAACTAGTCTCTAATGCTGTTTCCTTGGTCTAATCCACTAATTGGTTTCAAAAGCAATTTTATTTAATTTTGTAATCGAAGACGAACAGCAAAAGTTCCGAATTGACTCAGCTTTGGTAACTATATTTGTAGGAAATCAAGTGTCTCAAGCAAAAGGTTGCGAATACGGTTATAAAATACGATCTAATCCAGCGTATTCTTTCCAAGATTATACTCTTTGCGAGTACTAAAATTTACATTATTATACGATGTGTGTCATATAGCTTAATTTTTTTAGAATATTGGTTTGTTTCTTGCTATTGTTTCGAATGAACTTCGGCAACTGAAGTTTTACCGTCGGGTATTTTTATACACACATCTAAACATTCCTATATCCACAAGCAAATTCAGGTTCATTCTTCGCGGCGCCTACACATGTGAAATTTGCATTGCAGCTTTCATGTGCCTGTGCCTGTGGGTGGCGCGGATGCCGCTTGTGATTTTAATTCGATTAGACAGAAACAATTAACGTATTAACGCCTCTTTAGTGCCACCGCCGAGGCCTGCTTGTTTGTAATGTGTTTCCCACATGCGCTTGCAGCTCACATGTGCATTTCGTTAAGCAGCTGTGTGTGTGCAAATGTGCGGTTTTGAATTTTAGTTGGCAGCTTATTTTACGCCACGTTTAATCTTTTGCTAACCGCTATTTTAACAAGGATGTTTCGCATACCTCACAAAGGCATACATATATAAATATATTTGTATGGAAGTGAATACAAGTTGGTGTGACTTGACTTTATGTGAAATTTAATGCTTGGCATTTGTGCGCTAATGAGTTTTATCCTTCAGTTAAAAGTTTTTGGTGCTATTTTTTCAATTTTTTTAACAGTTATAACCAAAAAATACTAAATGTAGGAATGTATTTCCACTTTCGCAAAATATGTACTATATGTACTTGTAGAATAAAAAATCTAATATGAAACTAAGCAATACCAAAAGCTACGTCATGATCGGGTAGCACCTCTCCGAGCCGTTCAGTACCAAGCGAGATTTTAGACAATCCGACGCCCTATCGTGCGATTTCTTCAATCTATTCCTTGAGAAAATAATTCGAGCTGCGAATCTGAATATAGAAGGTACAATCTTCTATAAGAGTGTACAACTCCTGTTGTATGCTGATGATATTGATATCATTGGCCTTAACAACCGCGCCGTTAGTTCTGCTTTCTTCACAATAGATTAGGCAGCGTAGCAAATGGGTCTGGCGTTGAACGAGGGCAAGACAACATATCTCCTGTCATCAAACAAACAGTCGTCGCACTCGCGACTTGGCACCCACATCACTGTTGACGGTCATAATTTCGAACTTGTAGATAATTTTTATCTTGGAAACAGTATCAACACCACCAACAATAACAGCCTCGAAATCCAACGCAGAATAACTCATACCAACAGGTGCTACTTCGGACTGAGTTGGCAATTGAGAAGTAAAGTCCTCTTTCAACGAAAAAAGATCAAACTCTACAAGTTACACATCACCCCCGACCTGCTATATGGTACAGATGCATGGACGATGACCACATCTGATGAGTCGACGTTACGAGTTTTCGAGAGAAAGGTTTTGCGGAAGATTTATGATCCTTTGCGCATTGGCAACGGCGAATATTGCATTCGATGGAACGATGAGCTGTACGAGTTATACGACGACATTGACATATTTCAGCGAATTAAGAGACAGTCGCTACGCTGGCTAGATCAAGTCGTCCGAATGGAAGAAAACACTCCAGCTGAAAGTATTCGACAAGGTACCTGCCGGGAGAACCAGAAGAAGAGGAAGATCTCCACTCCGTTGAATAGATCAGGTGAAGAAGGTGACTGCAATCTCGAATTGGCGCCAAATTCGATATTCGAAACGAATCCTACGAGAATGGTTCTTGATGAGACGCTGGAGAACATTCTGAAATAACTTCATGGAATTATTCCAAGTTGGCCGAATGACATTTAAGGTCCGCTTTTGTTAGAAGACCCGATTTTTGTGTGAACTCTTCATATCTGAAACTTGTATGTCCAACAATGAACAAAACAAACTGTAATCGTTGAATTTTTTGCTCACTAGAAGCTCACTATCTCTAGAAGACAGGCTAAATTTTTTGGATTACCAAAAGCTTAATTCCGAGGAAAGTTTCCACCAAATTGACCGTTTAAAGACAAAATTTTTGTGGTAAACTAAAACTGATATCGTGACTGATGGCCGTACATACTCCATGTATTGGCAACATTTTTTTTCGAATAATAAAGAGAGATATCTGCGAGATACAACCATCTAAGTAGCTAACCAGGGTTTGGCAGATTCAATTTAAAAACATTATGCATATTTTATTACAAATATCTCTCTCTTGGATTCAAAACTCTATGACAATTTCTGAAATTTGCTCGAAACCTAATAGTTTCGGTTATGTTTCGGTTATATTTCGGGTTATTTTTAAGATAATTTCGTAATATTGTAGCAAATATTTGACATTTCCCTTGTATAATATAAATTATTAAATAAATCTTGCTTTCTCTTCTTCCACTCCCCACAGAATTCATTCAGCCGCAGCATATTTGGCCTTACTTACAACAAAACTTCATACATCATACACACTTTCCGCATCCTGCATTTCTGACACACCATCCACACACGCATCCACTAACACATGCACACCACCCCCACCTGGCACACCATCCACACCTGCCGCCACATCAGCTGAACACCATCGGCGCCGCCAACGGCAATAGTTGTCAGCCGCAAACCGCAGCGTCCTCGTCATCACCGGGCAGCACCATCAGTGATAGCGACAATCACTCCACCGGCACCGGCGGCAGTGGTAGTGGCAGCAACAGCAACAACAACAACAGCAGCAATAACATCACCAATACAATCGATGGTCGACCATATGAAGGTGGTGTTGTTGGCGGTCACAATGATTGCGGCAATGTGCTCGAAGATAATAATAATCGAAGACTAAACTTGTCGGTGTTGGCGCAGGAGAAACAACAACAACAGCAACAGCAACTGGCGCCATCACACCTGCAATCGCCAGCACATCAACTACAAGCACACATGCCGCCACACCATTCACCATTGCCCGGCCAAGCGGCTGGCCATCAAGTGATAGCGAAACCATTGCCGAGCCGGCCGACGCCATTCCTGCCACATAGCTTGCAACATCCGCATTTGCATTCACTGTTGGCGCACTGCAGAAATCCCTACATGAGTGGTGAGTGGTGTTGTTATTTTGTGTGTTGTTGTTGTAGTGTATTATTGTTGTTATGTATTGTTGTTGTAATGTAACCGACTAGGTGAGCGGCTTTGTGCATGTGTATATAGAAGTAGATGTGTGTGTATAAGTTCATAGTAGGGGCGCCATAACTGTTGTGGGCACTTGCCACATTTTGTGGCATGCCGGTAATAGAATTTGACTAATGTCCGCAACTGGTGTTGTTGCACTTGTCAACACATTGTCGCACGCACGCTCACACATTTGTGCGTCGTGTGGCATGCAACAATTAATTGCAACAGTATTCTAATGCAGCAACAAGCTCCCACTGCGCGCCGTACAATGTACCTCTGCTACTACTACAAACACACACATACACCCATACTTGTTGTTGTAATGTAAATGCATTAGCATTTCCCACGCACTTCCGTTTCCGCCACAAAACGTAATTCTCACATTATTGCAACTCTCTCTCACTCTCCTTGCAGTTGGTGCACAAGTGTTTCCCCTGCCACCGGGTCAAGGCTTCCCTTGGGCGCATTCGACGCGTGGCAAGCCTCGTCGGGGTATGATGCGTCGTGCCGTATTCTCCGGTAAGTGTTGGGCCATTACTTGCCGTCTAAATAACTGTACATTAATTCACACGTCTGTGGTCATTTTGATTTACGTGTTGTTGTTTATTGTTTTATTGTTGTTGTTGCACAGATTCTCAGCGCAAAGGTTTGGAGAAACGATTTCAACAACAGAAATACATAAGCAAGCCGGATCGCAAGAAATTGGCCGAAAGACTGGGCTTGAAGGACTCTCAGGTTAGTAGCGAAAATAGGTAATCGAAGTAATTACGTAATTAAAATACCAATGTCAATTTATTGCAAATATTTAAATGGCAATTATTGGCGTTTCTGGGAATCACATTTGAGTTCACAATTAAAATGTCATAAATACGTAAATTACACGTGCAAATAACATTGTTTACATATGATTACTTTGTAATCGTCGTAAGAATTACATATTCAGTTACCTATATGTATGATATGCAGTAATAGCTTAACTATAACGCATGGGATTGAGCACTTGGCAAACAAATTATTCAACATTTCTTTTTAATTGAAAAGGCCAAAAGCTAAGACTTAATTACTTAGTTATTTTTAATTACAAATGAAATCCTATAATTTTCTGGATCACATATTATCCCATTATATGCTTCAAATGATTGTAATGTTATGCCATAATGGCTGGGTATTGATTGGAAAACAAATACAATTCATTGGAACTATATAAAAATTATTAAACAACACAAATTATTTTCTCATTTTGTCAATATTTATTATTTCTTAATAATGCTATTTCGTATCGATAAAGATCTGCTCTACATAAAGTGTGATTCATAAAAAATGTGCTTTATAAAAATATAAAATGATGAAGAAATTTCAACTAGCGTGTCCTATAGAGCAAATATTCTCAAAGTTTATGGAATATGAGAGTAGCGAGTCGTACCTTATGCCAGCCGTTTAAGCAAACTGACAGTACCTACGGTCTTATTGCTTCCTCTTTAGTAACTTTGCTTTCCAAAAAGATTTTTTATTGTCATTTCTTCAATCTTTTTTTACTAAAACCAATTTTATAAATTCTAGAGTCTGATGCAAAAAAATTGAAATGCTCATCTAATTAAATATCCACCCAATCCGACCGCTTGTGTGGCCATTGTCTTTTTAGTTCCCTAAGCGGCTTTAAGGGGTTACATAGATTTCGTCGGATAAAAAGACTGTCTTTTTTCAAGAATTATATCTCATATAAAAAGGAAAGATTTTATTATAATTTTTTATTGTTATAAACAAACACTATTAACAAAAAAATTCGACATTTTTGGTGAATAATATTTTTAACTCGACCATTGCGACGCCATTTCCGGTGACCCTTCGGAAAAAACATAGAGTATCATCGAAAGTGAAAATACGTGCTTTAGTCAAAACTTTAACTTAAATGAAAATTGGATATTTGGCAGCCATTTTTACAAAAGATTAAAATTTCGCGAAATTGTTTTTCAAATAGTTATAATCGAAAAAAAATCCTTCGTCCAAGTCGTTAGGAATTGTATCTCAAAGGCTCATGAATTGTAAAATTTCATGAAGATCTGTTGAGAAGTTCTCGAGAAAACTTACCAACCGATCTCAAAAACACAGTTTAATGACGGCGCACTTCGCCTAGCTAACCTCAAACGCACAAATTCTCAAGGCTGTATCTCCGAAAATATTACTCGGATCAACTTGAAAATTTAGGACAATATTTTAGAAGTGTTGTAGAATTGAATAAGATAATAAAAAAATCGATGCAGAAGCAATTCGAAGCCCAATTCTTAGATTTTTGCCATTGTTTACACTGATTTGAAGGTCTCGGTGAAACAAAATTTGTTTTTTTTCTTTAAATGCGACCGGTTTTCAGCGATTTCGTCTTTCAAACGGTACAATAACGCTAAGCAATGGTCGCTGTTGATGGTGCTTCGTTTTTCAAGGTAGTCAATAAAAATTATTCCATGCGCATCCTATATTACAGGCGCCATAACCTTGCAAGCCGACTGTTGCGTTTTTCCATGCTTTGCAGTTCACTCGGATGACCGTCGGTTGGATTTCGGAGTGAAATGACGGAGCCATGTTTCATCCATTGTCACATATCGACGCAAAAACTCGAATTTACTCCGCTTGAACATCGCCAAACACTGCTCCGAATCATCAACTCGTCGTTGTTTTTGGCTCAAAAAGGATCTCGCGCGGCACCCACTTTGCACAGAGCTTTTTCATATCAAAATATTCTTGAATACTATGACGTACACATTCAATTGATATCTTTAGCGTGCCTGCTATCTCGAACTACTTCAAGGTGATCCAAAATTATTTTCTGGACTTTTCTGTTGTTTTCGTTGGTAACAACCTCTTTTGATTTTCCACTGCGCTCATCCTCTTCCGTGCTCTTTTCACCATGTCGAAACTTAGTTTAGTTGGTTTTAATGGGACAGTGTCCGGTAACTCGTCATCAAGCCAAGTTTTTGCTTCAAGTCTATTTTTTCCCTTCCAAAAGTAAGCAACATACGAAATTTCTTTTTATTAATTTTTTTTCAAATTTTATTTAACAAAAGTTGCTTCCTCCAACATGATATAATTCACAGAGCAATGACCAGGTAGCTGTCACATTTATAAACGCGCTTTTTAAAGGTTACGGCTAAATAAGAAACGTAAGGATCATCAGGCTAAGGATTTTTCAATTGACCTGTTATGTCTCGTATACAAGTATATCTCGCCTTGCCTTAAGTTCATAACTTAAGCGAGTCTATAGAAGAAGAAGCCAACTTTCGAAAGTATTTCGTAATATAAGTCCTGAAGATTTCATTATTCAGAATAACGAAAAACTCATAACCCCACTTTTATTTTTAAAATTATGAAAATCAGTACTAACAAGTAAGGAAGGGCTAAGTTCGGGTGTCACCGAACATTTTATACTCTCGCATGATAAAGTGATAATCGAGATACTGTTATTAGCAACTTTTTTGCGAGAGTATAAAAATGATGCCCTCTGAATTACATGAAAATGTCTGAGAGATTTACCGATAATTTCGGTGAAAAATTAGGTTATGTTTGGTTAGGCACTGAGTTCTTCGTGTTCGATATCAGGGACCTTGAAAAGTTATAGTCCGATCACGACAATTTTTCCACAAGGGTTACCTCAGCTCAAATACCATATTTGTGTAAAGTTTTATTCCGCTATCATCATTGGTTCCTAATGTATACATTATACAGAGAAGGCATCAGATGGAATTCAAAATAGCGTTATATTGGAAGAAGGCGAGTTGTGAACCGATTTCACCCATATTTCTTACATGTCATCAAGGTGTTAAGAAAATATTATATACCGAATTTCATTGAAATCGGTCGAGTAGTTCCTGAGATATGGTTTTTGGTTCATAAGTGGGCGACGCCACGCCCATTTTCAATTTTTAAAAAAGGCCTGGATGCAGCTTCCTTCTGCCATTTCTTTCGTAAAATTTAGTGTTTCTGACGTTTTTTGTTAGTCGGTTAACGCACTTTTAGTGATTTTCAACATATCCTTTGTATGGGAGGTGGGCGTGGTTATTATCCGATTTTTCCATTTTTAAACTGTATATGGAAATGCCTGAAGGAAACGACTCTGTAGAGTTTGGTTGACATAGCTATAGTAGTTTCCGAGATATGTATAAAAAACTTAGTAGGGGGCGGGGCCACGCCCACTTTTCCAAAAAAATTACGTCCAAATATGCCCCTTCCTAATGCAATCCTTTGTGCCAAATTTCACTTTAATATCTTTATTTATGGCTTAGTTCTGATTTATAGGTTTTCGGTTTTCGCCATTTTGCGGGCGTGGCAGTGGGCCGCTTTTGCCCAAGTTTCATCATGATATCAGAATTTTTCCTCAAGTTACAGCTTGCACGGACGGACGGACAGACAGACATCCGGATTTCAACTCTACTCGTCACCTTGATCACTTTGGTATACATAACCCTATATCTGACTCTCTTAGTTTTAGGACTTACAAACAACCGTTATGTGAACAAAACTATAATACTCTCTTTGGCAACTTTGTTGCGAGAGTATAAAAAGTAATAATTATTATCATTTTAGCAATTCTGCGGCAGATAAAAGTTGTTCAGTCGTCTTTTCTAGAGCTAAAACTCTTTTGTGCTTTTCAGTTAATTTCGACTTCATGGGTAGTTCCTTAAGAATCATTACTCTCGAATATCTTAAACTATATTCTTCCTTACATTTGAAGTTCTTAAATATTATTGCTATAAATGAGTCCAACGACTACTAACTTTACTCCCATCTCCTGAAAAGTCATTGTCCTCAAAATAAGTGAAAGCGCCTCACATTCTACCAATATAACGGAAATGTATGTTTACATAACAAATAAACCTATTTGCCTTTATTTACCATTTTCTTATTGATTTAATCCACATACAGAGTTGCCATGTACGCATGCATATTTAATATGAATAATTATTTGTTTTATTTGTTTGCTCAATTTGTATAAATATTTTAGTTTATTTTTATATTTTTATTCCACACGCCATTTCGCAACGGCACATGCCGCCATAATGGCTGTTGTTGGTAGCAAGAAATTCATGCGATATTTACTCTTTATGAGGGTTGTAAGCACATAACGGTTGTTGGGCTTTGTTAACTCTCACAGCTTTTTGGGCGCCACCCAATTCTCAAATGCGCAGTCGCTTATCCTTCGACAAACACACACACACTTAAATGTAGGAAAATACATACATATATAAATAGATAATATATACAAGTGTGTATTTGTATATAACTGTATAAGTATAAATTGAGAGCACAGCACAAAGAGTCATTCACAAAGTGGACAATAAAGAAGAATAAAGAATATGAAGACATTATTTAAATTAATTGAAGTACATAATAGCTATACATACTGTATATACATATGTATGTATTTACATAAGTAACTTATATGAATTTAAGTCGGCATAACTGTTAGTATATATTTTAAAAGCTATCAAATAGTTCTTAGCGGAAGTAAATAGAAATGAATATTTTAAGATTATAAATTTTAGTTTCATTCCGAAATATGTATGTAAATGAATGTAATAGGGTTCTATTATAGTTGCTTACTGAGAGAATATTAATTTCAACTTTAAGGGGCTACACCAGTGTGACGCATGAAAAATTAGGCGATTTTCGTGAATTTTTTGAAGAGAAATTACGCAATTGAATATTTCAAACTTCTTTAAACGTAATAAGGTATATTTTCAGCTGTATTAAATTTTTTTTTTTTTACAAAAATGTTGAAAAATAACGGAGTTTTGGGCTGTCTTCGGAGGTGCCAAAATAAAGTGCCCCAACTGCTGGCATGATTCCGGCCGAATGAGTAGCTGAAATAAAAAACTTTGAAAAGTTTATTAAACTTAGAGATATTTCCTACACAATGACCTACGATCTTTGAAAAATTACAAAAATTAACAAAATGGCGAAATTTGGAACAAAAAATCGTTTTTTTAGATAAAAAATGGTAGTTTTTTTAATGCCAAATTGACAATTTTCAACCAATCAAAAAGATCGTAGGTCATTATATAGTAAATGTATTCAAAAATACTCGGTTTTAATTTGAAGTCGATCAGCCAATTTCTCGTTGAGTTATGATGCCAGCTGTTTTGAAAAATGTCGTTTCGAGAAAAACGCGTTTAAAGTTTCACTTATATACTTGTATGTTTGCACCTCCGAGTGGTCGCTCTTTAGAACGCTGCCATCCAAAAACTATTCAAGATACGACCTTCCTGATTTCACAGGATATTTATGAAAATATAAGTTATCGAAAAAGGAAATAAATTTTTTTTTTTTGAAAGTGTCACACTGGTATAGCCCCTTAAGGAGTTATTATTATGGGTATAAGTATACAAGACAACGACGAATTCCTGCCAAATAAGAGAGGTTTATCTACATAAAAGTCTTATTTTATTTGCTCTTTTAGTTAAACGACATTCAAAGTAAAAAATCTTAAAAACAATTTTGGAAAATATTGCGATTTCCAGCACAGCATGCTTCCATCTCAATACACTTGACCCAGCTTTGACCCAGCTCCAACTTCTTCAATTCGACGGTGAAAATTTCCCCATTAGTTTAAATTACTTTTTCAAATTTGAAACAAGAGGAAGTCCCAAATCTAGAGAATATCCAGAATTGATCAGAAGTTCGTAGCTCCATAGCCATGGCGATGATGGAAGCCAGGGCATTTTCATGCGTGAAACACCCTTTTATCGTTAAATGGGTTAATTTTTATCTAATTCGTCGACGAATTGGTCCAAATAGAAACCAGTGACCGCTTTGACCTTCTCTAGACAACCGATGTAGATCCGACATAGTAAATCTTTGAAAATGATGAGCAAATGAGGTCCACTATCTCGACAGTCTTGAAACGGCGCAGAAACTGCTACGAATTGCGTTGAACCACCAAAGTTTACTTATCGTTTCGGGTTTTGGGATAGATATCGAGAGTTGAAGAGGGAAACGAGACGCATTTGTTGACAAAAAAGAGAGAGGCCGAAATGCGTTAGTACGAAAAGCTTAACAAGCTGGCCGAAAGGGGTAATGCTCGAAATTTCTACGAAAAGAAGCGGCGACAAATAGAATGTTACAAAACAGAAGCAAATTCTTGTAGAACCCCCAGAGGTAATCCAGTGACTGATGCCCAGAACATACTAAAATTTTAGAGGAAAATCTGTTAAATGGCAGTGAAAGCATAAAGTTCTATTGCTCCTCGATTTTAAAGCTGTTTTAGACTTTATGCCACTATGTCTGAATTTGGTATCTACGAAAAACTAATACGGTTGTGTAAACTAACGTTTAGCAACAGCAAAAGCCCCATCTGGATCGAAAAGGACCGCTCGTAGATAATTTCGTCTATCTTAGAACCATTATTAACACCAACAACAATGTCAGCCTCGAAATACAGCGCAGAATAACTTTTGCCAAATAATGATTACTTTAGATTGAGTAGGCAATAGAGCAATAAAGTCCGCTCTCGACGAACAAAGACCAAACTCTATGAGTCACTCATTATTCCCGTTCTGCTATATGGTGCAGAGTCATAGACGACAACAGCATCTGATGAGTCGACGTTATGCGTTTTTGAGAGCATTGTCAACGTCGATTTCGATGGAACGATGAGCTGTACGAGTTATTTGGAGAAATTAGTCTCCAACAATAACGTTTTGCAGCAGTTTAAGTTCGATTATAAGGTCGATTCGGGAGATCTTAGGTAAGATTACCGAGATGTTTCAGCCTTAGCATTGCATCGGCTGAACAATGGAGTAGGAAGTGCTTCAGTATTTCCTCTTCACGCCTCTCCATACAACTTTGACAACTTTTAAGCCTTAGCTAGATCTCCTCCGATTGCAGCAAGATGAAGTTTTCTCAGTGCAAGTAGTTCACAACATTTCCTTCATTTTACTGAAGATCCCTGTAGCTTGAAGGATAACGCAAAGTAGCTGGTCATCGACCAGCGCTTTCCAAGCGCACGAACACATGACACGAATGTAGATCCGACTGTGTCTCATATCAACGTGAGCGGAACAAGGGTGTCCCCTCAGACTCATCGAATTTGCAGTTTCCACTGTGAAATTTTGCAACCAATTGGTACAAATATTAAAAAAATGTTGTAATTGATCGTGTTGACACAAATATTATCTTTAGAAAATTGTTAAATTTATATAAATCTTAAAATTTTTGAAAGTTCTGAAGGTTCCTAATGAACCAACTGCATACAGAGATGTCAAAAATCTACATTTAAAGAAATTTAAAGTAAAAATACATATGTAGAGTTTTCTCGGTTGTCCGAAAAGCAGAGCCACTAATACTAATATGGAAACTCGCAATAACTCAAGGGCTTGGGATCACTTAAGCAAGCGGACAATGTTTTAAAGCTTTTAAAAGGAGAAAAACTCAGCCATACAGAGAGGACTACACTTACACTAAATTTGCTAAGCACATTAGAAAATAGAAGTATTAAATTTTTCCGAACCCGAAAATACTCAGTTTCTAACCAAAAGATAAAAAATGTTTGCATTTTTATCGACAACCAAAAATATATAAAACGGCAAATAAAATGTTGCCAACTCTCACTCCATATATTAAAACTCACATATACGCGCTGTTAGCAAAAGAACAACAACAACGCCGGCAACTGTAAAAAATCGATGAACACCAGTCATCACAATGCTGTTCCGGCAAGCGCACAATGCCAGAGTCACAGAAAATAAAATTCCAACGGCATTATTTGGTGTGAGGAAAACTTTTTCCATTTTCACAGCGACTTAATTCCATTGTCAAGGAATTCATAAAATGTCTGCGAACGCATATCATTAGCGACAGACGAACGTAATCAAATCGTAAAATTAATGAAATTAGTTTGAGGTGCCAATTTTTTGTGCGATTTTATTTGTCTTGCCATGCTCTCTTCCCCTCTATCTACCAGTATTTGGCGCTCTAAATGAGTTTTCACTTTTATCATTATTTTTTGCCTTTCTTTCTAGCGAAGCAATGACGTGTACTGCTTAACCCAACTGATTGTCAGAGCCTCCACGCTTTCATTAAATATCCTTTTTTTGTTTTTGTGTTTTCTTTCAATGCCGAAATCTGGGCGTGGGATTGCTTAATTTGCGTAACAATTTCGTTGTAACAATGTTGTGTTGCCATTTGACAATTCACTGCTGTCAAAATGTAATCGATCACAACTCAATTGATTTCGTTTACTATAAATTCATATAGAAAATGTCACATGATCAGCTCGAACTACAGGCATATGTGTTGTTTATTTGTATGTGTGCATGAAATGTATCCATCATACATACATATGTGTATCCTTTAATGAATCTGCTGCTTACTGTATGCTAGTTGACGACGTCACGCCAATTTGTCACCACAATTATGTCAGTTGCCCGAAAAAGAGATTCATCAAAATTTCATATGATCTTTTAAGCGTGTCCAATTGTCATCGATCCATCAACTTTTTACTTAATGATCTTATAATGTGGCGAAATAATGTGGTAATCTAGCAATGAGTTCATTCATAGGAAATTCAGCTGATGTGTTGACGAATTTCCGTTATATATGTATGTTTTATTGTGAGATTACATGATGTTTTCGTGAAAGCAGTTAAATAAATGAACGCAGATGTACATACATAGGCTGATAGAAGAGGCTGGTTTCTAGAGCCTTAAGATACATTTTAACAAGAGATTTAATAAGTTGATGTTACAATGTCTGCGATAAAAATAAAAATAAGTGGAGGTCAGGGAATGATTAGTGTTCTTATATTGACTACCATGAATATCGTATTTTTATCAAAAGCAACTAATTGCTATACTTCCATCAAACTTTTCTCGAAGTTTTTAATAAATCAATATGACAATTTTAATTAAACTCTTATATCTAAGAAGAATCCTCCTTATATAAGTTCCATACAAATACTCCACTATATCTGATAGAAGTTAGCTTTGTCATTATTGGCTGGAAGCATACATACTGTATACTCGTATTCATGTAGCAAATGTTAAGGCGTAAGATTGGTTAATTACAAGACTATTACTTCACAGTATATCCCTAGAATAATACACACACGTCGTTGAATATTGAAGAAAAACGTTTGATTTTTCTATTTATTCAGAAAAAATATAAACCCTGTAAATATTTTTAAAAGGGACAATAAGTTCGATTCTCTATCAACTTTTTGCGAAACACTGCATAAAAGTTTTCAAATCTCTGTGCCTAAAAATGAAATAATCTGAATAGCAATGAAAAATATTACTTTTAAATACTCTTCAGTTTTTGAATTTGATCTTATATCTTTTGGCTTACACTTTCTTAAAAATAGTGATTCCGTCTTCGCTGCGGCTTGAGAATTTAAAGATGCACTCTTCGCACGGCGCCAGATCAGTGAATACTGTGCGACGTGTCTCTCTCACATCACGAATTACGAGTTTTTTATGCATTATCGTGATGTAAAAACCAAGAATTGTCTTTCCACAATCACCTTTTTAGGTGGATAGCGTTACGCAAACGACGCATAACGTTTAAATAATATCCTTGTTGACTGTTTGCGCCACACCACGATAATCGAAGTTGTAGCTACGCCACTGCATGTAGCAAATGTTTTTTGGTCGGCGTAACGATTTTATTGGTTAAAACTATTACTTTCATGCACAGTATATCCCTTTTTTCCAGAATAATTCAATGTCTTATTGATTATTGAAGAATAGACGGTTTGATTTTCAATGAACTTTGTTTCGAAACACTGGATATAAGCCCAGTAGAACATTGTTTTAAAGGGACAATAAGTTCGATTCCCTATCAACTTTTTTTTGAAACACTGGATATAAAGCTTTTCAAATTATAACATATATATGTATATTAGAGGAGTTCAAGGTTATATGGAGCACTTATTTGAGTATAAGAGTGCCTCACAAATCATTGATACATGTATGATCGTAATCCTCTAATGATGATGGTGATGAAATCTGATAATTGAGGAGAAGGTTTTCACGATATTAAAGGTGCGAAGATATCGTGCTAAAATCAGAGAAATTACTCACTTCTAGTCGACTGTAACCTGAAAAAAAGCAATATAAAATAAAGAGGCATTTTTGAAAACCTATTCGAATTTACATAGATCCGATGAATGTTCAATAAAACAACTCTTGCAGCTCAGTATAAAACTAGAGAACATATAGCAACTATATGCATAACAAAATCATACCTCAAGCAGAGGTTCTTTTTTCAATAGATTTTTTTGACAGATCACTCGTGCGTCGTGTCAAGTTGTCATGTTATTTTTGTTCAGTATTGTTTGGCATTTCATCATTGAAAGACTTATCTCTGAGTAACGTTTACAAATAGTTCAACTTTATTACAAAAATTCACGTTCTGTAAAGAATGTGTTTCAAGTGCTTCGCTCAACTTATGGTCAACAAAATTGGCCTACTGAGCAACACCATCACCCATCTTGAGACCCAGCATTCATTATTTCATAATATTTGACCGAATAAACTATGCCCAGCACGCAGTGAAGAAAATATAGCAGCCGTAGCTGAGAGTGTACACGAAGACCGTAGAGAGTCGATTCAGTGCCGTTCACAGAAACTCAGACTGACATATGGAAAAACTTGGCACATTTTACGTCGAGATCTCAAATTGAAAGCGTACAAAATACAGCTTGTGCAAGAACTGAAGCAGCTCGACCTTTCCAAGCGACATTTCTTCGATATATGGTCTTTTGAAAAGTTTCAAGAAGAACCGACGTCTTCGAGTAAAATTTTGTACAGCGATTAGGCCCATTTCTGGCTCAATGGTTATGTAAACAAGCATAACAAGTTATTGAAAGAACACTTCGGTGAGCAGATAATTTCACATTTTGGACCAATCGATTGGCCACCAAGATCATGTGATATCACACCGTTAGACTTTTACCTTAGTGGATATGCAAAATCTAAAGTCTATGCGGACAATCCCGTTTCGATTTAGGCCTTGGAGAAAAACATCATGCGTGTCATAACAAAGATAATGGGTTCATATGCGTTCTTTTAACATCGGTGAAACTTTGTGTCGAGCAGTACTTTTTTCATTCACTTAGAGTCCATTTTGTAGAACATTCAATTTTCTACAAGATCTATTAAAATTTTCCATCTGATAATGAGAAAATAATATAAAATCATAATAAATAGAAAACTGTAAAAAGGTGGATAACTTTCCAATTATAATTAAGAGCTCATACTTGGGGAGATTTTCTTAGAGGTGTCAAAGAATCTATTTTTGAGAGTATCATGGGCCTCTCAGTGGATCCGCCCCGGCATATACATATATGTTTTTTCGTTCTTCTTCTCCTCTGCTCGAGCTCAGATTTTGTAGCTTGCAATTTAAGAGTAAAAGCTGACGTCATATTTTTATCACAACTATTAACAATATGATATAATATTAATGGATTAAAATAATTCCGAATTCCTAAGAAACACTTTAATGATTTAACCATTTAAAATCATCATGTAATAAAAGAAGCATAAAATTAATTACATCGAATGATTAGCATTCTTGATTAGTTATTCTAATACAAGTATTGCAGCGTATATGCTTCCTGCTAATTGTTTATGGAAATTCATATAAATATTTATATAGACAACGTTAACACTGCACAATGGAAGCACGGTCCTATTGGTTACCAACCGAAAGCCGCTTAAATCCTTGAACCCGGCCATTTGATTGACCCAGCAATAATTGGCAATAATACTAAAATGTTTATTAACCACAATAATGGACCGAGTATGCGTGCACACGTCAGCAGCGGCGGCAACAACAAATGCAAGCGCCAAGCTATGCATTTGCGAATAGCCAGAAGCCGTTAAGCTGGTTGTTAGGGTCGAGTGGCTCACCTCCGACACTCACATTTAACGAACAACAAGTGAAATATTACCGTAAACGAGCTTAACATATAATTGCAGGCAAACACATATATAAATATAAATATATATTTTATGTAAATATACACATATGTGACATAAACAAATATAGCGTCACCTAAAATGCAAAACAACGTATCACCAAAAATATCGAAACTGAGTCTTTTATTCCTTACGATTCACTACATCATGTTACCAATGCGAGTGCATCAAATTTTGGGTTTCCACTACCAGATATAACCAATATGTAACCAATATGTAGGCAATACATAACCACTACATAACCATTTATCATAACCATTTTATAACCAAAACTCAACTTTTGTTTCAATATGGGTTATACACTAATGAAAAGTCATCTTACGTTATTTTGCATTTTAGTCGATGATATACATATGTATAGTACATATAAATATATTAGAGTTACATATTAGGGGAGTAAAATACTGGTGCATTGCCGGTATTCAGCCGCTGTATTTAAGTAATCATAATTCTAGGTGACGCTAAACAATACAACAAACGCAAAAATAAAACAAAAGCAACAAAACCACATGCAAATTGTTGTAATTAGCGGTTAATTATTGTGTATACGCGCCATACGCGCATTAGGAAGTTGACCGCCCAGTCAATGTGAGTGCCGATGGACAACAAGGCTTATGAAACAAAATGCAAATAAGTAAACAACAACAAATGGAAAATTTGCAATGCTTAAAAAAAAAATTGTGAAATATTTGCAAGTCAGCCATCTAATCTGCTGCAGTTTGCTCACTAACTCGAACAATGTGAGCAAATGAGTAGTTTGAGGTCAGCTTTGACCGTTACACGCAACTTGCAACTTGCGTCTATCAACAGTGGATTGCGTGCCTGACCGGTTCCGCGGCCACTTCGCGTTGAGTGCGTTTGTAAAAATGCCATTTAACGCCGCAATAAACGTTGCAATAATACTCTCGAAATGATGAATCACCTGAGTGCTGCACCGTTTGTCAAAATTTGCGGCCAGCATCATGCAACGGCCGCCGCAGCCAGTGCACTGCCGGCTGACCACAATGCAGGCCCCACGCGCTGCTTTTGCTGTCAATGTGTGCGTGTTTTGACATTGTTTTTCAAGTATTTATGTATTGGTGTTGTTGTTGTTTCCTTGTTGAGGGCTGCTGCATGTTGGCCGCGAAATGCGCAACAAAAGTGAAATTGCAACGCTTGGCGGAGAGGCGACACAACAATGCGTTGAAAAATGTGAGGCACTCCAACCGCTGGCGCAAAGTGTTGCATACAAATAGGCGCACAACCGCATTTTACTGCATTTTTTGAGTTATGGCGCATTCTACGCTTTTTTATGCCGACGGACAATTGCTGCTGTTTTCTGGCAGCCCTACCACTGCTTCCGCGACACACACTTCACGCCGCTCGTTCGAGTGTTTTCAAATGCCATCAACACTTTTCAGCCATAATGTCGACTTTTAGCAGGAAAAAATTCGCTCTAAACGTCAAATTTTTACAGCCTCCCTTCTTCTTTGTATACATATGTATGTCTATGCAATGAAAGTATGTGGTATTTGAAATTGATTTGGCGCTTGGGGCAGCGACAATGACAGTGACAGCGACAGCGACAATAACGGTGGTGCTGTGTCACTTGACCGTTGCGGCTGTGTGTGAATTGTCACACTTCTTCAAACACCTAGCACACAACACTCTTGCGCACAGCAGGCGTCCAGGCTTCCACTTTCCCAAAAAAGCGTTTGTGGTATGGTGAGTTGGGTGGTTCAGTACTGTGAAAATTTGCGCTTTCAGCGTGGTCAGTCTTTGATGTTCATGAAAAAGACATAAAGGCGTACGTAGCGAATATTTCGGCATAGGTTGATAGCCTGCTGGGCAAGACCACATTTTTCTGACATTTTCGCATGTGATATACATACATATATATTTACGTATGTAACTTTATTTTTTTGGTTGTAATATATTCTTAGTTCTTAAATCATTGAAAACACATTTCACTTCTAATAGCTTTACAATTATAGCTGGTGAATTGCTAAGCCAAGATTTTTTAAAGCCTTTCTTATATAATATATGTATAGCTAATTTTTTTTTAATGTGACCTTTAAATTAGCTTTTTGAGTATTTTCTGCTACAAGAAATATAGATTTTACAATTTTTTATTTACCAGAAACTTTTTGCGATATTTAAGGCCGGACTTCTAAAATATAAAACCAGCAAGTGACAGAACCTCTTTCAAATAGACACAGATATTAATTTTGACATTATAAAATTATGCCATAACATTTTTGGCACCTCCACTGAGAAAAGTGCTTTAAATGGAAGGAAGCCTATTTTGATTCAAGAACACTTTTGTAGGGGATACATCTTCGGTCCAGTTCTGCGCAAAATCCTCATGAAAAATCTTTAAGAAAGAAATACACATTGATACGAGGGCTGCTATATATATTCTGACCTAGGGCAACACTAAGTGTTGCCAGGTGCAATCTGACATTTCCATTAAAGTTTGACATTTTTTAGCAGGTTTAAGAACGTTTTGTCATTTAATTAAATTGTTTTATTTACAGGGAATTAAAAATTTTTCTCGGCCAAAAATTTAATGTTGTGGAACTCGTATATTTTCTTTAAAAATTTTTCACAAAACTTTCGACGTGGATTATGAGAAACAATGCATCGATGAACTAAAATCTTTGTATGGCTATGAAGCTCCATCCTATAGCACTGTGAAAAACTGGTACAACAATTCAATCGTGGCCGACGCTTGTTTTAAGATACGAATTTGTGAAGGTCGTCCAAAAACAGCCGTTGTTATTCAGAAAATTTCATCGATTCCGTACAACTGATAATGCAAGACCGTATGTAACAATCTTCAGATAGAGGCATGCATGCATTTCTCCCACCAGCATACATTCGATATTGATAAACCTAGAGCATAAAAAAGGTTTGTTCTCGTTGGATCCCGCACAATTTGACAATCGCTCAAAAAATCAGGAAGGCTCAGTTTTAGGATTGGTGTAAAAAATGCTGAAAAAATACGATCGCGGTGCTTCAAAAGATCGTCACAGGCGACGAATCATGGATCATGTGAATGAGCCCGAAACAAAACAGCAATCGACAAAAAAAAACAAAAAAAAAACATTTTCGTTGATAAATATGCCTATTTACATTATTAGGTCAGAAATATATATAGCAACCTACGTATAACTGCGCACCACACAATGACTCGTACGGGTTAAGTTCCGTCTCGTGAACTATTTCCGAACTTATTATTTCTTGAACTTTGTACAGGTTTAAGTCATCATGTCTACTTTGATTCACCTGTGTTCAAAGTTCTACAGCTTTTTCAACACATTTTTTAGGAGATAAATTTAATGTTGTGGAAGCATACATATATATTTCTTTAAAAATAACACAAAACAATCCAACCGCCATAATGAGAAACAATACTCCGGAACTTATATTATTTGCACATAATTCGTTTCAATAGTTAATCTTCTGTGAGTAAAAATCACTTAACGTATCTGCGATTGTTTTAAGATACAAATTTGTGTGTTCGCTCCTGACCCTTTGTTATTCGAGCAAATATTTCACCATTTAGCCAGGAGATAGTTAAGAACTTACAAAAATCTGCGAGTACTTTGCGACAACCAACAGTGATCACATAGATAAATTAGAACATAGTTTTATTCTCAATGAATTCATGCTGTTTTTCCAATTTTTCAAAATCATCAGGAAGACAGTTTTAGGAAAAAAATTTTAAGCCATGAACGAAGGCAAGGAATCAACATTAAGATTATTGAATCCCACAGCAGTTAGTCCGAAGATCTCACAGTACAAAAAATGCCATTAAATGAACTTGCGAATACAGAAAACTTACCTCTAACTTTGTTCTAATTTTTGAGTTAAATTTTACTCAACAAAAGGTAATGTTTGTACTTATCAGAATAATGATATTTGATGATGATTTAATAGCAGATGTTAAGACAAACCAAAGCAGCTCACAGATTACTCGAAATGACCACTGAAAGAATGTATCCAAAGAACATATTAAACAAAGAAAATTATTATGCATTTGAAATATAAAAGGTTACTATCTCCAAAAACATTTTTTCTTTACGTCCATATTGCTTAGATAACTTGAACAACTTAAACAGAGGTTTTTTTTTTTGTTTTTGTTAACATATGAATGAATTTTGATGTTCAAAGCGTAAAGAAGCACTAAAATTTTAATTTGTTCTTAAATTGATATGTTCAAGCCAGAGCCTGTTTAGTTGTAATACGTAGATCTTTAAAGTGCTCGAATATCTTTCCTTTTTAAGCAGGTTTGATTAGGGAATTGTAGCAAAATTAGCTAATGGATTTGGAGATAAAGTGTATAAGTTCACAAATCTTTCTGCTATCGATACTTCTTTTTTTAATAGGAAATAATTCCAAGATTATCTAAGAATGTTTTCACTAGGCGAACACATGGACATGGCTAAATCGACACAGCCTGTCACGCTGATAATTTATATATATATTTTGTAGGGTCCCCGACGTTTTTTCGGGGTATTACAATCTTCATGCAAACTTAATATACCCTGTTCAGCCTAAAATAATAGTCTAAGCACATAAAAAGTATGACCCGCTTAATTTATCCCACGCAATGTTTTAAAGAACGTTTTTTTTATACCCGGAACAGGGTATATTAAGTTTGTCACGAAGTTTGTAACACCCAGAAGGAAGCGTCGGAGACCCTATAAAGTATATGTATGAATAATCAGTATGTTAAGCTGAGTCGATTTAGCCATGTCCGTCTGTCCGTCCTTCCGTCCGTCTGTATATATACGAACTAGTCCCTCAGTTTTTAAGATATCGTTTTGAAATTTTGCAAACGTCATTTTCTCTTCAAGAAGCTGCTCATTTGTCGGAACTGCCGATATCGGACCACTATAACATATAGCTGCCATGCAAACTGAACGATCGGAATCAAGTTCTTGTATGGAAAGCTTACGCATTTGACAATATATCTTCACAAAAGTTGGCACAGGTTATTTTCTAGAGCAACAATGTAATCTTCGAAGAAACTTTTCCGATCGGCTTACTATAGCATATAGCTGCCATACAAACTGAACGATCAGAAAAAAGTTCTTGTATGGAAAACTTTTGCATTTGACAAGATATATTCACGAAATTTAGTATAGATTATTTTCTGAGGCAACAATGTAATCTCCGAAGAAATTGTTCAGATCGGCTTACTATAGAATATAGCTGCCATACAAACTGAACGATCAGAAAAAAAGTTCTTGTATGGAAAACTTTTGCATTCGACAAGATATATTCACGAATTTTAGTAACGAAATTTAGCAACAATGTAATCTCCGAGATTATTTTTTAACTTATTTATTTCTTGTATGGAAAACTTTTGCATTCGACAAGATATATTCACGAAATTTAGTATAGATTATTTCCTAAAGCAGCAATGTAATCTCCGAAGATATTGTTCAGATCGACTTACTATAGCATATTGCTGCCATACAAACCGAATGATCGGAATCAAAGGCTTGTATGAAAAACTTTCGGATTTGACGTGGTATCTTCACGAAATTCGACATGGTTTACAACTTAAGGTAATAATATATAATCTCCGAAAAAATGTTCAGATCGGATTACTTTAGCATATAGCTTCCATATAAACTGAACACATAGTTACTAAAAGAAATGCACCTATGAAGGGTATAGTAGCTCCGGTGCAGCCGAAGTTAACGTTTTTTCTTGTTTTTAATTCATTTTGGAGGATCCTTTCAAGAAGTTGCTCTGTAAGGCTTTTTTTCTTCCTGAAAAATTAAAAAATATGAAATATACTAATTTTATACACAAGTAATAAAGCAAAAAAAAAAATATTTAAGATTTATACTGCACATAATTGAGGATTGCAATTTTTTCTACATATTACTTATCTATAAAAACTAGTTCCACATAATTACTCATAGTTTCTAAAGGACATTTGCATCATTTTTCAACGGAAGCTTTTACTCTACTATTAATTTGAGTTGTGTCAACAGTTTATCACCTGTTAAAATCATTAATCATAACGAATTTTAACATTTCAATTAAGCCATAAAATAAAAACCAGTATAATACATAATTTGCTCGCAAAAATATAATAACAAATGTTAGCCAATGAGTGATTTGCATAATAGTAAGAGACTTAGTAAACACTAACTGCCAATTAAAAGTCAATTTACGATGACCTACACAATGGGGCGTCTATAGTAATGCACTAACATTGTGCAATATTATTTAAATCTTGCGAAATGAAATAGCAATTAATCTCAACCAGATGAAAAAGCACAGACGAATGAGTACGTAAGCCGCTGTGAACTTGATAATGACACAAATAAGACGCGCAATAATATATAAGCTCATATATATGTACTATATATATATTAAAACTGCATTGCTGCAGCGTAATCGTTTACGTAATGCATTGCGACTAATTTGCTTGCAAAAAAGCAAAAAACGCGCAAAAAACTCATAAGCTCCATACGCGCCTGCTGAAATCAACCATAAAATATTCATCATTCGGCACATTAAAGTCGCCGAGCCAGCCTGCGAATAGCCGAGGCAGCGAACGGCAATCACGCTTTAACTACTGCCAAATTACAGTTATAGGAGCGAGAGTGTGTGTGTGTGTGTGTATGTGTGCGGCGCAATCAAATAATATCCTTCAACGTGTAACACATTTTTCTGACACTCCCCACTTTTGTGCGAAAATTACACACACATACATACATACATATAAAGGAGTTTACTGTTATTTCCGATTTGTTAGTGTTGCCGCTGTTGTTGTTATTGTACGCATACAAATTACTTGCAAAGTATCCTTTTACCCGAAAAATTGACTTCTCGACCGAGCATTGAGTTGCTAAATGGTTTTTGTTTTTGTTGTTGCGCACTAGCAGGGACGAGCAGCATGTGCGTTGCCTGCTTTAAGGCGCAGATGCAAGTTAAGGGATAAACGAGACGATAACTAAACAAGCGTCAGCTGCACGAGCAGTCGAGGCAATAACATAAACGCATACAAACATACATATATTTACACACACACAAATATATAGACACACACATACACAAATAGATACACTTTTGCGACTTTACTACATTTCTGCAACAATTTTCGTAACTGTAAATATGCAAGTATGTATGTATATGCTGTTAGTTGTGCCTCGCTTGAGTTGGCTGAGCGCTAAATACTCTAATCGAAGCATATGTTTCCTAATGAGACGTCTTTTTCATCTCTGCCACATGCTGCAGGCACGTTGCCGCTACGCTCTTGGTGTCTTTCACCCTCACTTCTTGGCTAAATGTACTGAACGCAAGCTAAATGCGCTGAACGACTGCTAAATGCGTCGAACGAGTGCGGCTGTTCGTGGTACGGGATATTTTGCTCCAAATTGCACTAAGGATGTGTTGAATGACATTCGATATGTGCGCTTAATGGTGTATTAAGTGCGTGAGGTTGTTGGCGTTGGTTGGCGGGGGTGTGCGGCGATTCGATATTCGGCAACATTGATTGTTCTTGCCAAGTGCAAGTGCCACGCAAGTGCAGGGCTATTTGACTTTTGTGGTTTACATTTTTGCGGTTTTGTAGCCAGTCCCTAGCGCCGACACCCCATCAATTGCAGTGTTTGTCTGGCGCTTGTGTACTCGCTAACTGTTTTCGAGTTCTGCTGTTGTTTTAATGTAATTATTTACAAATTACTTAGTCGTGCAATTTGTGAATTTGCACTGGAAATCTAGCATGGTGTCGAGTTTCGATCTTAAAGTGCTCGCGGAGTTGTGTGTTTGTTTGAGTATGAACATGGTACATAAATGGAAACAGTGATTATTGCAAAAAAGAAATCAATTTAGAAGGCAAAAAGGCTCAATTAATATGTGTACGATGTTGTTTCCATTATGAGAAGAAGCAACTTTTCTTGACCACTTTAGACATTTTCATTTTCATGTCTTCTCTCATAGATTATTTTGTCAAATAGCCGACTAATGTTACTCTGCTGTAACTTAAAATTTTGCCCATTTATGTGTGTTATAAGTTGTAAGAAACTCTCCAAATATTCTACGCTTATGAACTAGCACGAACCGGGTCTTCGTAAATTTGATCTTTTTAAAAAGTATTCGTCTAAAAAAGGTTGACCAATGCGTATGAGAGCTCCATGCAAGCAGAAAAAATAGAGACTTCATACATACATATATACACCCTGTCAAGAAATTATCGGGAATCTTATATATACATAAAAATGTATCGCAAAATGTGTTGCTAAGCGCATAACTCAATAATGCCGGGACTTATTTGGCCAATTCTTTTTTTTAAATGTTCTTTGAAGTATAAAGATGGTTTTTACGGCAGTATTCCAATTCTAAAATTTCCAGAAAACCCCTAAAAACAGCCTTTTTCTTTTTCCCATACAAATGTTATATAAAAATGAATGATTGCTTGTTGGTAACGCTAAGAGAACGGCTGCACCAATCCTGATGAATTTTCAGAGGTTGTTCGTTGTGGATCAGGGAAGGTTTACAAATAAAAATACCTTATACTTTTCATGAGGAAAAGTCGGAAAATTGGACTATTCCAAAAAGTAACTTTTTTCCATACAATTTTTTTTTTTCAAGTTTTGTTTGTTTTGTTTTCAATATTTTGATTTGTATTTGAATCATCGCTTGCTTTTTTATTTCGGCTATTCAAAAGAAAGATTATTGAAAATTATTCAGTGAAAACTTTATATGTGTGCCACGAAATTGCAGAGAGGTCGCGCTAATATCGGTCGGCGTTCTTTTTGCCATCAACGTATGGCAGCCCAAGACACATGAACGAGTACTCCCAGGATGGGATGACATACGTATGGAGTTATGGATCGCGGTCAATCAGCAAAGCGATCATCACGATGTCACAGCACGACCTTTCAAATAACACATACGATGTTTGATGGACTTTATCTTGAAACAACGTATATGTGGTGCTGTCAGATGCTAGATGTATTCTGTTGAGTGGTAAAAGAGAGGTTTGTCGCACGCACACATTCTTCTTTGGATGGTGGATCAGCCTTCAAATTAGCGTCAATTACGGGATACGATAAGAAGTGATATTGCCGATTACGTTTTACATTGTACGAGTATTAGCTAAGAATTGGAAATGGGCAAATTTCGGTTGATACTTCCAGTGGTTTGATATCAATTTCACCTGCCTCTTGTCAATTCACTGCAACATAAGATGAACTCATCACGAATGTTTATCCGAACAATGGCCAAATTATCGTAACTGTGATTACATGAGTGGGAGATCAATTTTAGCTGCTTAAAATACCGATGTTAATGACTTAAACTGAAAGATTCAAAGTTATATTCCGGGAGGTTTGCGCTCATACAAATCGATCGATCGTATTGACAATGAAAACAAAGCAGTGAATTATCCAGTGGAATTTCTAAATACTTTAAAGAGCCTTGGTATGCCGCAGTACCATTTGCGTTTCAAAGTTGGATCTGTCATTATTATGTTTCACAAGCTTCATGCGCCGAAACTGTGTAATGGAACTTGACTGATTGTGACGCAGTTATCGAATACAAGGGGACAACCATTTCAGTTCAAACCTATTCAGTTTTAGAGAAAATTGTATTTGCGATGACAATCAACAGGACACAAGGATAGTCGCTAGAAGAGTGTGGCATAAATCTGGAAATGCTTTGTTTTTCACACGGCCAGATATATGTGGCGTGTTCCCGAGTTGGAAAACCATCTTCTCTGTACATTTACGCACCAAGACAGAAACCAAAAAATGTTGTTTATCATGATTTTCAACACAATATAAATTCAACTTTTTTTCATTTCAAAATACATAATTTCACGCAGGACCAAGGCTGCGGGGTCAGCTAATTTATAAATAAAACGAAAATTTTTCAATCATCATCTCATATTGATTATAGCATGAAAACGACATAACTATATTAAGACATCCCGTCTGCTGTAGTGTCCGTCGTTGGAGGCACTTTTTTTTCAAAAATATCATCCATCTGACTTTGTATACGATGAGCTAAAAGAATATTGCACTTTTATCTGAGAAATCTGGAATAAATAAATTCGCAGGTGATCTAGTCGGGTGTGCTCATATAATTAAGCCAGCGTAACGAAAACTTTGCAATCACGACCTGTGTAAAAAAAAATTATTAAAACAGTAAAAAGTTTATTGGTTCCATTTAATTTAAAAGCGTTTTTTGAAAGTTTTCTAAACAATCGGTAAGAACAAGAGTTCAGTTCCATGTGAAAGAAGAGACATATGGAAATGTTACCAAAAGTTTAAAAATATTGCGAAAGTAGTGGAATATTTAATATTTTCTAGGAGAAAGGTTAAGAATGATTTGCAATATTTTAAAAAACATAAGTCTTTTGAAAATCTTCCCCGTAAAAAACCCATAAAGACCACTCCTAACGACGACAGGCAGATAGTACGGATGAGCAAGGTGGATGCTTTTTTGACGTCGAGCGAAATTAGAGCCCAAATGGAGTGTAGGCATGGTGTACGGGTATCAGCACAGAAGAAAATTCCTTTAATGGGCGAATTGCACGAAGCAAATCGATCGTTACAAAGAAGAACATCAAGCGAAGGCTAGCGTTTGCGAGAGAGCACAAACAAAAGTACTCAAAATTCTGGGAACTTGTGGAATGGAGTGATGAATCCAAATTTAATGTCATTGGGAATGATGGTAGACCCTATGTCAGGTGCACACCGCTATAAGAACTGAACCCACTGTATACTAAAAAAACAGTCAAACACGGTGGATCATCAGTCATGGTATGAGGGTGCTTTACTTCATGCGGAGTATGACTGACAGTATGTACAGAGACATTTTCGTAGAACATTTAAAGTGAAATTATGCCGATGATTTACCACTAGCTTGGATCTTCCATCCAGGATAATGACCCAAAGCATTGCTCCAGGGGCGTTAAGGACTGGCTTGCGATAAACTGCATTAAGTGTCTTGAGTGGCCTGCTCAAAGCCCGAATTTAAACCCTATAGAGAATCTATAGGGGATTATAAATGGGCAGTTGCGGCAAGAAAACCGTCAAATAAGGCTACATTGTGGCAACGCTGCAGGAAAGTAATTTTGCAAAAGAGGTTCCTAATAAAATATTAGTATAAATAAGGCAAGTTTTTTTGAACAAAACACCGAATTCTTTTATCTGGCAGTTTATTTTTGCAGGTGACTTAATTATATGAGCACGAAAAATTCATACCAATGAAGAAGAATACAGATTTTTACTTTTACATTAAAATTTAGCTTTAAAAAACTATGAATACAATAAAGAGTAAGTAATATATTTTAAATTTGTGAAACTTTTTTTTCGATTTATCAATAAATTTTATTATTATACATATAGCATAAGATCTCAGTATTTTTTATGGGTCGACTCAACATATTTTGTTTAATGTTTTGGGTATGAAGCATGTTAGACACATACCACAAGTTATTATTATTCTCAAGAATTTTTTTATTTTTGTTGAAAAAATTCCAAATTTCAAATCACTATGTTTAATGGTATAATTTTTTAATTTTTATATTTGATAATCAAACTTTATCGCAGAAACAGAAGGAACTTTCTGAATATGTGTCTGGTTATTTTTGAGAAACAGAAATTAGTTGGTAAAATTTTTGTTTGAATGAAAAAACGAAAAATCCTATGTTAAATGTATGGGAAGCTAAAAAAAAAATAGCGACCCCTTAGAGTTGAGCTACAGCGCCTGGCTTGAGGGAGGATTTTTTGTTTTGGGTAAGAGTTGAAAAAAAATTTAAAAAAAAAATTTGAGCACCCTAATGAATGCACCTAATAATGAACATAATGAACATGAAAACGAAACTGTCCAATAATCTAGGATTAACGTCAAAATCGGTCAAAAATCAAAGATGCTCTTCGTTTTCGTTAATTATCGCTCATCCACATTATCGATCGTTTTAGCCAGATTTGTCTCGGTGCGACTTGTATAATATTTGAAACTGAAAAATTCGCTCCGGGGCAGCCATGAATTCACTGTAGCTCTTATAAGTCAGTCGCTATTAAAATATAGTCAGTCCGGGTCAAATTTGATCCCATGGTAAAGTAATTCTAATTGAAGCTGAAAATACTGTCATTTGTAAACCAGCTATTGATGTTCTCAGAACAATTTTTTAAACTTCAAAATTTACAAGAAATACTTTAAAATTGTTGTATTGTAGGATTTCCGTTTCCGGATTGTAATTAATTGCAATAAACATAGATTCCAATAAAAACATCAAAAATTTGTTGTTTTTTGAAATGGGTTTGCTTAAACTCATGGCATTATTATTATTATTATTATTATTATTATTATTATTATTATTATTATTATTATTATTATTATTATTATTATTATTATTATTATTATTATTATTATTATTATTATTATTATTATTATTATTATTATTATTATTATTATTATTATTATTATTATTATTATTAATATTATTATTATTATTATTAAGAAAAATCCCACATATGCGGTTGAAGCTTTAAAATGAAATCATGATAGTGACTCCAGTCGCTTCGCTTCTTCCAAGCATGCATTTTCTTCTTGGGAATTCACCGACAACCTGCTTTGAAGCTTAAATTCCTTTCCCTTCACTGATTACTCTATACTTTTCGAGTAAATTCTACCAGCCTAGAATTCGATTAAATATGCATATGTTTAATGCAATCAAAGTTATTTAAAAATACTATCAATTATTTGCATGTTTATCAAATAAATAATCAAACACATTAAAAACATATACCCAACAATAATATAGTAGACACGCACGCATACATTGAGGTATGTACATACACATGACTGCGTTGACGTCAGCCACTTAATCGCAAGCAAATAAACAGAACTAATGACAGTTCAAAGCGTAAATCAATTGCAGAACCATAAAAAGTCAGCGTAAAGCGTTTGAGCAAATAAAAAACAGAACGCCGCATGCAATATAACATACACACATACACAAACACATGCACACGCATAAGTATATGTGTATACGCGTTTCAGGGGCAGATTGCCGCACAGCATAACCGCAATGGTTGGCACACGAATCCATATACACATATTCGGTATAATAAACGCATTTAACAAACAATTTCGCTAAATCCTGGAATACTAGAATTCTACATTCTTCTAAAAAGCAAACACAAGCACTAACACCGCCACATACAAAAGCAATAAAAAGATTAAAATCTGCTCTAATGCAGTTGCCAAATAAAGAATGAATTGAGTGAAATGATAATCGAAACGACCCTCCGCCCCTTCAGCATCCGCTTAGCTGCAAGTGTTCTCCATTTCCTGCCCCTGCCGCTGCCAATTTCCGCATATTTTTGTTGTTTTTGCGTGTGCGCGCTTTGTGGTACTCGAACATTGAATTTGAATCTCCGAGCCCAGCACTTAGTCAAGCAAATAGAAATCTGCATAGACGTAGTCACACACATACCACCCCCCGCCATGGAAAAGGGTGACTCTAGCCAAGTCGCATGTTGGTGGTATAAGCGTATGATTTGTTGTTGCCTATTTCTTGTATCATTGTTGTTGTTGCTGTATTCTCAATATTGTATTTTTAGCAAATCAAAAACAGACGAATTTGTTTTGGACATGTCATTCGCGCAAGAGAAGCTGAAAAGTGTGCTCACATGCCCATAAAATGGAAAGCAAAAAATCTCGTAAGCACATGCCTTCAGGGGGGGTAACGTACCATACATATACGAGTTGTGAACACCACAAAGTGCATGAATGTGGGTATTCAAATTGCGGCACATGTGCGCCAAAGCAAGCATAGTTTGTACACTAGGGTGGGACTTGTGTTTCGTGTTTTATTACTTTAAAGAAGACGTGCTTTTGGAATTTCCTTTTTTGTTTTTTGAGTAATAATTCCCAATATCGATTTGTTACAAAGTTTGCATATTAAATATAACTTTATAAGGTTTGACTGAAATTTAGTGCCACTTTGTATGCAAAGCTTAGAGTTTTAGTGATTTCTGAAAAAAAATTCTGGAGGTTAAAGGTTTTTCCCAGCATAGTTAACAATGGAGAGCTCCACAATCCAAGTAGTGAACTCATCCAAAGCTTAATACCAAAACAATCTCAGTTTCCAAAAAATGCTGATTGAAAAAATTTTTCCTGAAATGAAAACACACTTTATCTCTTTTCTATAGATACTATTAAATATATATATTAAAATTATACACCATACATATATGATAGTGACTCTCCTACTACAATTTCAGAAATCCGCATCCGCTGAAAAGGAAAACAGAACTGAAGTAGTGAACTCATCATCATTTCTGACAATCTTTAACTTATGATTTTCTGAAGGAAAAAAATTTCTTAGAAGAGCAATCTTTTTCATGTTTTTAAAACTTTTTTATATATCTGAACGTATTGAAAGTATCAAAAATTATAAATTAAACTTTTTGATTTAATGTTGAACATCATTTGACTTTTAACAACTTTCTTCATACCAATGTTTTCCTAAAATCGTTATGTCCATGAAGTTTCACCTTGTTTAATTCTGCTTTGATAAAACCTTTAATACTTTTTTTAACTTGCATAAATCGTTGATCTAGATAGACTGATGATTGTGGACTGATGATTGCCGGCACTCAAACCACACTAAACCATTGTTTTTTCTGAATGAAATAGCAGCTCTTGAATCTCTTCAGGTTGATCTTAGTCCCAAACGCGGCAATATTGATTTTTTTTGACCTCATCGCTGAACTAAATTCGGCTCGAAAATGTCGGATCTTCTTACAACTTTTCAGGAGCTCATAGAGCGAAGCGATAGTCGATTGGGAACGTTGAGCGGCTTCAGTTCTTGCACAAGCTGTATTTTGTACGTTCAAATTAAGATTTTTATGTAAAATGCGCCAAGTCGTTACGTCAGTCCGAGTTGCTGCGAACGGCGCCGAATCGACTCTCCACGGTCTTCGTGTACACTTTCAGCTACGGCTGCTATATTTTCTTCACTGCGTGCTGGGCATGATCTATTCAGTCGAATATTGTCCATTAATGAATGTTGGGTCTCACCTTGGTTGTGAGTAGTACGCTCAGTAGGCCGAATATGTTGATCATAAGTTGAGCGAAGCGCTCGAAACACATTCTTTACAGAACATGAATTTTCATAATAAAGTTGAACTATTTGTAAACGTTTTCAGCCGTAAGTCTCTCTATGATGAAATGCTGAACAAATATAACATGACAGCATGATCTGTCAAAAAAGGCTAATGAAAGAAATACCTCTACCTCTATCCACCGTTAACAGTAGTTATTCTGTTATCCTTTTACATAGAAGAAAAATTAACGCATTAGTGAGTTATAATTGATTTCTGTGAACGAAGCTTATACAATGTTCTAGTTTAAAGCAAAATTTTTTTTAAGATCCTGTTTACGACAAAACTGAACTATATGTTACCCTCAGGCATGCCGCAGATCGAAACTTTCTAACTATGTAAAGGATTTTTTTGAAAACTCTCTTGAGATATATTTATACAGAACTAAGACTTTTACTTTATCTTCGGTTGGTTTTTAACTTTAGCGCGATCCCAAAGCAAAAGTTTGAAATTTGACCGGTTTCGCTTCGGTAGGAGCAGCATTCGCTAGATATTTGGACAGTTTCGACTTTATATTCATAAACCCACGTCTCGTTGTGAGTAATGATGCGTTTGATGAAAGTAGGGTCCTTAGCAATGCTACCAAGCATCTCTTTTACGATCTCAACTCGACGTATTTTTTGCAAAAGATTCATCTCTTTTGATAACTCGTTGTACAATTTGGTTTTGTATGATAAAAATCGCCATAAAAACTTTTCGTTTCGTAAACAAACGGATGCCAGTCACACACTAATTGGCAAATGTGGATAAAACTTCACAAGAACTTAAAAAAGTTTTTACTAATCTAGAAAAAAAATGGATTCGGTTTGCGTGCGTAGTTTAAATGGCTGGCCCATCCAGGTGATCCAGCTTTTGATCAAAAAGTATTTAACTACGTTCTGTTCATTTTTATTTGTAAAGCCAATACAAAAATGATCGCATAACTCTAAAATTCTTTATCTCAGGACCTCAACATAAGCCTTGTGTTCAGCTTTTAGTGAAATTTAATTTCAGCGAACCATATTTCCGGCTGACGAAAGCACAATGCTGTAAGCCAACCTGGCGATTAAAGTTGGGTAGGGCTAGCAGTTAGTACAATTTATTAGTCACATAACAAGTCGAACTTATCAGTTTAGTAAATTTAATTAATATTTAATACCAGCATTGAAGCATTTCTGAGGATATTTTAGAAGAAAATCTTAAGCTTGGAGGCAAAAATTTTTCAACAATTCGTAAAACAAAAACGTTCGAAAAAACACTGAACCGCCTTAATTAGTATTCGCAGCAAGTTGATTGTATGCGAATTTGGCTTTGAACGCGAAACCGATTTCCGTACACATAAAACATTTATACGTAATCCATTGCCTACATGAGGTCTCATACCACTTCAATAACTCCTTATAATATAATATATATTTTTTTGCTACTCCTTATCGTGATTTGCTTATGGTATGCAAATAAACTGGCAATTTCGCCTTAAGATGTGCTACATTTCCGCTTTTGGTCTCGATTTAATTTGGCTTTGCCGCGAGTATTACGGCAAAACGCTTTAGGAATCGATTTAAATGCTGTATTAGCGTTTTGGTGCCGTTAGCTTTTTGCTTTCCCCCTTTTTTACGACACTTCAAAAACAGATGTTTTGCCAGCTTCAAAGGTATGCAGGAGGTGACTTGAGATTTTATTTATATGAAGTGGTTATTAAAACGGTAGTAGAGGTTATATAAACGTAGGTTTGTAAAAAATAAATTTAATATTTGAAGTTTTGATTTTTATTTAAAGCCAGCTTGAAAAATATTTCTTGAATAATTTTTGTACTTATTTCAATATATGTATACCTTTGTATTGAAAAATATGTTTGTATTTAAAAATACTTAGTAGTTTTGAGCAGCAGTGAGTAAATTACATTTAATATTTAGAAAAGGAATTTGAAATTCAAGCCTTTCGGAAGTTTGGAAAATTTATTATGAAAAATATTTATTAAAAAAAAATTTTGTATTTAAAATGGTTCGAACATCAGCGGGTCAATTAACTTTAGTATTTGGAAGGGAAACATTTTTAGAAACACGTTTGCATAACAAAAAGGATTTTTATGGAAAAAAACATTTATTTATAAAAACTACTTTTGTATTTAAAAATATTAGTTTTGAACATCAGCGAGTAAATGAAATTTATTATTTGGAAAAGGAATTTTAAATACAAACTTTTCGGAAGTTTGGAAAATGTTTTTTGAAAAATACTTGTTTAAAAAAATATTTTTGTATTTCAAAATATGAATTTTAAACATCGGCAGGTTAATAAAATTTAGTATTCAAACCATGCAGTATTTTCGAAAATATTTTTGGAAAATTTTTGTTTATTCAGTTAGTTTGGAAAAAAGTTTTTTGAAAAATATTTGTTAAAAAAAATATTTTTGTATTTCAAAATATGAATTTTAAACAAAGGCGGGTTAATAGAATTTAGTATTCAAACCTTGCAGTACTTTCGAAAATATTTTTGGAAAATTTTTGTTTAGTCAAAAAGTATTTTTGCGAAAAAATATTAATTTTTGTATTTTTGTATAAAAATTATTTTCGTATTTAAAAATATTAATTTCGATCATTAGCAAATCATTAAAATTTAGTATTTGGAAAGGACATATTATATTCAAGCCTTTCAGAAGTTTGTGAAATTTTTGGAAAATTATTCTTTCATTAAAAAGTATTTTTGTATCAAAACAAAAAAAAAAATTATGTACAAAAAATGTATTTAAAAATAATAGTGAAAGTGCAAAAAAACTTTTAGGAGACTGAACTTTTTGTTTTTTTTTTTTATCTTTTACTCCAAAAATACTTTTATATTAAAAAAAACAAATATTTTTGTATTTAAAAAGTGTGTTAAAACTATTTTCATTACTCACAAATGAAAATTAAGCGCTTTAATCCGCCAACAATTACCAACACACCACAATAAACATTAAGCACACACTCATAATCGGCAAACAAACGAACACACAACACTCACACTCGTCCTCAACAGCGAAATGAATTAATAAACCTGATCAAGCATTGATCAACAAGGCGTGTAATTGGATTTTCACGTAATCGTTTAAACAGTTAAATAAATAAATAATCAAACGCACTCCGACCCCCACCCCGCCCAACGGCAAACCACACGAACCCAAACAAACAAAGCTATTCTCCATGAAAATCAATGTGATTGCATTTTTTTGCTGCTACTACGTACTAAGCACAACAACAACAACACCAACAATAATAAAATTCAATAAGCAAACAGATTTGGCGAACTCCATTTAAATGCGTCTATTAACCGCAGCAGCAGCTAGCTAGTCACACATAACTGAAGCGAGCGCAGCATAACGGTACCTTATGCTAAAACGCTTTCGAAGCAATTGTGTTGCACGTGCCACGCGCCGCACACAGCCTTCAGGCTCAGAAGTTCTGTTTGCATGCTTCCGGTCATTGAGTTTCTTTCCGCATTTGGCCGCAGCAAAGAAGCAAGAACCGCAAGTCACACGCACACCAACACCACGCACACAACCATACATACACATGAAAGCACAATTTCGC
The DNA here is from genome assembly GCF_024586455.1 of Bactrocera neohumeralis. NCBI lineage: Eukaryota > Metazoa > Arthropoda > Insecta > Diptera > Tephritidae > Bactrocera > Bactrocera neohumeralis. The sequence goes on from NC_065923.1 coordinate 29,332,974, forward strand.
CGACACCCTCGTACGCACAGGCACACACACACACCCACACGCATCATGTGACCTGTGGCGGCAGGCGGCCGAATGCTTAGCAAATTGAAATAATAAGCCAAGGCGGCGATAAGATTAATGATTATGGGCTTGCTCGCTTGGATGCTGCCCCAGCACCCACTGCCGCCACGTTGAGTCACCCGCTGCGCGCTACTTTGCCGGCTCACTGCTCGCTCTGTCCACAACTTTGATGCTGTGAAAGTCTGTTTTTGATGGGAATTAATTATAAAGCATACAATTTAAGAGCCAGCAAGTATTCAACGCATGCTTTATTGTTCTTGCGCATATACATACAAACTTATATATTTATTATATAAACTTATATATCATATATACTAATGGTATTTTGTTGCTGTGGCCAGTTTGGCGCTGCTTATCCTTGGCAACTTTTCATGAATAGTTATTTTGTTATGTTTTCTTTTTAGTAAAAACACACATACAAATACACCTTCATTTATGGGTATGTATTAAGATATGTATAGCCTTCAGCTTTGCTTGCGGAAGCATGATTTTAATTTTTTAATGAGTTTTCAGTATTTTTGGACTTCATTACAGGAATACTTGGCATTTAATTATTTTTATTACATGCAGGTATTGAAACGGAAAATTTTGCCTTAAGGTGATTTGGGAAGAAAGCTTATACTTTGAGGTAGTAATAACAGGAAGTTAGAGACCAAGTTACTCAGCCTTGAGATTGTTTATTTTTCAAAGCGGATAAAGTTCATTTAAATAATTATATATAAATTCTTCTTCTTCTTTATTGACGTGGACACCGCCTACACAGTTATAGCCGAGTTTACAATTTGGCGTTTTCGCAGTTTAGCGTCAATTGGAGATTCCAAGGGTATCCAGGTCTTTCTCCGCCTGATCTTTGTAACAGAGTGGAGATCTTTCTCTTCCTCTGCTTCTCCTGGCGGGTACTGCATCGAATACTTTCTGAACTGGAGTGTTTTCATCGCTTCAGACGACATGAACCTGCCAGCGTAGCCGCTGTCTCTTAATTCTTGCACTATATCAATGCCGTCGTATATCTCATACAGCTCATCGTTCCATCGAATGCGATATTCGCCGTGGCCAATGCGCATAGTACCATACATCTTCCTCAGAATCTTTGTCTCGGAAACTCGTACCGTCGACTCATCAGATGATGTCATCGTCCATGTCTCTATACCATATTGCAGGACGGAGATGATGAGTGACTTGTTGAGTTTGGTCTTTGTTTACTTCTCAATTATCTACTCAGTCCGAAGTAGCACCTGTTGGCAAGAGTTATTCTGCATTGTATTTCGTGGCTGACGTTGTTGTTGGTGTCAATGCCGAAATTAGCTACGACTTTGAAGTTACGACTGTGAACAGTGCTTGATGAGTTTTCCTTTGCTGGAATCTAGTACTACAGATAACCATATTTCGAACCCCGTCGAAGTCAATCATTCCCATTTGGGAATGTTTCATCAAGGAGGCTGAATTTAACGACCGTTGTGCCAAATATATCTTCTTTGTCCACCATGGCGTTAAAGTCGCCAAGCACGGTTTTGACATCGTACCGGGGGCAGCTCTCTTGGGCTTAGCTCTCCAAGCGCTCATAGAAGACATCTTTAGTCACATTGTCCTTCGCTTCCATGGGGGCGTAATCACAAATCAGCGATATGTTGAAGAACTTCCACCGGGGTGAATGTCAGTACTCGGCGACGGAGTCTCTCTCCCACCACGAATCCCACACCGAACTTGCGCCCCTTTATATGGTCACTGTAGTAAATGCCACAAGGACCTGCTCGTCTCAGTTCTTGTCCCGTCCATCGCATTTCTTAGGCGGCGCTGATGTCAGCCTTTACTCTACCGAGGACATCACCCAGCTGGGCAGCGGCTCCTTCCCGATTATGGTGCCGGACATTCCAGGTCCATGCCCTTAATCGTAAGGTATATTATTTCACCTAAAAATATTGTGGGTCAAAACCTATTTGAAAGATTTTCAGTTTTTAATTAAATTTTTTACTGATCCATTTCGAGAATCCCTACTCTCTTACAGAAAAATCAAAGAAACTTCAAATTACGAGTTTAAATTTCAGGCATCAAATAGTCAGTTATCATGGCGCGATAACGGTCGCCATTAAGACCGTTTTGAAGAAATATGAACCGATGATTCCACCAGCCCACAAACCACACCAAAACTCACGCGTAATATGTCAATATGTATCTCTACATGGATCACCCGTTATAATAAATAATTGTTTCAGAAAACTAAATTTTAATATCCCCGATCTACAATTACACTCCTCATTGGCAAGTTAAATTTCAATAGCTATGTACATAGTAAAAAAACACGTAGGTTCGAGACTTGGATGAATAATATTTTGAGGCATAAATAACGTTTTATTACAATTTTCATTTGATTACTGCAATGAATTATTGGAATTACAAGTTCAAATCTTGTTCACAGCAAAATCAAAAATTATAGAAACAAACGAAATCTCGGAAAAACATGGCAAAACGCACCCACAGCTTTCTAGAGACGACTAAAATCTGGTGCGGTCTCTAAACTCTAAACTCTAAACTCTAGTACCTCAGTGCACATATCTTTCCAGTCTTTAATTCAACTGAAACACTAAATTTCACTAAATAATTTTAAAGGCATCTTAATAACGCTCAATTTTACTGTCAAGTCCAACGAATTCTTCCGACGCCGATTACATGTAAAGAATGCCGAGCAAACTATATAAACCTACATATATAAAAAGTCCAGCACTTTAGACTTTTCCGCTATCCGCTAAATTTCGTGTCGTCACTCAATCTTCCCAAAATTTCAACACACTTAGACACACAAGTATGCGAGGACGAGTGCCGGCTGGGGCTGTTTACCGTTAGTAATAATTCAAAAACAGTTCTCTGGCAGCACGGTCACCGCCTTTTCTCTCGTCGCTTGTCACATGCAGACGATTAAGATTGTACACTAAGTACTACAATGGAACAACAAGAGCAGAAGTAAATAGCAGCAACAACACTGGATTAGGCACAACAACATATGGCACTCGAAACTCATGCATTAAGTACACAATTTAACGCCCTGCAAAGGCAGGGAGAGCTGCAACACTTCGACCGAAGCAAGTTTGCCGAAAAAGTTTCACCGGGCGGCTGCTGACGCCGCGTGCAACACTTGAACCAGCAGCCAGCTAACACCAACCACCCGCCGCTGCTCGCGCTAAATATGCATTCAATTACTGTTTTAAACTTATATTGCTGTTGCTATTGTTGTTGTTGTGCTATTGTTGCGGCAACTCTAACCCGTGATGTAGCTTAATGTCTGTATAAATTCTTGTTGGCTGGAAATAAAATTTCCTCTATTTGCATTTTTTATACGAATTTTATTTATGTCTGCGTATGGCAGGCGGTCATAAAGGCTCGGCCCAATATATGAGGAGCTGTTGCAGAGCCAATGTTAACGGAAAACTTTCGCAGCACTTTGCTGCTGGCTCTTGTGCCATGTTACAAGTAAACCAGATCGTTCGCTCATGTCAAAACTTAACTTCAGCCTAACTCTTTTGCTGGCCAGGCCGAATGGACGAACGCTGATGTGTCCGGCGGCAATGAAAAGTTTACAAATTTGATGGCCACTCAAAAACTTGAACATGAGGCTGTGGATGCACTGAAACAAATGTCGATGAAAGTAATGGATGAGTAATTTTAGAAAATTATCTATGGAGTCCAATATATATAAAGTTAAGTCTGTGCAAAAATAACACATCGTGAAAAATATTGTTTTTTTTGCTTACCAATTCCAATTTTGCACGACTAAACTCTTTATTCGGGTATATCATGGTGACTGCACGAACGTTCTTTCAGTCATGAACTCGAAAGGAATTACTTGAATACAAGCGTGTTGACCAGGTTATCAGAAAGGGCTTTCTTGGAACCAACAAACACATCGAAAATAATGCCAGACATCAAATTAAATACTTATACTTATATCTTTCTTGCAAACCAGTATTATTTTCGACTGAAAGACGAGATAGACTATGGCAAAACTACCGATGGATGAAGTAAGATCAAATTAGTCCCTTACATTTACATATATGATTTACCAACAGAAACGTTTTGGGTGTTGGCTAGATACTTAATGGTAGTTATGAGATCCTTCTGTAAGCCCTTTATCCAGAGATACCGTAATGACTAAAAGTTTTTCCAGCCATAAGGTCGGGTCTTCAGTTATTACTCGAATACAGTAGGACTCCCTATGTTATTAGGAAGCTTAAAAGCCTATCTTGGAACCAGAATAAATATAGAACAACAGAAACACAAAACCTGGGACTCATTGTGACTTTGTCATTGACTCTTCGCCGGCGGGTACTCCATTCGGACGGCATGACCTAACCAGCGTAGCTGTTGTCTTTTAACTGAACTCATTGTTCGATAGTTTAAATCTTTCTCTCGAAAACTCGTAACGTTGACTCATCAGAAGTTGTCATAGTCCATGCCTCTGCACCATATAGCAGGACGGGAATAATAAGTGACTTATAGAGATAGGTTTTTGTTCATCGAGAGAAGACTTTCCTTCTTAATTGCCTACTCAGTCCGAAGTAGCACCTGTTGACATTATTGTTGGTGTTGATACTGATTCCAAGATAGACGAAATTATCTACGACTTCGAAATTATGATTATTAACAGTGACATGCGAACCAGGTCGCAAATGCAACAACTTTTTGTTTGATGACAGGTTCGTCTTTCCCTGGTTCACAACCAGACCCATTTGCTTCGCTTTCTTATCCATTCTGAAAAAAAAACAGAACTAACGGCACAACTGTTGAGACCAATGATATCAATATCATCGGTGTACGCCAGCAGCTGTACACTGTTATAGAAGACCTACCTTCTCTATTTAGTTCTTTAGTTCGAATTATTTTCTCGAAGAGTAGATTGAAGAATTCGTACGAAAGGGAGTCGTTTTGCCTGGAACGTTGTTTTGTATCGAATGACTCGGAGAGGTCCTTCCCGAATCTGACAGGGCTTTTGGGCTTTCTCACGACCGTGTATTACTTTTGCGGGGATACCAAATTCACTTCACACATAGCGGCATAGAGGTAGCTCCCTTTCGTTGGCAAAAGCAGCTTTAAAATCGACGAAAAGTTGGTGTGTGTCGTTCCACGGTCGTTCCACGTTTCCAAGTATTGGCGCATGGTGAATATCTGGTAAATTGTAGATTTTCCAGGCCCAAAGTCACACTGATTAGGTCCAATCAGTTTGTTGACGGTGGGCTTTACTATTTCACACTATACGCAATACAAAGAGGCTTATCCCACGGTAATTGGCGCAGATTGTGGGGTTTCTCACCATATTCTTGCAAAATGCTGATCCATGGTCCTTATCAGTTCTTCGCCGCCGTATTTGAATAGCTCGGTGGACAATGTTTGTTGATCTTTAAATTAAATCTGAATAACTTTGCTTAAACCTACAGCTCACTTCGCAGCAATATTGTTAATACATTTACCCCTTTCAAATCCTGATAAGCAAACTACATAATTTATAAGTCCAATGAAATTTTCAACACCATTTTGAAAATCAGTAAAATTTCTGAAAATAACTACAAATTTTTTGTAGTGTAAGTTCATTTGAAATGTTCATTGTATCAATGCATTAAATCTCCAACCTACACATTCCGAAACAGTTTGATTTTGTTAGAGTTCCGGCCTGTTTTTGACAGTTTTAGTTTCATTTTGAGCTAACGTGTTATACATTTTGATTATTTCACGTCACTTATTAACTTTCGCTCTGAAATACTTATCCTTTTCGTACCCATGTCCAACTAATCAATCAAACTTGTCTAATCCGAAAATGTACTTTCATCTTTTTCTAGGTAAAAATTTGGTTTCAAAATCGCCGCATGAAATGGCGCAACTCCAAGGAACGCGAGCTGCTCGCAAGCGGCGGCTCACGTGATCAGACATTGCCCAACAAGAACAACCCCAATCCCGATTTGTCCGATGCGAAATGTGATCGTCCCATCTCACCGCTATCACCGACGCCTCCATCACCGCCCGCCAACAGCCTCTCACCACAGCCTAAGGAGGAGCGCGCCAATGCTGACACACCAACACACAACGGTGCAACCACACCCAAGTCCATGCAATCGCCGACCGGCACGCCCACTGCTAGTGTTGCTGCATTGCATTCGCCACCGCTGATGCATCATATACCCAACAGTGTAGCTGTGGCCGCCGCTGCTGCCGCGGTCGCCTTCAGTTCGGCGCCGAGTATGCAAATGAGTTCACCACCACCCTTGCTGACCGTCGGCGCCAAACTCAATGCCAATCTGAATGATCAATCATCGAACGCCTCCTCATCGGCCGCTTCCTCACCACCACATACCAGTGCTGGCATGGTGCTTGGTGCTTGCGGTAACGGTGGTAGTGGTGTTGGTGGCAGTGTAGGCATGCCACCGTTGTCGAGCGCCGAGTTTCAAGCGAAAATCAATGCGGAAATGCAAAAACATTTGGCCGCCGCAGATCTCAAATTCAAATTGGAATCGACCATCAACGAAGCGAAGCAACGGCGCATCAACATGCTGAATCTGGCAGGCGCTGTGGCTGTCGCTGGCGGCAATGAGCAACATGCTTTGCAACTGCACTCGGCCGCACATACCGGCGGCCTTTTCATGAGTGAGGCTTTGAGTCCACATATGCAGACGTCGCACAACCACCACCAGCACACGAGCACCAGCAATGGTGTGCACTTACCGGGCTCGCCTATAACGACTTCGACGCATTCCCACATCAACGCGCACACGATGCCGCCCTTCCAAAATCCCGAATTCATGAAGATGTACTACGACGACTACGATGACTCAAATTCGGACAGCGACGAAGAGATCAGTGTAACGTGACCGCATTAAATGGCGAACATGGTGATAAATATGCATAATTGTTTATATATTTGCGTGTAAATATTCAAATAATTTATATAAAAAAGCTCGGTTTTCGAAACATGTAAAATATTGTATGTGTAATTGTAATATTATGGGACTTATTTAAAAAATGCAACTATTTTAAAAATAAAAAAAATATGTTAATTTGTATTATCCAGTTTGAGTTAAGAAATCTCTAAAAAAAAATGTAAATAAGTATACTTTCGAATTTAAATTGCAAATAAACGTAAAATTAAATAAACATTAAAATAAAATAAAAATATAAATGTAATTTATAGAAAGAAAGGTTCAAGTACTTGAAAGAGTAAGCGTTTCTCGTTGAGAAGCTGTGAGACACAATGGGTCGTATTTAAGCCACGATGAGCATTTGTTCAGACTGATCAGCTCTTAACTTGTAAGTATCCTCTATATCCTCGTTATCCTCTACATGCGAGACAGACTTAAAAGATATATATGCAAACTCTCTCTCAAGCAATTACCAAAGTTTTGAGGAACAATTATATGTTATTATGATAAAATAATGATCTCCATTTAGTAGTTAGTGCTACTGTCTCAAACAGAAGCGGATCATCTAATTTTTATGCCTAAAAGTATGCTGTGTAATTGTAAAGTAGAGTTAAGATTAATATAACCCAGTATTACATTGTCATGGTATGCAATCTATTCAACAACGCAATATCTAGTTTGTTCTTCTTGATTATTACCACTCAGAGAGTTTTAAATTAGATTTGAAATTAGAAGTGCTATAGACTACATCTGAACAGATCTTAAATTACTAAGAGTCCGACTTTCGGCGAGATATACATTACCCAAGATATCGCTTCTTTATGGGAGAAACATTTCAACTAACATCTATTAACTTGTAAAGTTTGGCCTTTGTACGTCGAGAGAGGATTTTACTTTTCAATACAGTTCAATGTAGCAGCTGTTGGCAAGTTTATTTTCATGTTACTGTTGTTGATTTTATGGTTCCAGAATAGACGAAATTATCTACGACACACGTCAACAGTGGTGTGTGAGCCAAGTTGTGAATGCGATGACTGTTTGTTTGATGACAGAAGATATTTCATCTTGTCCTCGTTCGCAACCAGACCCTACGCTTCGTTTCATTATCCTTTCTGGAGAAAGAAGAATTAACGTAGAAGTCGTTGAGGCCAATTTTATCAATATCATCGGCTTGCGCCAGAAGCGCTCGTATTATTTTATCCAGCAATAGGTTGAACACACGGTGTATTGAAATTCCGTACCGCAGTTGCTGATGAGCGCTCCCAAAGAGCACGAGTGCAAGTCGAGTAAAAAACCGTCTCGCTGTCGGCTGTGGTAGTAGCTTCTCGACGACGTATCCAAGTTGATGTTAGGTACCATGATTTGCAATCCGTCATTGCCGTCCAAAGGGAGTTCAGACGGGATTTTGTCGGCATTCCCTCGAGTAGATAGGCAATTTTGAGGTTGGTAAACATGTTTTCCGAATCCGGAAGTATCGCATGAAGACTGTACCATCGAGATTCCTATGTTCGTGTTTATGAAACCATCGCGTTGCATCATCTATTCAGACAAACCCAAGAGTTTCGACTCGCAACTTATCGGCGTAACTTAAAGTTAGCAGACGGTCATTACAACAGATCATTAATGATGACTTAAACCTGTGTCCGTACAACAAGCCGGTTAAACCCTTAGCAGACCTGGTTTTGCAAAAATTTATTGAACAGCGAATGATATATCAGAATGAATTGAAGTACATCTCAAAAGGTCGCGATTTTTACAATTGATGAAAATATTTAACAAAGAATTTCTATCAAATTTTGTATTTCTAAATGAATTTCGTGTGCGAAATGATTGTGAATGTTGGAAAAGGCTTACGGTGATTCAGTTTTATCAAAAACAGAAGCCTTCAAAGACGGTCGAGAGATCGTTGAAGACATACCTTGTTCTGGACGACCTTCGACCTGTTCAACTGATGAAAATCGTCAGGCACGTATTTGAGAGATGGCAAGGGAGCTCGACATCTCTCACACGTCCTTTCAAATAATGTTGGTGGATATTTTGGGTATGAAACACGTTCTTTCTCGATTCGTCCCGATAAAACTGACATTTTTTCAGAAAAACAACCATAAAAAGATCTTTTTGGACATGATTGATCGTGCGAAATTCCGATCCCACATTCATGGAGAGCATTATAACTGCTGTGAAACACGGGTTTATGAGTTTGACATGCAAACAAGTTAACAATCATCGGAATGGAGGGAAAAAAAGAGCCGAAACCGAAAAAACCACGCCAAAGACGCTCGAAAATCAAGGTGATGCTCATTGTCTTTTTCGATATTCGTGGTTTGGTGCATCATCAATTCGTTCTGGAAGGACAGACAGGATCAATAAGGAGCTCTATTTGATTGGAGTGAGGCGTTTGGGTGAAACAACGATAATGCACCATCGCATCGAGCAACAATTGTGACCGCATTTAAATTTTGTTCCCCAAATTGAAATTGTCGCTCCGTGGAATGCGTTTTCAGTTGATCGAAGAGATAAAGCAAAATTCGCTGAAGGAGCAGAGGGCCAGCCCAAAAACTGTTTATGAAAGGTATTTCGAGGACTGGAAAAATCGTTATCATAAGTGTACAATCATCTGGTGGGGATTAGTTAGTAAGCTGCAAAATAAATATTGATGAATAATTTAAATATTTTACGTTTTATTTACAGTTTAGTACTATTGACAGTAAATTGATATTTTCGAAAACAAACCTTACAAGCTTAATGCAATTTGTCATTATCGCACTCGCTGCTCATTCTTACTTGTTTTAAATTTATATGTACATACTTAAATTAAAGCAACACGCACGAAGACTATCTAAAAATGCAACTCGCATGTGCCACAACAAAAGCTCAATGAATGAGTGTGACATAAGCAAATGTTTTCTATTTTATATAATAATTTATTCATTTTTTCATTACAACTATTATTTTGAACATTTTTACATTTATGTGTCGGTATATATATATATATGTATGTATGTACTTATGTCTATTTGAATATACAGATTTTATAGAAAAAAACAATTCGCACATCGCATTTCTTATCAGAGATTGTAATTAATGTCATTTCAAGTAATTGTAGATATTTGAGCAAAGCGTAAACAAATAGTTAACAGGATCAATGATGGCGCCACGCACGGTTGCATTTATATTTACAGTTATTTACAGTTATTTGTGAAATAACATTAGTTTTTTCATTGTTTGTGACTATAAATAGAAAGCAATAAACTATATATTGCGGTCTATTTGGAAAAATACTATAAAAATTAATAATTACTTTGTACTTTAACCAATTCTTTGTTTTGTGCAACGTTCGATTACATTTATCACTTTTGACTCAATTCGTTTTGTCTTTCGACTTACACTAATTTCTAAATACTACTTCTCTACGTACTTATATATTGTATATATATATATATGGATATATGTACTTTCATTATACTAAATTAATGACTGGTTGTATTTAATTGTTACATTTTGCATTGTAATCATTTACACACTGAAGAATAGTATATAGATTATTATTAATTAATAACAAGTACTTAGTTGCAATGTGGTAAGTCTGTTGAGAATAATTTGTACATAATGCAACGTTGTTGTAACGTACGTTGCACAAATCTTTTGTCAAATTGTAAGGTTGCCAAGTTACATAAGCCTCTAGATCATAGTTTCCAAAAAATCGGGTTTTTTGTTTACTCCACTCATTCGTCGTCCAAACGTATGGCCAGATTTACATGTCCCACTGGCTTCTCGACGGCTGTTGGCTCCGACTTGGCGATCACTTTGATCTCAGTGCTGAATTGTGGTGGAGTCTCTGGTTTGCTACAAACGTGCTCCTCGCGCGTAGAGCTTATCTTCAACACATTATGCCGTTGCACGGCAGCAACAATAAGCGAGATGAGCAAACCCAGAAATATTGTGAGCAAAGTGCCTATCATCGAATACCACATGTAGCTGAGCTTAAAGATTGGCCAGGAGCTAAGGGTTTCGAAAGAAAAAATATTACATAAAATACAAATAATTACCAATCATAACAAAATCAATTACCTAAATCCGGTTAGTGGCACCGCCTCCACAGTAGTCGGCAAGAGCACAGTTGTGGCATTCACTTGGCAGTCGCAATGCGCAACCGATAAGGGTAGTTCAACCGGATCCACGTTGACAATTTGCGCCATCACACCAATAAAAATGACGATGGCCAACGAGAGCAAACCACCATAGAAAGCACCACGTGTATTGGCGCGCTTAAAAGCAATTCCAAGCACGAAGAGACCCAAAGTGACGCCACCGATGAGGCCGTTCAACGTTAGCGTCGCCTGCAGCACACCACCCAACTTCTCAACAATGAAAACCAAGCCGAAGGATAATATGCCATAACCCAAGGACATCCATTTGGCGTAGAGTGCACCCTTGTCCGGTGTGATTTTGATATTCATGCCATTCACGAGCAGATCTTCACACGTCACCGCAGAGAGCGAATTCAAGGCGGACGCCACAGTACCCAAGCTGGCGGCAAAGATGCCTGCAACAAAAATGCCAGCAATCGTGTAGATATGTTCGTAGGTGCTAATGATGTAGTAGGGCAATAGTTGATCGGAAGCGGTGATACGGCCAGCATTTAGTGGATCACAATCAGCGTAATGGTTGAAGATCATCAGACCGGTGTAGAAGTTCATGAGAAATACGATAACTAGCCCGAGTATAGCAAAACCCAAGGCCACTTTCGCTAACTTTAGCGATTTCAATGACATGCACTTCTGCACCGATGCCTGATTGGTGCAGAATAAGGAGGTCCAATAGAAGAAACCACCGATCACCACGGACCAAACTGTGTGACGCGTCGTCGGATCGAAATCAAAGCTGTAAGAACGAAATAAAACAGTTAACCTTTATACTTTCAATTGATTGATCGTGTGCCGCTTACTTGAAAAACTCCAGACGATGACGATCGGCTGCCGTGTTGAAGATCTCAATAGCATTACCGCTATAATAACTACCCAAAGCAACAACTAGCACCAAGGAAACGGCCAAAACAGCAGCCTACAATTTGATTTATAAAATATTTAACTTTAATAACAATATATTAAGCGAACATGTGCTGAGCTCATACCTGAAAAGTATCGGCAATTACCACCGCCTTCATGCCGCCCTGAGAGGAGTAGAACACACAGACTAAGTAAATTAGAATCACAGCAACTTTTGTGTTTAGGCCTGTGGCTTTAGAGAGCGCGATCGCCGGTGCCAGCACTGCTACGGCGGTGTAGAAACACATCTGTGGAGGAAGCAGAGAAATTTGAAATGAGTACGGCATCAAAAGAGCTTTTTTTGATATTATCGTGAGCAAAATTGAAAAACATTACTGACGATGCAAAACTATGAGATTTCCTAAAATCAATAATCCAGTTACCAAGTTAATAGGCTTAGACAGAGGTTTTTTAGGCCAATAAAACTTCTGAATTCACGTCTTCTTTCGAACCTTTTGCTAGTTTCTGATATATAGGGTTCAGACCTATAGTTTATGTTGAAGAGTTGATCACTAAAGAGATTTGATTCCAAATTAAGTGGTATTAATTGGTATTAATAGATCTTTAATCAGTAGTACCAGAATTTATCTACCCAATTAGCAGATTCGGATCCAGACCAAAACTTCATATTGAAATGACAATCTCTCGATTCTTCTAAAAATCTATGGGCAATACACCTTCCTTTACCATATCTAGAAAGTTCATACGAAGATCCACGTTACCAGTACCTCGGTTCTTGACATACGTATAATAAATATTAGTCGACTTATATTTTCAGTGTCTGGAAAACATTTCGTTGTTAACTCTATAATCTAAAATTGGCTCCAGAAGCAATAAAATGGTTTGGAATATACTTTACGGATAATACTAACTTAAGAAGTAAAGCCCTTTGAGGTTACTACTAAGTCCAATACCCATTTTTAAGTGTATGTTCTTTTTTCATCCCCACATACAATGAAACATAAGGTCTAATGAAATCAACCAAAAAATTTTGACCCTTACCTGTATGACATACAAAACGGCTCCCAAAATACGTATCTCCTTTCCAAAACGTATACCCAGATATTCATAGCAGCTCGTCAGCTCCATTTTGAAATAGATGGGATAGAATATCTTCACAGCAACCGGTATGACCATAATCATTGGAATAACTGAAGATAAGAGTAAACAAAATTTTACAGTCACTTTTAGTGCCTTGAGATAGTCTTCAACAGCACTCACCAATCAACACAAATTGCGTGCCCTGTAGGTACATCTCCGATGGGTTACCCAACAATTCAATGGCCGTGATAAAACTCGTAGTCAAACTGAGGGTAACCGGAAAGATAGACATACCGGAGCCGAGTAAAAAGTCCTCCGATGAGCTGCCCGACTTGTGGAAGAAGCCGTAAAAAATGCCAATACCCAGTGATATAATCAACATAGAGAGCAGTATTGTATAATCGTAACCGGAGAAAGCTGCTTTATGTGAGGGATCGTTGCATTGCTCCATTCCCTCAACGCTCTCGGTCCCGCTTATTTGCTCCTTGTACATTGCCAACAATATTTGCGCGGCCGCATCGAAGTTGTGCCTTTCCGCCGAGTCTGTTGCATCCAAAGCGGAGAGCGCGTCATCTGACGGCGCAAATGTGGAATCGCCACGCACCAGCAAATACGGTGGAGATGGTTTCACTACTTTCTCAGCGACGATGGAACTGATCGTGGGTGCTTGTTGATACCTTTGAGCATTATTATCTGGCACGGCCAACGAGTTGCTGCTGTGCGCTAAAGCGCAAAGGAACAAGAGTTTCAGCAAAGTGGCCATTAGTGGAGACATTTTGAAATATTTTTGGAATTTTTATTTTTTTTTTTAATATCAGGAACTTGTTCGTGCGTAGTGTGAATATAATTTTATAATACTCGTGGTGTATGTATGTTCGTATGTCAGTGTTTATTTCTTTTTGGGAAACAATTCGCTTTCAATTAATTTATTTTATTGGCGGGGGCGAGTTATTTACATCTCCGTTGCAAATTTATGATGAGTTTACAATTAGTTAACAATCTGCAATTAAAAAATTTTGTATAAAATCAATAAAATATCATTGGATTGCTGCAAGTGTGGGTCTTCTTAAATAAGTAATAATTTATTTGTGAGACAATTGTGTAGTAATGTTGACACTATGCCATTTATGTATTTATTAAGACGCACAAGTCTGTGGCAAGACGGAAATTTACGCTTAGAAACTACGCTTTGTCTTTACTTAATTAAGAGCTGTTTGTATTTGACTCTAAAAGAGTCAAGTTCAATAGGAAAATTGCCATTGACAATGAAGAAGGTGTATATGTTCTAAATGTAATTCATACAATTTCGCATTATATTACAAGTTTCGGGATTTCGGGATTCATGAAAATTATTTTCGGGATCCCGAAAATTTTCGACATTTATTAAATTTCCTTAAATATTAATTATATAAATGTTTTCACATTAATAGGGGTTTAAAGAAGCTTTTGTGGAAAAGCTGTGAGAAAAGTCATTAATTCTATTTCGTTTTTTATAACAAAGTTCGGGATTGACGAAATTTATTTTCGGGATCCCGAAACTTCTCGGTATTTATTAAACTTTCTTAAATAATAATGGTATAATAATAATGCGCAAAGTAATTAATTCGATTTCGGGATTGGTAAAATTACTTTTCCGAATTCTTAAAATTTTTGGCATTTCTTCTTTAAATAAAAATGATAAGATTTCAGCTTTAGGAGGGGTTTGACGAAGCTGCTGCGAAAAGTGGTAATGGGTAGAGTAAACTTAAACTCAAAGGCCTTTCAGGCTTAAAACGAATATACATATTTGCTGAATACATATAAAATATTTAAACTTTAATTATTCCTTGATAAACTTCAAAAACATTTCACAAAA